>NC_041385.1:508693372-508697694 GCF_002162155.2 Triticum dicoccoides
CCCCATCATCCTTTCCTCACTGGGACAATGATCTAATAATGAAGATCACCACACTTTTATTTACTTACAACTCAAAACTACAACTAAATACTTAGAGCAAAATATGACTCTATATGAATGCCTCCGGCGGTGTACCGGGATGTGCAATGAATCAAGAGTGACATGTATGAAAGAATTATGAATAGTGGCTTTGACACAAATACGATGTCAACTACATGATCATGCAAAGCCATATGACAATGATGAAGCATGTCATAATAAACGGAACAGTGGAAAGTTGCATGGCAATATATCTCGGAATGGCTATGGAAATGCCATAATAGGTAGGTATGGTGGCTGTTTTGAGGAAGGTATGGTGGGTGTAAGGTACCGGCGAAAGTTGCGCGATACTAGAGAGGCTAGCAATGGTGGAAGGGTGAGAGTGTGTATAATCCATGGACTCAACATTAGTCATAAAGAACTTACATACTTATTGCAAAAATCTATTAGTCATCGAAACAAAGTACTATGTGAGGGAGTCCTGGATTTGGCGGTCCTCAAGTGTCCGGCCCAGGAATATGGGCCGGGTTGAATGGGCCGTAAAAGATCAAGCTAAAGACCACCCTTCGTGTCCGGGTGGGACTCCTCCATGCGTGAACGGCAATATTAGAGTCCGAGTTATTGTTTCCTTCCCTTGTGAACCGACCTTGTACAAACCCTAGGTCCCTCCAGTGTGTATATAAACCGGAGGGTTTAGTCCGTAGAGGCTATCATCATTACCATCATCGGAATATTCATAGGCTAGATATCTAGGGTTTGGCCACAATGATCTTGAGGTAGATCAACTCTTGTAATCTCTATACTCTTCGAATATAATTAAGCGGAGTAGGGTTTTACCTCATTTAAGAGGGCCCGAACCTGGGTAAACATTGTGTCCCTTTGTCCATTGTTACCATTGATCCTTAGACGCACAGCTTGGTCCCTCTACCTGAGATCTGCCAGTTTTGACACCGACACTATGCACATGCTCCTAGGGGACAGATTGGTAGGAAAAGACCATCGCTCATCCCCGACCACCACTCATAAGGAAGACAATCAATAAATAAATCATGCTCCGACTTCATCACATAACGGTTCACCATACGTGCATGCTACGGGAATAACAAACTTCAACACAAGTATTTCTACAATCCACAATTACTCACTAGCATGACTCTAATATCACCATCCTCATATCTCAAAACAATCATAAGGATCAAACTTCTCATAGTATTCAATGCACTTTATATGAAAGTTTTTATTATATCCCTCTTGGATGCCCGTCATATTAGGACTAAATTCATTACCAAAGCAAATTAGCATGTTGTTTAAGACTCTCAAAATAATATAAGTTAAGAATGAGATTTCATCAGTTTCTTCAAAATAAAACTACCTCTGTGCTCTAAAAAGATATAAGTGAAGCACTAGAGCAAATGACAAACTACTCCAAAAGATATATGTGAAGATCAATGAGTAGTCGAATAATTGTGTGACTATGTGAAGACTCTCTGAAATTTAAGAATTTCAGATCTTGGGATATTATTCAAACAACAAGCAAAACAAAAAATAAAATGATGCTCCAGGAAAACACATATCATGTGGTGAATAAAAACATAGCCTCAAGTAAGGTTACCAATGAACAAAGATGAAAGAGGGGATGCCATCCGGGGCATCCCCAAGCTTAGGCTCTTGGTTGTCCTTGAATATTACCTTGGGGTGCCTTGGGCATCCCCAACCTTAGGCTCTTGCCACTCCTTATTCCGTAGTCCATCGAAACTTTACCCAAAACATGAAAACTTCACAAGACAAAACTCAACAGAAAACTCGTGAGCTCCGTTAGTATAAGAAAGCAAATCACCACTTAGGTACTATTGTGAACTCATTCTAAATTCATATTGGTGTTATATCTACTGTATTCCAACTTATACATGGTTCATACCCTCCGATACTACTCATAGATTCATCAAAATAAGCAAACAACACAATGAAAACAGAATCTGTAAAAAATAGAACAGTTTGTAGTAATCTGGAAACTTTCCATACCTCTGATGTCTATTCTTGTAGACTCGTGTTGGGCCTCCAAGCGCAGAGTTTTGTAGGATAGTAGCAAATTTCCCTCAAGTGGATGACCTAAGGTTTATCAATCCATGGGAGGCGTAGGATTAAGATGGTCTCTCTCAAACAACCCTGCAACCAAATAACAAAGAGTTTCTTGTGTCCCCAACACACCCAATACAATGGTAAAATGTATAGGTGAACTAGTTCAGCGAAGATATGGTGATACAAGTGCAATATGGATGGTAGATATAGGTTTTTTGTAATCTGAAAAATATAAAAAACAGCAAGGTAGCAAGTAACAAAAGTGAGCGAAAACGGTATTGCAATGCTTAGAAACAAGGCCTAGGGTTCATACTTTCACTAGTGCAAGTTTGCTCAACAATGATAACATAATTGGATCATATAACTATCCCTCAATGTGCAACAAAGAATCACTCCAAAGTCACTAATAGTGGAGAACAAATGAAGTGATTCTTGTAGGGTACGAAACCACCTCAAAGTTATTCTTTCTGATCGATCTATTGGTTTATTCCTATAAGTGTCACAAACAGCCATAGAGTTCATACTAAAATAACACCATAAGATACACATCAACAAAAACCCTAATGTCACCACAAGTATCCGTGGGTTTGATTATACGATATGCATCACACAATCTCAGATTAATCTACTCAAACCAACACAAAGAACTTCAAAGAGTGCCCCAAAATTTCTACCGGAGAGTCAAGACGAAAACGTGTGCCAACCCCTATGGATAAGTTCATAAGGTCACAGAACCCGCAAGTTGATCACCAAAACATACATCAAGTGGATCCTGTGAATATCCCATTGTCACCACATAGAAGCACATGCAAGACATACATCAAGTGTTCTCAAATCCTTAAAGACTTAATCCGATAAGATAACTTCAAAGGGAAAACTCAATCCATTACAACAAGGTAGAGGGGGAGAAACATCATAAGATCCAACTATAATAGCAAAGCTCGTGGTACATCAAGATCATGCCATATCAAGAACACGAGAGAGAGAGAGATCAACCGTATAGCTAATGGTACATACCCTCAGCCCCGAGGGTGAACTACTCCCTCCTCGTCATGGAGACCGCCGGGATGATGAAGATGGCCACCTTTGATGGATTCCCCCTCCAGCAGGGTGCCGAAAAGGGTTCTCGATTGGTTTTTCATGGCTACAGAGGCTTGCGACGGCGGAACTCCTGATCTAGGTTTCTTTTCGGGGGTTTCTGTATTTTTAGGCTTTTTTGGTGTCGGGGGCAAGTCAAGGGGTCCACGAGGTGACCACAAAGGTGGGGGCACGCCCAGGGGGTAGGGCGTGCCCCCTGTCCTTATGGTGGCCACGGGACTCTTCTGGCCCATCTCCGATGCTCCGTGGGCTTCTTCTATCCATAAAAAATCACCGTAAATTTTCAGCTTCTTTGGACTCCGTTTGATATTCCTTTTCTACGAAACTCAAAAACAAGGAAAAACAGAATTTGGCACTGGGCTCTAGGTTAATAGTTTAGTCCCAAAAATAATATAAATTAGCATATAAATGCATATAAAACATCCAATTTTGATAATATAATAGCATGGAACAATAAAAAGTTATAGATACTTTGGAGACGCATCTATAATGTAGAAGATCTCTGTCGAATACATATTACTAACTGTCTGCGATGAGATTGACAAGATGAACATAGATAACAAATTAATATGAGCGAACGGAAATAGAGATATATACAATCTGCTTAATTTAGTCCTTCTTCTTATTGTTGTTGTTGTTGGATGGCCCCGCGACATCGTCTTAGCGAGGATGCTTCTTGTCGCTGATGGTTGGCTTTTCATCACCGTCACCATCGTCATCGCCATTGTTATCGTCGTCGTCGTCCTTCTCCTCATTCGACCATTCCTTCTCCTCATCGTCGTCCTCTTCTTCATCCTCTGACGGCTCCTCGTTCATCTGGTTTTCGTCCAACGACTCCGGAGGCGGCGTCCCTTCCATGAACTGGATATGATCGATGTCTGGGCTCGACGCCGGACTCATGGAAGATGAGCGGGATGATTGCGATGTTGACCTATCATCGGGCGCCAGACTGCTGGCCGAACTGTCATCCTCGTTGTCGCTTGACATGGCTACAGAGTGTGTTCTAGTGTGTAGCGCGTCCTGCCGGGGACGATGAAGATGGTGGACACTTAAGCAGGGTATGCAGAGAAGAGGAACTGCCAATTGAAGCGGGTTATTTTGCGGGG
>NC_041385.1:508698245-508728454 GCF_002162155.2 Triticum dicoccoides
GGATTGAAGCGGGGGTTGACGTATTATCTAATTGCTGATATAATCAACCACAATTATTTGTACCTAGTCGCTCCAAATTCCCGGGGTTGCGCATGACTCCTATTGGCAATTTGGCTGGTTTTCTTTTTCAGGACAAAAACAAGGAACGAGTTTTGGAATTATGCACCGGTACCGGTACGAACGGAGTAGGACAGTTGGCAAGCAATACATTGAGCTCTTCTTATTGATAAAGCCAGTAATAATCAAACTAGAAAGGAAAATAAAAAAGACAAAGGAAAATATCTGCGCGAATCTTCGTGTAACATCAATGGCATAGGACCTAGACGTGCATTACTTAGAGCACATCTAGATGTGGTTTAGCAATACTGTCAAACAAAACCCCTAATCATCATTGCAAATAGCGCATAGAACATGGCTAATGCGACAACCATAACTACACATGCTAGTTCCTTCTTGTCTCTTGCTTTCATCTATTGTCTGTGATTGATTCTTTCTTGCTTCATCGTACTGATTGTACATTCCAGATCAGTCGGCTTCTTCTTCAGCTTTATGTTATCTTATGCGTGCTTGGTGATAACACTCCGAGCCCTGCCATGCCATTCTTCATCCAGCCAGTTAACAAAGGCACAAGCCTCATATCCGGCCAATTTTAAATAAAATTCAGGATGAGCGGTGGCATTAACTCAAGTAAGATGATGAACTTAGCACTAACCTCTAAGGGGCAACTGAGAAACCGCCTGCCAATGTCGAATACCTCCATGCATACACATCAAGCGGGAGTGTGCATGTGCACACAACTCATCTTTTGGTACTTCTTGGTGGCGCAAAACTCGGAGTCAAACTCATGTTGCGGGAGTCTGGAGTCATGCTTTGGATCCGGGTGCAGATCGCTTTCCTGGGGGGTTCATTTAGGATAGATTCAACAAGGAGCTACTTTGGACATGGTAAAAAAGATCAGGATAGATTGGAACCTGACAGGACAATTCAGATCCGTAGTACACCTGCCTTCTCATGACCTTAGGCAAGTGCTCGGCGGCGGCCGCCATCGTGGTGGCGATACAAGAAGGAGCAGCCACACCGAAACCATCAACACCACTCGTCTGCATTTCCCCAATGTCAGCTCCACGCGAGGGAATTTGGAGGCTATGTAGGGATTTGGGGGAAATGGAGAAACTGTGGGGATAAGCTAACGGTCGGGAACTACTTATGGCACTATATGTTGGAGTATAGGGCACACTATTTATACATGTCATTTGTGTTAGGTATTACAACGTCACACACAATTTCCGCACCAAACCGTGTGAGAAGACAACGTAGATGAGACTCGGTTGCCATTACATAACCATATGTGATGTACTACCATGTACATATAATTGAGTTACATTGATATCGTGTAAATAGCCGCTCTGCGGATATCCGTAAAAAATGGTCGCTCTGCATATAGAGATGGCGGCGGCCGCCTAGGCAGCGGCTATCGGGGAAGAGTTCAATCCTCAGTCGGTGGGCGGTGGCGGCGTCATAGGAGGTCAATCCTCGGTCTGCAGCGGGAGATAAGCAAAGAAAATTGTTTGCCCATTGGAACTTGAAGTACAGAAGATACACGCTTGTGTGAATGATTGTATATTGTACCATGGTGAGTACAAAGATTTGCATGTGTGTCCCAAAGGCAAGCATGCACGATACAAGCCCAGGAGAGCAAAGGGCAAGTACAAATTGGATGACGAGATCAAGATAGGAATCCCGTTTAAGGTTGTTTGGTACTTGCCTTTAATTCCAAGGTTGAGGCGTTTGTTTGCAAACCCTAGAGAGGCAAAGAGGTTGCGGTGGCATCATGATGAGCGAATTGCGGATAAGTATATGAGGCACCCGAAAGATGGGGCTCAGTGGGAATTAATTGACAACAAGTTTGAAGACTTTGCCAAGGATCCTAGAAGTATAAGGCTCGGGGAGTGTACAGATGGGATGAATCCTTTTGGCGATATGAGCACCAATCATAGCTCATGGCCGGTGCTTTTGTGCATATATAACCTAGATCCTTGGTTGTGTATGAAGAAAAAATACATTATGATGCCAATGATTATCCAAGGCCCTAAGCAACCTAGAAATGACATCGACATTTACTTTCAGCTACTGGTAGAAGAATTACTGACAGTGTGGATAGATGCACCTGCTGTAAAATTTTATGATGCTTACAGAAAGGAGATTTTTGATCTACATGTGATGCTGGTGCACACCATTCAAGATATGCTGACATTAGGGCAGACAACAAAGGGAGATGTAGGGTGTGTCACATGCATGGATAGGACAGCTAGCAGAAGACTTCCCAACTCGCGCAAAACCATGTATTTGCATCATCATAGGTTCTTACGAAAAAATCACCCATACCAAAAGATGAAAGCTGAATTTGATGGTATGGCAGAGGTAGGTGTGGGCCAAGACCCTATGATGGGGAGGTGGTCCACAACATGGCTAAACAAATTAATGTTGTGTTTGGCAAGAATCATGCTTTGACGGTGAAACAAACACCCAAGGGTCAAGTGTTTAAGAAGAAATTGGTGTTCTGAAAATTACATTACTGAGAGATTCTACATGTACGTCACTGCATCAATGTCATGCATGTAGAGAAGAAGGTATGTGAAAGCATCCTTTGTACTCTGCTCAAAAGGATGGTGAGGGTTCATGGGTCGATATGCTTGCTGATCAATCAAAACGCAAGAGTGAAGCAGAAGATGATGAAAAATTCATCAAAGCTCGCCAGAGTTACAATTTCATTACAAAAGAAGCAACACAATTCTTCACCTATTGGTTGTTAGTTAAGACACCCTCTTCCAACTCCGCAAACATTAGAAGTCTCATCGATGTGAGCTCGGGTAAAATGAAGTTGGGACACATGAAGTCACATGATTGCCACGTAATGTTGACACAAATCCTCCCAGTGGCCATAAGGAATCTGATGGACAAAGATATAAGAAATACACTCATTGAGCTCTATGATTTTTTCAACCAAGTATGGCAGAAAGTTGTAGATCCTGAAGAGCTGGATCATATGCAAGATGATATTGCAAGAATATTGTCCAACCTAGAGATGTTTTCCCCACCGTCATTCTTTGATGTCATGGTCCATCTCACTGTGCACCTTGTCGACGAGATAAAGTATTGTGGTCTTGTGTTTCTTTGCAACATGTATCCCTTCGAGCGGTTCATGGGAATACTGAAGCGCTTTTGTCGGAACTGAAACCATCCAGAGGCAAAAGCCATGGATTTTCTCTAGTGCTTCACTTATATCTTTGAGCACGGTGTGCTTTGTTATTTTTTGAAGAAATGTCTCATGCTTCACTTAGATTTATTTGGGAGTTAGTAAATTTTTCAGAAATTATCTCTTGCTTCACTTAGATTATTTTGAACGAAAGAATAAAAAATTATGCTCATGTTCTTCACTTAAATTTGTTTGAGCTTATCAAAAGCAACATATAAAAATAGTCCCAAAGTGATAGATATCCAAGGAGGATATAATAAAAACTTCCATGAAGATCATTGGACAAAATAAACTTGATTCTTAGTAATGGTTTTGAGATATGACAATATGATATGTGAGACATGTTGATGAGTAATCGTGCTTTAGTAAGAATATTGATGTTAAGGTTTGTGATTCCCTATGCAACCACGAAAGTCAATAGTTATGCAATGAAATTTATATCCTACTTGTGGTGCATTATTCGGTGTTACTTATGCTTAATGCTTGGGTGCAAGACTTTTTACTTTTTGGTTGGTCGCTGCTAGCCTTCATTTTGCACTAAGTATGATCACTACTTGTGCATCCAAAACCCTTTAAACCAGTTTTGCCTTATGAGCCCACTATACCTACCTATATGCGGTACTTCCATGCCGTTCTAAGAAAATTTGCATGTGCCATCTCTAATTTTCAAAATAAATTTCTCTTTTGTGTGCTCTACCGCTGGCGAGGCGGTGAAGGGTGGCCAATATTTTCCATGCTAGATGTGTTATTCTCACGATGAGTGTTTATTCACTTGCCATTGCACGAGAGTACCACAAAGGTATTAGGGATGCCCAGTCCCGAAATGAAAAATGAATTTAATGTATGTTGTCAAATAATAAATTCCTTGGAAAGTGTTGGTATGGAGGGCACTAGTGGATACGGTTAGCCATGGAAAGTGAAAGTAATGGTGGAAAAAGGAATAAACTTTATTTTCTGTTTGGGAACTGCCTATGATGTATCTCGCATGAAAAGTGTTGGGATCTCTAAGTCGTTTTCTTTGGTGGGAAAAGTATGCCTCTCAAAAATGTTTTTATGTGTCAATTTAAGCTTTGAGCTCTCGCACCTTTACAAATCCCTACTTCCCTCCACGAAGGGTCTTTCTTTTACATATGCAATTTTTATTTTGAATGTGAGTCTCCACCTTCTCTTATAAATCACCAACTAATGGGCACTATGATCGTATTTGAGCATTAGGTCTAGCTAATATTCGAGTGTGGTTCATGAATGGATCAATGATTGAGCATGGTGGGCTAGGGATAACTTGCTTTAGTGTTGATATTTTGAAAGACATGGTTTCTTGTTGGTATGCTTGAGTATTAAAGTCTTCATGTCAAAACTAGACTATTGATATGAATCATATAAAGTCCAAATGTCCATGCTATAAAGAAAAGAAATGTGATGAACATGTTAGGCAGCATTCCACATCAAAAATTCTATTTTTATCATTTACCTACTCGAGGATGAGCAGGAATTCAGCTTGGGGATGCTGATACGTATGTCTCCAATGCATCTATAATTTTCGATTGTTCCATGCTATTATATTATCATTCTTGGATGTTTTAAAATCATTTTATAGTCTTTTTATATCATTTTTTGGTACTAACCTATTGACATAGTGCCTAGTGTCAGTTGCTGTTTTTTGCATGTTTTTTACATCGCAGGAAATCAATACCAAACGGAGTCCAAACGCAACGAAACTTTTTGAGGATTTTTTTTGGGCCAGAAGACATCTAGTGGGCCAAGAAAGCACTTGGGGGTGCTCCGAGGGGAGCACAACCCACCAGGGTGCGCATGGGGGCGCAGGCGCGCCCCGTTGGGTTGTGCCCACCTCGGATGCCCCCTGAACCGCCTCTTTGCTCTATAAATACCCCAATATTCCAGAAACCCTAGGGAAGTCGACGAAAATCAATTCCAGCCACCGCAGAGTCCAGAAACACCAGATCCAATCTAGACACCATCTTAGAGGGTGCATCATGTCCATTGGTGCCTCTCCGATGATGCGTGAGTAGTTCTTTGTAGACCTACGGCTCCATAGCTAGTAGCTAGATGGCTTCCTCTCTCTCTCTCTCTCTCTCTCTCTCTCTCTCTCTCTCTCTCTTATGATTATCAATACAATGGTCTCTTGGAGATCCATATGATGTAAGTCTTTTTGCGTTGTGTTTGTTGGGATCTGATGAACTTTGAGTTTATGATAAAATCTATGTTTTTATCCATGAAAGTTATTTGAGTCTTCTTTGATCTCTTATATGCATGATTGCTTATAGCCTCGTATTTCTTCTCCGATATTTGGGTTTTGTTTGGCCAACTTTATCTATTTATCTTGCAATGGGAAGAGGCGCTTTGTGATGGGTTCGATCTTACGGTGCTTGATCCCAGTGACATAAGGGGAAATGACACGTCTGTATCGTTGCTATTAAGGATAAAAAATTGGGGTCTATTCCTACATAAATAGATCTTGTCTACATCATGTCATCATTCTTATTGCATTACTCCGTTTTTCATGAACTTAATACACTAGATGCATGCTGGATAGTGGTCGATGTGTGGAGTAATACTAGTAGATGCAGGCAGGAGTCGGTCTACTAATCTTGGACGTGATGCCTATATAATGATCATTGCCTGGATATCGTCATGATTATTTGAAGCTCTATCAATTGCCCAACTGTAATTGTTTTCCCACCGTTTGCTATTTTTCTCGAGAGAAGCCACTAGTGAAACCTATGGCCATCGGGTCTCTTCTTATCATATTTGCCTTTGCGGTCTATTTTCCTTTGATTTTATTTTCACATCTATTAAACCAAAAATACAAAAATACTTTGCTACACTTTATTTTATTTGCGGTCTATTTATCCAATCTATTACAACTTTATCTCGTCTCCGTGCCAATTTCTGGCTCCATTGCCCGAAAGGGATTGACAACCCATTTCACACGTGGGATTGCGAGTATTTGTTATTTGTGAGCAGGAGTTGTTTACGTTGTGTTGCGTGGTTCTCATATTGGTTCTATAACCTTGGTCTCATCACTGAGGGAAATACCTACTATTGTTGTGTTGCATCATACCTTCCTCTTTGGGGAAATACCGACGTAGTTCAAGCAAAAATCAAAAGGAATTTGTGGCATTGTTGCTAGGGAGATATCATCAACATCAACCAGATTCCTAATCATGAATGTCATCTCCTTGCAATTTACCTTATTTGCCATTTGCCTCTCGTTTTCCTCTCCCCCACTTCAAAAAATTTTGCCGTTTTATTCGCCCTCTTTTTCGTTCGCCGTTTTCTCGTCAGATCTGTTTTTGAGTGCAATCTGGTTGTGAAGTCACCATGACTCAAGAGAACATTAAGTTGTGTGATTTCTCAAATACCAACAACAATGATTTTATTAGCACTCTGATTGCTCCTCCCGCCACTAGTGCGGAGTCTTGTGATATTAATATTGCTTTGCTGAATTTTGTTATGAAAGATCAATTTTCCGGTAATCCTAATGAGGGTGTCGCATCCCATCTTAACACATTCGTGGAATTATGTGATATGCAAAAGAAAAAAGATGTGGACAATGATGTTGTGAAGTTGAAATTATTTCTGTTTTCTTTGCGAGATCATGAAAAAAATTGGTTTTCTTCTTTGCCTCGCAATAGTATCGATTCTTGGAACAAGTGCAAGGATGCTTTTATTACTAAGTACTTTCTGCCCACAAAAATCATTTCCCCTAGAACCCAGATCATGAATTTCAAGCAACCTGAACAAACATGAGCATGTTGCACAATCTTGGGAAAGGATGAAATTGATGCCGAGGAATTGCCCAACTCATGGGTTAAATCTTTGGATGATCATACAAAAAAATTATGCGTGATTGAATTTTGTTTCTCGTAATCTTTTAGATTCCACCGCGGGGGGTACTTTTATGGAAATTACTTTGGGTGAAGCTACTAAATTGCTAGACAACATTATGGCAAGTTACTCACATTGACATACTGAAAGAGCTCCTACTAGTATAAAAGTCAATTCGGTAGAAGAAATAAATTCTTTGAGTAAAATTTTTGATGCCCTAATGAAGTTGGTTGCTAATAAAAGTGTTCCTATTGATTTTAATGATGTGCCTTTGTCCATCTTGATTGAGAAAAATAGCGATTCCATAGATGTGTATTTTACCTCGCAAAACAATTTCAATAATAATGCTTATAGAGGTAATTTTAATCCTAGGCCTTTTCCTAGTAATTCCTCTAATAATTATGGTAATTCCTCTGGTGATCCTTCTTATAATAATAATATAAACACCTCTGATCTTGAGAATAATATTAAAGAATTTATCAATACTCAAAAAAATTTCAATGCTACGATAGAAGAAAAGCTGAATAAATTTGATGATATGTCTAGAAGTATTGATAGAATTTCTCATGATGTAGAACCTCTCAAAATGAAAAAAATTGTGCCTAAGATTGAAGAATCAATTAAAACTCTTTATCTTTCTATGGATGAAAGTAAGAAAAGAACCGCGATGCTTAGAGCTAAAAGAGAATTTCTAGAAAAGTGTTTTCTAGTGATTGCTTTCATAAAAGTGATGAAGATCTTAAAATGATTGGTGTTTCTTCTATTGATTCTTTGTTTAGTAAAATTAAGATTGATGAAAAAGGGACAGGAGAAGAGTCAACTTTCACTAGAAGGCATCCCGATAATTCGGAGGGTGAAAATCTTGTTGAGAAAATTGATAAAAGTGGGTTTTAAGAGGTCAAAACTTTAACTAGTGATGTGCCCACTATTTTGGATTACAAACACTTTAATTACCATAGTTGCTCTTTAGTTCACTGTATTTCTTTGTTGCAATACATGATAAATTCACCCCATGCTTATGAACAAAATAAAGCTTTTACTAAACATATAGTTGATGCTATGATGAAAGCTTTTGAAGAAAAGTTGGAATTAGAAGTTTGAATTCCTAGAAAGTTACATGATGAATGGGAACATGCCATCAAATTCAAGATTAAAAATTATGAGTGTTTTTCTTTATGTGACTTGTGTCGGATTTCGGGTTCCGGCAGACCCTCAAGGTTCGAACTCTAGGGTGCACGCGGAGATCACACCCCCTGCCTACCCATGTCTCGTCGCCTCGCAAGGATCCAAACTACACGAAGAACAACACAGAGGACACGAGATTTATACTGGTTCAGGCCACCATTGTGGTGTAATACCCTACTCCAGTGTGTGGTGTGGTGGATTGCCTCTGGGGCCGATGATGAATAGTACAAGGGAAGAAAAGCCTCGCGAGGGTCTGTTCTTAGCTGGTGCGATGAACTGCTAGGGGAGTTCAGTCGCCTCTCTCTGTATCAAATGCCTCTAGTCTCCTCCATCTCCAGATGCGGATCCCTCTACCCTGCGGTTGGCTAGTCCTATTTATAGGCGAAGGCCCTGGGCCTCTTCCCAAATATTGAGCGGGAAGGGCGCCTACAATTGGCCATTTTGAAGGGGAACATCTAGTACACTTATCCTGACTAAAGTTTCTCCTCGCCTGCTAAAGACACTGACGATGACGCCGGCTTGGGCTCCACGATGACCTCCATCCTGCCGTCCTGCTGGTCTTGGTCTTGTTGCACCGAAATGGTTGCCTTTGCTTGATACTCTCGCATGCGCTTGCCCCCTTTGCACCAAAGAGGAAACAAGGACTCTGCGCAGGCCGGCGCCCGCCTGGCCTTGGTCGTCATGGCTTGCTTCATGAGCACCTCGCGAGGTACCCCGCCTTGATCTCTCCGCCTCCTCGCGAGCCAGCCTGACAAGGCCATGCCCGAGGAAGCCTCATGTCATCCGCCCCGCGAGGCTTGGCCCCTCGCGAGGGTCTTGAGCATGTGTTGATGAAGATGGGCCGTACTGGGCCACTCCTGGAGCCACACCGCAGGCCGCAGGGAGGCAAGTCTGGGTACCCCCGTTCCCAGAACACCGATAGTAGCTCCCGAGCCCAAGGCGCGCCTGGACTTGGCTTAGCAGAGAAGCGAAGGGGCAAGTGCGAAGCGCCGCGGGCCCCAATAGCCTACGGCCTTGGGCGTCGTGTGGCGGTTGATTGGACGTGGGCGTCCTGGCTCCCCCACGACGCCTCGGCAACTGCACGAACTGACAAAAGAGCGGTACCCACCTAGGCTTACCTTCTTTACCTTCTCCAGTCATTGCCCACATCCCCTTTCTCGCTCCTATTCTTCTTACTTCCGAAATCCCCAGATCTACTCCAAATTTGCATCCTAGCAATGCATGGCGCCTCGCCAGACCCCGGTCGGAGCATGGTACTCGCCCGCTCTGGATCCTCCGAATGTGTCGGGGAAGAACCTTGCCCTGACGCGCCAGATGATGGCGGCACAAGGCAACGACGGGGCAGCCGTGCTTAAGGTTGGTTCCGCCCTTCCTGAGGACGAAGGAAGGACCTTCTACCCGCTCTTCGTGAGCGCCATCGCCGCCGGTCTGGTGCCTCCCTTTTCTGAGTTCTTCCCCTCTGTTCTCCACCATTACAACCTGCTAGCTCTGCACCTCCATCCCAACTCCGTTCTTCTCCTGGCGATTTTTGCCTACTACTGCGAGGCTCGTGTCGGGGTAAGGCCCTCGGTGGCCTTGCTGCACCATTACTTCTACCTCCAGGTCTCTCGCGGCCCCATCACCGCGTGCGTGAGCTTTGTCGCATATGGTAGCTCCAATGCCATCTCGAAGCCCGAGAAGAGGATTGAAGGCTTCAGGAGCAAGTGGGTCATGGTGGATGCTGGGCGCATCCATCCCCGGCTGGTTCTGCCCACGGAGCAGCCCAAGTTTGTTGACGCTTGGTCTTGCGTGGAGTTTGTTGATCCCCGCGTGAAGCCGGTGCTGGAGAGGATGGACGCGGACCTGTGGCCGGGCAACATGGCGACGGCGAAGCTGATCGGGGCATCGCTCCTGAGGGAGTTCCTGGAGCACCGGGTGGCTCCGCTTTGGGAATATTCGCTCCCGCTGTAGAGGCTCGGGGGGGGCAACGCCGCCCCTCACCCGAGCTCCATAGTCCTGGCCAACAAAGATCTGGCCGTGATCCTCCAATCCCTGGTTGGGGTTGACGTGGCGAGACTGGAGGGTGCTCCTGTGCCCCTGTTCCTTCGGGAGGATTGGGAGCAGGTGGTGAACTCCACGCCCGCTTTTGACGGGGACGGGCATGTGCCCACGGAGGTTCTCGAGGACCTGGCGGCCCTGGCGACGGTGAACGTATCCTCCGGCGACTCCAGCGAAGAGGAGGAAGAGGAGGAGCAGGAATAGGAGCCTGATTCCGAGGCGACCGACGGGGAGTCGAGAGCGCCCCACCCTCGGCGCAGGTCCCGCGCTCTTCGCCTCATGCCGGATGATGACAAGGATGGTGACGAGCGAGGTGGCGAGAGCTCGCCCCTGATCCCGAAGAAGGACAGGACGGGGCTGGTTCCCCACGGGTCTACTCCGGCTCCAAGGCAATCTGCAGATGCGCCTTCTACTCCCGAGCCTCTTGAGGTTCATCCCAGCAGCCGGCTCTCGGGCTTCAAGTTCGGCCGGAGGTTGCTTGAGCCCGCGAGCGATGACCAGTAAGTGCTTGATTCTCGTTTTGCTTCTTGCTTCGTTGTTAGGGCTTGACGTCCATATTCCTTGGCTAGGCCGGTGCCTATGGCGAAAAAGCTGAAGGGGGCTCCTGAGGTTTCGTCCGGGGCAACACCTCCACTCGTGGGAGAAGGGGGCGGCAAGACGCGGGCTTCTCCTGCCCGGTCATCCTCGCGAGGCCTGGCGGGGCTAGCTGGGGCGAGCTCAGCCCCCATGCCCAAGCGACTCCCGAGGTGTCCTTGTGTGACGCCACCACCGCAGTCGTCGGGGCGCAGAAGGTCCCAACTCATGGTGTTGTGATTACGCTGCCGTCTTCTCCTCCTACTCCACCAACTGCCACCTCTCTAACTCCTTCTACTGTCCTGGATCGTGCTGCTGCTGAGCTGGACCGGCTGCGGAAAGATCTTCTGGGCGCTGACCCTCGCTTGGTGGCCGGGCGCCTGGAGCTAGCCTCTGGCTGGGTCCGCTCTGATGCTTCAGTCCGGGCGGCGCTGGCTCAGGCCGTGACAGCCTGCGACAAGGAGAAGCAGGCCGTCCTTGAGGCGAAGGCCGCTCGCGACGCTGCCTTGGGTGAGGTAGCAGATGTCCGGGGTTGCTGCGAGGTGCTGGAGAGTGAGCTGCAAGGCCTGCGCGACCAGCTTGCCAAGGAGGCCCGTGTCCGCCAGGAGAAGGAGGAAGACATGAAGGCTCGCGAGGCTGCCGCCAAGGACCGGGATGCCAAACTTGATGAACGCCATGGCCGCTTGGGTGTGTTGGAGCAAGCGTTGGAGGCAAAGAGGATCGAGCTGGACGGCAAGGCGCGGGTCCTGGCCGAGGACCGTGTGGCCTTCATGAAGCTGGAGGTGAAGGCTCGCACCTTGCTGAAGTCGCTTTATGACAGCGGCCTGGAGAGCCCGCTGGCCGGCGCCGAGGACGGCCCCGCCAAGCTGCTTCCCTTCCTGGTCCGTGCCCTTGAAGATGTCTCCCTCGGCCTTGGCCCCACGGCTGAGGCTGAGGCGCATGTCCTTTCTTCTGCATCGCTGACGCGCGTCTTCACCCATGTCTACCTCCGCGACCCCGGCATTGACCTTGACAGCCTGCTGGAGCCTGTGAGCGGCGAGCTTGCCGCTGTCGCTGCTGAGGTCGTGAAGGGTCGAGCGGAGGCTCTGCTAGCGAAGTTCCGGGCTTTCAGCACCAAGCCAAAGCGAGGCGCTGCCGATCCTGAGGCTCCACGAGGCGAAGTCGCCCAGCGCAGCTCCGTTACCAGCGATGGCACCGCCAGAAAGTGACCCCTTCGCGGCTCCCGTCCTGCTTTTAGTTCCTGCAACATGCATCTTGCCTCGTGGAGGCGTTTAAACTTGTGTTTGGCGTTGTCAAAGCACTCTATGGACTGTAATATTTGCTTTTGAATTCCTTGAGATTTCAATTTTTCCTTCCTACTTGCTTGTGTTCTATGTCGGCAGAGCCCGGCCCCGTGCATACCTCAGTCGCCGTTAGCCCCGACCGGAAACCAGGACGGGACCAAGGAGTGAGGGGCTACGTGACAAGTTAGGCTCCTGAGTCGCGATGCTCAGGAGTCCCCCTTGACGCACGAACAACAAGTAGGGAGGTGAGATGTATGGGTGAATTTACCATTCTACGTCGGCAGAGCCCGGCCCCATGCATACCTCAACCGCCGTTAGCCTTTCGGAACTAAGGGGTGAGGGGCTACATGACCAGTTAGGCTCCTGAGTCGCGATGCTCAGGAGTCCCCCTTGATGTTTAAACGGCCTTCGTACCTTGGCTTCGCTCGGGGAGAGGCGTGCGACGAACCAGGCCCGAGGGGCCTGGCTGGGTGGCGTGCACCTAGGCGTGACCCAGGTGTAGTCCCCGTGCCCAGCCCCCTCGTGCGGCACTCCCGAGGGGAGGCATTACGATGAGGTCGGACGTTGAGCTCTGGGCTCCCTGAGGTTGATGCGGCCGAGGGCCACCCTCAGTTATTTATCACCAGCGCGAAGCATAGCGCTTCCGTATGTGTACGGGCATAGCCGCTCCTCGGCAGTGTCGTCAGCCAGCGCAGAGCATGGTCCTTCCACTGGTGCGTGTGAGGGGTTTCCCCTCCGGGAGGAGCCCCCGGGGCGTGTAAAGCTCCGCCCTGACACGTGGCTGGCACGGTAGGGCCTGACGAGGTGTATCTGGGCACCCGTGAGCCAGCGCAGGACTCACGGGGCCCTACCTCAAGGCGGGTTGCGCCTGGCTCTGGGCCTTTACTTGTAAAGTGCTCCTGCAAATTTGGTTAGATGTCGGCGCTCTACGTCCTCGGGTCCCGGCCCTCGAGCGGGCTCAGCTGTCGCTGGTATGCCAGGTCGTGATGCGGTGGACAAGGCCAGAGGGTGAGGGCTGGAGAGCCAGTAGGAGCCCATGAGTCGCGATGCTCAGGTACCCCCCTTTAACGTGCAAGCGGTCGACAAGAAGGAAGAGGGGTGCCGTGGACAGGCATCAAATAACGATCATGATGGGTCAAACGCATGACCCGAATAAACGCAAGAGGGATACATGCCACTGGGTCTGGCCCGGGCGGCTTGGGGATAATGCAGCCCGAGGGGCACCCCCAATAAAGTAAGCTAAGAAACATGAATCAAAGGGATACATGCCGTAGGGACAGACCCACGCGGCCTGGGAATGATGCAGCCCTGGGGGGGTGCTCCCAGCTGAAAATGAAACTCGAAGGATGTCACCTGATAATGTTGAACATGAAGGGATGCTGAAGTAGCGGACGGCGTGCGCTGCGGGAGACGATCTTCACGAGCCCCCAGGCCCAGGGGCCTCGGGAGGCTCCGGAGGCGCTGGCGGCTCCTCGTGGACCATCTTCATCTCCGCCAGGACTGAGGAAGGCCTAACCACTTGAGCCTCCAGGATGCTCCTCATGAGGCGCAGACGCACGGCAGCCACGTTCGGCAGGCCGTAAGGCATGCGAACATGGTTGTGGGGTGGACCTTCACAGCGTCCCGCGCGTGAGGGCCAGAGGCGCCCGAGAGGCGGCTCGGTTGAGTCTTGGTATGTCGATGCATACGCATAGCCCGCCATCCTCGCCTGGATGGGGAGCTACAGCGGGTAAGTGGTGGCTACCACTCATGACCCTTGACTCCTGCAGCTCCCAAATGATCTCACTGACGAACTCCCGAGGGTTTGGCCCTCCTTGCCTTGCTTCTTCCCGAGGGAAACGTGCGTTAAAGCACGCCTCCAAGTGGTGCCCGAGCACCTCCCTCGTGATCCTAGCAAAGTCGATGGCCCTCCAGGAGAGAGCCCCCGAGCCTTGCTCGAGGAGGGAGTCGGGCGCGCCTTCCTATGCGACAGAAGGAGGTGCCCCCTGAACGGGCGCGAACCCTGAGGGCGTGCCTTCCGAGGGGTCGGGCCAGGCAATGTCTTCTTCTTAGGAGCAGCCTCGGGAAGCCTCCCGCTCCTGTGATCTGGGTCTTCAATTGATGCGGCTTGGAAAGCACGTTCTAGAGAACACACAGCGTCTCTCTCTTCACAAGGCACCGTGATGACTCCACCGCTTCCTAGCATCTTGAGGACATTGTAGCCATGATGGGTCACGGCCATGAACTTGGCCAGGGCTGGGTACCCGAGGATGGCATTGTACGGCAGGCGGATGTGAGCGACGTCGAAGTCAATGAGCTCGGTGCGGTAGTTGTCGCGCTTCCCGAAGGTAACAGGAAGGCGGACCTGCCCTATCGGAACCGTGGAACCATCAGTGACTCCTGAGAAAGGCTTGGTCGGCTGCAGCTGATTGTAGGGCACTTGGAGATTGTTGAACGTCTCGACGGATAGGACATTTAGCCCTGCTCCGCCATCGATGAGGGTCCTGGTGACTTGCACATTGCTGATGATTGGGGAACAAAGCATCGGGAGGACTCCGGCTGTGGCTGCGCACTTGAGCGGATCTGCTGAGCTGAACGTGATAGCGCACGTTGACCACCTGAGAGGGGGCGTGGCCTCAAGCTTGGGGAGGACTGCATTCACTTCGCGAGCAAACTGCTTGAAGATGCGCTGAGAGGCCGGGGCTTGAGCGCCGCCCAAGATGCAAGCGATTGCGCGCGGCTCCTGGAAGCCTCCAGCCCCCTCGTCCTGATGATGGTCTTCATTCCTCCTCGGCTGTGGTGGCAGAGGAGGGAGGCCTGCGTTGCCTTGTGGGCGATCCTCGCGAGGCTGATCCCTCCAACCCCCCTCGCAAGGTGGATCCCTCCAACCTCCCTCACGAGGTTGGTCCTGCTAGCGGTCCTCACGAGGTCGGTCGCGCCACCCTTGGCGAGGGCCACGGTCTTCCCATCATCCTCCACCTCTTCCTCCTCCTTGGCCATAGCCCCGGTCGCTGTGCTCGGGGCGTCGGCCGGCACGCACGTCTCGCACGGCCTTGAGCTCTTGGCATTCGTTGGTGTTGTGGGTGTGGAGGTCGTGGTACACGCAGTACCGACTGCCCTTGGATGACTCAGGCTGATCCCTGCCTCGCTTGGTGTCCGGATCTGCTGCAAGCACAACAGCCCCCTTGCGCTTCACGTCCTTGGCCTTGGGCTTCTTCTCTTCTGGGTCAGCAGCTGGCAGCTCAAGGAGGGAAAGGCGCCCTTCCTCAGCCCTAGCGCACTTGGTCGCCAGATTGAACAGCTCCAGGGAGGTGCATAGGTCCTCATGAATCGCGAGCTCCTCCTTCATCTTGACGTCACACACGCCGTCGGAGAAGGCCGAGATGATGGCCTCCTCAGACACCTTGGGGATCTTAACGCGAGCGTTGTTGAAGCGCTGGATGAACTTCTGCAGGGTCTCTCCTGGCTGCTGCTTGATGTGGCGCAAGTCGCTCATGGCCGGGGGCCGGTCGCGGGTGCCTTGGAAGTTGGCGATGAATCGGGTGCGCATCTCATCCCAGGAGGATATCGTGCCAGGAGCCAGGTTCAGGAGCCAGGTGCGGGCGCCGTCCTTGAGCGCCATGGGGAACCAGTTTGCCATGACCTTCTTGTCCCCACTGGCGGCTTCGATGCCCAGCTCATAGAGCTGGAGGAACTCCGTAGGGTCAGCCATGCCATCGTAGCGTGGGGGCAGGTCTGGCTTGAACTTGCCCGGCTAGGCCACGCTGCACAGCTCGGCGGTGAAGGCACGGCAGCCTGCGGTGGCTGCGGGAGGCCTTGGGTGACGGAGAGCTTGATCTTGGAAGTCCATGTGCGCTGCTGCCAGGTGCATCGCGGGGTCTTGATGCGCTGGAGCAGGAGCGCATTCATGCCGGGCCGGTGCGGGGAGCACACGGGCGGCTTCTTGGGGGCGAGGGATCTCTTGGCAGCTCTTCTCTTGCTGTGCTGGCGCCGGACGGAGTGGGTTCCGCCCAGGGGCCACGTGCCTTGGGGCCAAGGCGCCTTCTTGAGGGGGAGGCGTCTGAGGCGCCCCTGGAGCTTCATCGCCTGCGCAGGGCTGGGCGCGGTGCAGTGAGAGGGATGGCACAGGGGAGCCCCCAGCGGTGCTGACGAGCTCGGTGATGCGGGCGAGCCACTCATCGTAGAGGTCGTCGACGAGATGGTAGTGCAGGAGCTCCTGCACCAGGAGCAGCGCGGCGTGCCCGTCCGCAGGGGCGTGACGGGCGTGGGATGAGGAACCGGCTGGGGTTAGCGACGGGGTGGCGGGGCGGCCTTCTCGCCACACCAAAGGATGCAGGGACGACGCCTGCTGCTCGTTCCCCGCCGGGCCGGTGGCGGCGTTGACGGTAGGCAATGGGGAATGGCGGGGGCGCCCGCCGACGCGGGCCGTCTGGGCGACGCGAGTGGCGAGAGCGGCCCGGCGCTCGGCGCGGGCTCGACGAGCGTCTGACATGGATGCGACGGGCGGTGAAACACGAGGCGACGGAAGGCGGATTCCGGTGCACCCCTACCTGGCGCGCCAAATGTCGGATTTCGGGTTCCGGCAGACCCTCAAGGTCCGAACTCTGGGGTGCACGCGGAGATCACACCCCCTGCCTACCCATGTCTCGTCGCCTCATAAGGATCTAAACTACACGAAGAACAACACAAAGGACACGAGATTTATACTGGTTCAGACCACCATTGTGGTGTAATACCCTACTCCAGTGTGTGGTGTGGTGGATTGCCTCTGGGGCCGATGATGAATAGTACAAGGGAAGAGCAGCCTCGCGAGGGTCTGTTCTTGGCTGGTGCGATGAACTGCTAGGGGAGTTCAGTCGCCTCTCTCTGTATCAAATGCCTCTAGTCTCCTTCATCTCTAGATGCGGATCCCTCTACCCTACGGGTGGCTAGTCCTATTTATAGGTGAAGGCCCTGGGCCTCTTCCCAAATATTGAGCGGGAAGGGCGCCAACAATTGGCCATTTTGAAGGGGAACATCTAGTACACTTATCCTGACTAAAGTTGGTCCTCGCCTGCCAAAGACCTTGACGATGACGCCGGCTTGGGCTCCACGATGACCTCCATCCTGCCGTCCTGCTGGTCTTGGTCTTGTTGCACCGAAATGGTTGCCTTTGCTTGATACTCTCGCCTGGGCTTGCCCCCTTTGCACCAAAGAGGAAACAAGGACTCTGCGTAGGCCGGCGCCCGCCTGGCCTTGGTCGTCATGGCTTGCGTCATGAGCACCTCGCGAGGTACCCCACCTTGATCTCTCCGCCTCCTCGCGAGCCAGCCTTACGAGGCCGTGCCCGAGGAAGCCTCCTGTCATCCGCCCCGCGAGGCTTGGCCCCTCGCGAGGGTCTTTAGCATGTGTTGATGAAGATGGGCCGTACTGGGCCACTCCTGGAGCCACGCCGCAGGCCGCAGGCAGGCAAGTCTGGGTACCCCCGTTCCCAGAACACAGACAACTTGGGTGCTAGCGTTTCTACAATTCCGAAATCTTTAAGTGATGTGCTTGGTCTTACCGATATTGAAGAATACTCTTTAAATTTGCACTTGGCGGATTCTACTATTAAAAATCCTATGGGAAGAATTAATGATGTTCTATTCTTGCAAATAGGAATTATGTGACCATTTTATTGTTCTTCACATTGATTGCAATTTGTCTTGCCAATTATACTTGGTAGATCGGTTTTACATACTATTGGTGTCGTGATTGATATGAAAGAAGGCAATATTAAATTTTAATTTACACTAAGGAAGGGTATGGAACATTTCCCTAGAATAATAATTAGGTCACCATATGAATCAATCATGAGGGCAACTTATGGATCTAGAGCTAAAGATGACAACACTTAGATCCTTCGCGTTATGCCTAGCTAGGGGTGTAAAACGATAGCGCTCGTTGGGAGGCAACCAAACTTGTATCTTTTTGTTTTTGGTTTTCTTGCTGTTTTCAATAAAATACCCAAGTATTCCTCTGATTGGATGTGTTTTTGTGGTTTAAATTAGTGTTTGTGCCAAGCAAGACCTTTGGGATGATTTGGGTGAGAGTTGATTTGATCTTGCTGAAAAACAGAAACTTTTGCGCTCACGAAAATATTTTTCATTTTTAATAGAAGAGTGCTTTTGAGTTTATTATTTTCGCAGAAGATTAGTAAACAAATTATTCACGTCGTCCAAATTTTAAGAATTTTTGGAGTTACAGAAGTGTTTGAAGTAGTCTGATTGCTATAGACTATTCTATTTTTGACAGATTCTGTTTTCTTTGCGTTGTATGCTTGTTTTGATGATTCTATGGTTTTCCTTGAAGAGTTTTTGCCATAGAAAAGTTGGAATACAATAGATATAATTTAAAAATAAAATATGAATGGGTTTGCAACAATACTTATAGTAGTGGTTTGCTTTCTTATACTAACGGATCTCACGAAGGTTTTTTTTTGAGTTTTGTGTGATTGAAGTTTTTCAAGTTTTGGGTGATATTACGATGGATGAAGGAATAAGTATTAGGAAAAGGTTAAGCTTGGGGATGCCCGAGGCACCCCAAGATAATATTCAAGAAGTAGAAAGCAACTAAGCTTGGGGATGCCCCCGAGTGGCATCCCCTCTTTCTTCTAATGACCATCGATATTTTAGTGAGAGCTATATTTTTATTCATCACATATTATGAGTTTTGCTTGGAGCGTCTTGTATGATATGAGTCTTTGCTTATTTTGCTTTGTGTTTTAAGTCTTGAATCCTTGCTGGGCACACCTTTTTGAGAGAGCCACAAATTATGTTATGCTTGCTCCTATGCTACACTTCAATTTTTAGAGCCATGGAATTGCTCACTTATATCTTTTTGAGCATGGTGTGCTTTGTTTTTTTTTTGAAGAAATGTTATCATGATTCACTTAGATTTATTTGGGAGTTAGTAAAAAATTTAAGAAAATCTCTCTTGCTTCACTTAGATTATTTTGAGAGAAAGAAATATTATGCTCATGTTCTTCACTTATATTTGTTTGGGCTTATTAAAATCAACATATGAATTTAGTCCCAAATTGATAGATATCCAAGGAGGATATAATAAAAACTTTCATGAAGATCATTGGATAAAATAAACTTGGTTCTTAGTAATGGTTTTGAGATATGACGATATGATATGTGAGTCATGTTGATGATTAATTATGCTTTAGTAAGAATATTGGCCTTATGGTTTGTGATTCCCTATGCAAGCATGAAAGTCAATAGTTATGCAATGAAATTATATCCTACTTATGGTGCATTATTCAGTGTTACTTATGCTTAATGCTTGGGTATGAGATTTTTTGTTTCTTGGTTGGACGCTTCTCAATCTTTTTTCTAGCCTTCATTTTGCACTATGTATGATCACTACTTGTGCATCCAAAACCCTTTAAACCAGTTTTGCCATATCAGTCCACTATATCTACCTACATGCGGTATTTTTGTGCCGTTCAAAGCAAATTTGCATTTGCCATCTCTAATTTTCAAAATTACTTTCTCTTTTGTGTGCTCGTACCGCTCGCGAGGCGGTAAGGGGTGGCCAATGTTTTCCATGCGAGATGTGTTATTCTCACGATGAGTGTTTATTCACTTATCATTGCACGAGAGTACGACAAAGGTATTAGAGATGCTGAGTCTCAAAATGAAAAATTAATTTAATTTATGTTCTAAAATAATAAATTCCTTGGAAAGTGTTGGCATGGAGGGCACCCGTGGATACGGATAGCCATGGAAAGTGAAAGTATGGTGGAAAAAGGAATAAGCTTTATTTTCTGTTTGGGAACCGCCTATGATACATCTAGCATGGAAAGTGTTGGGAACTCTAAGCCGTTTTCGTTGGTGGGAAAAGTATGCCTCCCAAAATGTTTTTATCTCTCAATTTTCGGTTTGAGCTCTGGCACCTCTACAAACCCCTACTTCCCTCTGCGAAGGGCCTTTCTTTTTACTTTATGCAATTTTTATTTTTGAACTTGAGTCTCCATCTTCTCTTATAAAGCACCATCTAAGGGGCACGATGCTCGTATTTGAGCATTGGGTGTAGCTAATATTCGAGTGTGTTTCATGAATGGATCAATGGTTGAGCATAATGGGCTACGGATAACTTGCTTTAGTGTTGATATTCAAAGACATGGTTGCTTGTTGATATGCTTGAGTATTAAAGTCTTCATGTCAAAACTAGGCTATTACTTTTAACCATATAAAATTCCAAATGTCCATGCTACAAAGAAAAGAATATGTTATGAACATGTTAGGCAGCATTCCACATCAAAAATTCTGTTCTTATCATTTACCTACTCGAGGACGAGCAGAAATTAAGCTTGGGGATGCTGATACGTCTCCAACGCATCTGTAATTTTTTATTGTTCCATGCTATTATATTATCATTCTTGGATGTTTTACAATCATTTTATAGTCATTTTATATCATGTTTTGGTACTAACCTATTGAGATAGTGCCCAATGCCAATTGTTGTTTTCTGCTTGTTTTTTACATCACATGAAATCAATACCAAACGGAGTCCAAACGCAGCGAAACTTTTTGTGGATTTTTTCTGAACCGGCATACACAAGTTGGGCCGAAGAAGTACCAAAGGGGTGCCCCGAGGGGGGCACAACCCACCAGGGCGCACCCAGGTGGGTTATGCCCACCTCGGTGGCCTCCCAGACCGCCTCTTTGCTCTATAAATACCCCAATATTCTAGAAACCCTAGAGGAGTCGACAAAAATCAATTCCAGCCATTGCAAGTTCCAGAAATACCAGATCCAATCTAGACACCATAATGGAGGGGTTCATCATGTCCATTGGTGCCTCTCCGATGATGCGTGAGTAGTTCTTTGTAGACCTACGGGTTCGTAGTTAGTAGCTAGATGGCTTCCTCTCTCTCTCTCTCTCTCTCTCTCTCTCTCTCTCTCTCTTGATTCTCAATACAATGGTCTCTTGTAGATCCATATGATGTAAGTCTTTTTGTGGTGTGTTTGTTGGGATCCGGTGACTTTGAGTTTATGATCAGATCTATGTTTTAATACATGAAAGTTATTTGAGTTTTCTCTTGATCTCTTATATGCATGATTGATTATAGCCTCGTATTTCTTCTCTGATGTTTGGGTTTTGTTTGGCCAACTTGGTCTATTTATCTTGCAATGGGAAGAGCTACTTTGTCATGGGTTTGATCTTACGGTGCTTGATCCCAGTGACAGAAGGGGAAATGTCGGGGAAACGACACCTATGGGATCATGAGGATCCCTTCTACGGTTGGCGGGGAGAGAGTTGCACAAAGAGTAGGTCCTGCTTTTGGGTGTATATGTAGGGTTCTTATGTTCTTAGACTAGCTATTATGCATGCTCTGTCCAAAAAGTCTGAATCCTTCTCCAGTACGCCTTGGGCCTCCTTTCATATGTCAAAGAGGTCGCCACAGTGGCACACAGGAGGTGTAAAGTGGCTACAGTGTACAAGCTTATCACTGACATCATATGAAAAATGCATTTAATGCGCTACTTACGTGCCCTCCAACTTGATCGGGGACGGTAATAGAACCCGTCCCGTCCGTCGCCGCCTCACCCCATTCCGACACGCATCCAGGATGACGAGGCATGCAGCGCAAGGCTGGCTGGCTAGCCACTGTGCTGGCGCGGTGGAAGGACCTTCACGAAGATTTGCATGCCACCATGCAGGTGCTTGCTTGGTTGGCCTAGAATCTGCATGCCGCCATGCAGGCATCTGTCTAGTTGGCAAGCTGGTCGCCGCGCTGGAACGACCGTGGGGTGCTGAAACCTTGTCGGGTGCGGGCCTGGTTGTGGCCCCGCAATTGTCCCCGGCAAGGGTCTTGATGGGGGCCTCGCAATCGTCCCCGACAAGGGCCTAGCCGGGGGTGTTTGTCTTCTGATCTCCATGTAGCCCTGCAGGCTACTAGTCTTCACAAAGATCTACATGTTACTACGCACGCGCCCCCGAGTCTTGGCCTTGACGTTGTCGATTATATCAGAGCTCTCAGCCTCAAGGGTGACGGCCTTGCTGGTGCTTCACGAGCTGCCCCGGCAAGGAGCTTGCCGGGGCTACGCAGGCCGCCCCGGCAAGGATGTCGCCGGGGGAGGTCTAGCTTGTCTTCTGCTCTTTATTCACTGGCTTGAATGATGTCTTGGTAATCTTGTATTCTGTCTTCTACTGTCTTGCCAAGCCTTTGCCACAGGTGCGGCTACAACTGCCTGTGCACAAGTAAGGGGTACAGAAAGGCCCATACTTTCGAACACCGACAGGAGCCCCTGAGCCTGGGCCACACATAAGAGTGAAGCGTTGTTGGGCCAGGCCCAAAACAGTGTGCGGGGATGCATGGCAGGGATTAACCGTTGTAAACTTCTTGTCAGTTGTGCTTCCTCATGATCCGCATTGAGTGCGTGACGTGGGGATCGTGCGTGGAACGGTCGCAACACGCCTGTGATGCCTTGCAGTCAATAGTAAAGAGGTGGACCGCGCCTTCCCCATAAAAAGAGGAATTTGCAGGGGCGCTGCTCATTTACCCTTCTTGCCATTCCCAATCTAGGAACCGCCGTTCCCATCTTCTTCCTCGAGCGCAAACCAGACCTCTCGCCCCTGCTCGCCGCTGATGCACCTCCATTGCTCTTGATCCCTCGCCCCCTCTCAGCCGCCATGGCGCCCAAGGCAAGCAAGGGCAAGGGAGTGGTCAAGACCGCCAAGGGGAAGGAGGTGCCAGAGAGCGAATTGGTGAAGCCGCGTAAGAAGCATGCCATCTTCACCTCGACGATCGATGTGCTCACGCTTAAGGACCGATTCCGATGCCTGTGGGGGAGAGAGACGATGGGGCATCCCGCCATGCACATCATCCGCGCTCCCTTTGCCGAGCCTGATCCAGATAAATACCCTTTCTTCGTCGATTACTTCTACTGCGGGCTCTGCCCCCCTTTCTCATATTTCTTCAACAACATCATGCACACCTACGGCTTCCACCTTCTGGATTTTACACCGAACGCTAGGGCGCGCATGGCCCTCGTCGCCCACCTTTGCGAGGGCTTCGCCGGGGTATATCCCAACGCGGCGCTCTTCCGCCATTACTTCATCCCTCGCATCCAGCCAGGAGACACCATCTCTGGATGCATCACTTGGATCCCAAGGGCATTGAGCAAGAGCACGTACCAAGATGGGTCCCAAAAGGAGTAGTGGGAAGAATGGTGTGGCAGGTGGTGTTGGATCGTGCAGAAGGAGTCGTGGCAATTCTGTCAGGTACGGAAGCCGCCGACCCGCGGCAAGCATTGGGGCGACTTCGATGTTAATGACGAGAAGCTTACGGTCACCACCACCAGAATCCAATGACTAAAATCAGCCCGACTCATGCTTGAGATGGTTGGGGCCGACTTCATCCACCGCCGCATCGCTCTTCTGCACAACAAGGGAGGTCGGCCTGGGACTTCAAAAATGCGGCAGACATCATGAGGCTTCGCCCCGGCCTGAATTACAATTTCACGGTGATATAGCATGCGTCCCTCTGCCAGAAGCTTTTTCAGCTCAAGGTTGACAATACCAGCAAGGCCGAGAAGATCGGCAAAGGTGATAAGACCAGCAAGGCCGACAATCTATTCAGGTTGCCGGCGGGGGTGGACACATTGAGCAACAACTCTTGGCTGACCTCCATCATCGCCATGATGCCGGTGTTCAATGCCCATGGCCTGGACCTGACCTGGGACAAGCTAGAAGCAGTACTGGTATAGGGATTCTTTGACAACTTGTCGGAGAAGTATATTCGCAGCGAGCCACTGCTCATCCGCCCCACCACTGAAGAAGACATCGCCACCAGGGCGAAGGAGGCAGCACTTGCGGAGGCGGTCGACAACCTTGGCACCATGGAGGACGAGGCCGATGAGGAAAAGGAGTTTGCCGGGTGGAAGGAGTCTGCCGGGGAACACAACAGCACCGGCGATGGGGTTCCCCTTGCTGAGGAGGCATCCGAGGAGACATCTGAGGTGGATGAACCTTCAACCCCAAAGAAGAAGTGTGTCTTGTGGCTGGCCAGCTCCGGTGAGCCAGTCCGGCCCGACAAGGACATGCAAGAGGCCCAGGCACAACATGTGCATCAGATGAGGCGCGCGGCCGCGGTAGCAGCGAAGGAAGTTGCGGCAGCGAAGAAGACTGCAGTCGCTGCCTCCTCCTTGAGCAAACGGCCCAGGACTCCATCTCCTCCTCCTCCCTTCGCGGACACCGTCCAGGCGGGCGATTTTGACCTTGGGTCCTTTAGCCCGAAGAGGAAGAGGAGGCCAGAAGGGGAAGATGAGTAAGCATCTTGCCTCCTTATTCATTCCCTGATCCTCCATTTTGGTTTTCTTATTCTGACTCGATTTTTTTGTCTCCACAATGACATGGAGACGCTGGCTCAGAGGGTGGTGTCGTGGTACTAAGTCTGACAGTAAGTATAGGGGGTACGTATGAAGAGGCAAGGTCCTAGCTATGGCAAGATTGTACGCAAGTGTTTATGAGTTCGGGCCCCTCTCGGAGGAGGTAAAAGCTCTACGTCTCGATGCCCGGAGGCGGTCGACTGGATTATATGAGTGTATGTGTGTTACAGGTGGTGCGAACCCTTGTGCCAGAGGAGCGGGTGGCTTATATAGAGTTTGCCAGGACCCCAGCCATCTCCCGTTACAGAGGGTTCAATGTTCATAAAGATTGGGGCGTTACTGGTAACGCCAGCCTTAAGTGCCTTAAATAACCTTAAAGATTACGGAGTGAATGCTCGCCCGTTGCTGTTCTGAATGACTCCTGGTCTTCAGTAAGTCGAGTGGTTTCTTGTATGGTCGAGTGGTTGACTGGTTGTGTTACTTCAGGAAGGAGGGGTACCCGAGTGGTTCGTTGGTCGCATGGATTGCACTCGACATCTTTATTGGGTACTCCCTGTTGTCTCTTGAGCTTCTTTGCTTCTAGGGTAGTGACCTTGGGTAGGGCGTATAGGTCAGGCCTATGACCCTACCCTAGGTCTGTATCCTCATCATTAGCCCCTGAATGGATTAAGCTCCGAGTGGGAAGAAGATTGAAGTTGATCTCGCTTTGACCCTTGCGCTTCACAAGTATTTACGCAGGACAGAAGGCTCGTGTTGGAACTTCAACTTCGTTTTAGTCGCCTTGATCGATTGAGAACGTTGCCAAGTGAATTGATTACATCATCCATCGAGTGTTGTTTTTCAGCGCCAGATCTTTGTCGTGATTGGTTATGGTGTATCTCGGATCTCACAAGATTCGAAATTTCGGGGAAGCATGCTGGACGGAGCGTGTCGTGGTAAGCGGGATGGATAGACAGGAGCGCCTTGATCTCTGTGCCACCTTTTTCGCCACGTACCCAGCGCGCGACTGTTGCGGGATTTGATAGGATTGCCTAGGCCCACGCGTCAGCCACTCGGCAGTGGGCCTTTAAAAGGTGACAGAGCCGAGGTGCCTGCATTGTGCGCGTCTATTTTCTCCCTTTTCCCTCTGCTTCTCCACTACATCCAGCTCCTTCGCTCTCGACGCCGCCGCTCCGCCACCATGGTGAAGGACAAGACGGTGGCGCTGGAATGCGCGAAGAAGGCGACGGGGGTGGCAAAAGTCAAGAAGCAGAGTCAGGGGTCGTCGTCGCGGTCGGTGCTGCCACCGGGTTGGATCCAGGGCGATTGGATCCATTCCTTGCTCTGGCAGGAAGATTTGGACGAGCTGATGGAGTCCGGACTTATCGCCGCTGGTGCTGCACGGTTGCCGGAGGGGGAGACGAAGCCGCAGCCGCAACCGGGTGAGTGCGTTCTGCTCGCCACCCATGTCGACCTGGGTTTCCCGCTCCCTCCACACTCCTTTTTCCGGGGTTTCTTGAACTTCTTCGGGGCCCAAATCCATCACTTTTCTCCCTACACCATCACATACCCTGTTGCATTCGTGTCCATGTGCGAGAATTTTCTGGGTTGTCGACCACACTGGGGTCTTTTCAAGCACATTTTCACTATCCGCTCTCAGTCGGTGACGAAAGAAAATACGAGTGAAGAGAAAACACATGTCATCCAGATGTGTGGGGGTTTGGGTATCCAGAAAAGGCAGAGGAGTTCTTTCCCTTCCATGACCCTTCCCGAGTCGGTCAGAGGCTGGCAGTCGACCTGGTTCTACTGCCAGGACCTCGCAACTCCAGGCTAGTCGACTGGACTTCCCCATTTCACCTTTGATCGTGTTCAGACTCCTTCCTTGCTGAAAGTGACTACTGCTGAGAGTGTGGAAACAAACATGCTAGTTGAGAGGGTGGTTCAATTGATTAATCAAGGAGTCACTGGCATGGATTTCCTGGAGGTATTCCTCAGTCGATGCATCCAGCCGCTCCTGGCTCGTGACCACCCTATGTGGATGTATTCTGGAGCCAACAACAGCGCTCGGGTTCATCCAGAGGAAGTGTCGGCTAAGGCAGTAGCCCAGTGGTTGAGGAGTATTACAGGAAACAAGGACAACCCCAGAGGCGCCAGAAGAGTCGACCCCTTTAGTGACAGCAACCAGCCAGACAAGGTTTGGTCTCTGCTACCGACTGTGTTTGGGTACATTTTCTGACTGTCTTTGAATCCGACTGACGTTTGCTCAACTTCTATTCTTGTAGGTTTACACTGAGATGTACTCAATGCCCAATGGTGAACATGCTCTGGAGCAAGACCAGGAAGGAGGAGACATCACGGAGGAGAGCGGTGATTGGCAATCTCCGGACGATGAGGACGAAGAGGAGAGTGACGAGTCGGACGATGAAGAGATGGTCGACTCACCACCTTGCTTAGAGCGTCGATGCAAGCTACTCCATGATCCAGCGGGCGGGCGCAGCAAGACCGCGGCCCCAAGCATCCAAGCGCAGAAGCATACTCGGACTTCGACCCCGGAGCCGATGGAAAAAGTCGCCCAGCAGCCCAAGGTCGTTCCTCCAAAAGCTCGGAAGACTCTACCCAGGATTAAGATGGATGTTCCTGTTGCCTCTTGGTGAGTGTTCCTTTCTGTGTTTTTCTCTACCGACTGACTCTTCTATTCTGACCAAATGGATCATGCACGTTTCCAGCCCAACCACTGCAGCGACTGATATGGATGTTGACAAGGCCCGAGGAGATGAGGAAGCCGATGATGCGGCCAGCTCTAGAGCTGGTAAGTCCGCTCGACTAAAATTTATTTTGTTGATTGAGTGGTCGGCCAGTTGAATTTCTGATGTTTTCTTTTTGTTGTAGCTCCACGAGACGTTGCCGTGCTTCTAGATGATGATGAAGAAGTGCCTCTGAGGGAGAGGAGGAGGAGGGGCAAGGGCTCGAGCGGGAAAGCACCTGAGGTTCAGGTCCCTCAGTCAACGCTGGTGCTTGAGACGATGGTCGAGTGATCCGGAGATCCGGTTTGGACCAACGTCACATTCGCTAACCCGCTGTCAACTGATCGCCCATCAGGGTCGACTGCTCAGACCCCTGCTGCTCCAGTGCAACTCCATGCGTCTGACCCAGTGGCTGCTTCGACTGCCTTGGCACCATCGCTCTTTGCTGCCTACCAAACTCCAGACGACTAACCAAGTGCCGCCAGGGAGGCTCTTTGCCAGGTGAATCTTGTGATGGAGCAAGTGAAGGTGATGCACGAGGCCAGTCAGGTGGCTTATAACGCCAGCACCACTCTGTAGACCAACGTTAAGGTCAGTTGATTCCCGACTGAACTTTTGAATAATGAAAAGTGTCGTTGTTGTTCCGCAGCCCATATGTGCATCTACTATCATGGGTCTGTGTTCCACATCCAATCACCCACTGGGGTGTGCCTGCCTTAGAGTTAAATAGGTCTTCCACTTCATTCAACTTATGTTGAGTCGAGTGTTTGTCCGAACCAGTGGGGGCATGCAGAGTGCACCCACTTGGTGTAGTCCCCGAGACCATGGTAGACTGTTGGCAGTCGACTGGGGTATGAGAATCTACTCTTTCTTTTTTCTTTTTCTTTTTTTGAACTCACGCTAGACAAACCATGCTGAGTGTTGAACCGAACCAGTAGGGGCACGCTAAGTGCACCCACTGGGTGTAGTCCCCGAGACTATGTTGAATGTTTGATCGGCAATAGTCTTAGAGTAACTTTCACCATGAATGTCTTTTGTTTCTGCTGACTGACATATCTTGTTTGCTGACCGCAGAGGTCGTGTAATCTTGGGGGTCAACTTTTCGAACTGAACAAGAAACAATCAGCCTTAGTCTTGATCTGGAGCTGGCCAAGAAGAACCTCAAGACCGCTCAGGACAAAGCGGCTATCATGGGAGGTAATCTATTGTCAACTGTCCACCTTGTGACTCGTACTCTACTGTGTTTCTCCTTTTAGTCTCTTTGAACCAAGTTACTTCACTCGAACAGATGTGCATAGTGAAAACCGTCAACTTCAAGCTCGTCTGAAGAATTTTATTTCTTTAGAGAAAATGAAGGAGGCTCTAGAGAAGAAGGATCAGGATCTTGCTGCAGCTCAGAAGGAGGCGCGAGAGAAGACAGTGCTTTCGGACAAAAAGTTGGCTTCAGTTAGAAAGTTAGAAGAGGAGAACTCGAAGCTGAAGACTGCCGTCTGTGAAGCCAATCGGGAGGTTGAGCAACTGAAGAAGGACAAGGAGAACTTGACAAGTGAAGTCAGAAGCCTCAAAGCCAAGAAGGGCGAGCTGGACTCCTATCTAGGACAACTTGCAGCAAAACTGGTCCTGAAGCTTGAAGGTATTATCGTTCGACTGATAAGTCGTTGTTGATTGATATGTCTTGTCATACTGTCGACTCACCATTTTTTCCGACTGTACAGAACTTTGTCAGGACTTTAAGGCTGAGACCGGGTGGGTCGAGACGGGTCTCGACCCCATCAATTATCCTGTTAAAGATGATGTTGCGATGAATTTGCTGCGGTTGGAATCACGCATGGACAGTGTTGTTGCTTATCTTGCCCGTCTAAAGGCGGCGATGACTCGGGTTGATGCTGAACTCTGGCCTCAGGCGGAACTTTCACAAGATCTCGAGTCATTGATGACTCGACTAAATCAGATCCCTGGCTGAGTGCAAGAATGGAAGAAATCATCCGCTCATTGTGGCGCTGACGTTGCCCTGTCGTTGGTCCGAGTGCACTGCAAAGACGCCAGAGAAGACAAGTTGGCGGCTCTCAAGGTTGTGAACACCAAGAAGCACACTTTCCATTCCTTCATGGACACTTTCCTTGAAGCTGCCACTCACATTGCAGATAGCATTGATCTTGACAGTTTCTTTGATCCAGCCAGCCCTTCTCCTGACGAGTGACCAAAAAACATTATGCCCCACCTTTATTTGCCTCAGAATGCCGAGTGATCATGTAATCGTTAAACTCTTTCAGGCTTGATGCCTGAGTACTCCTACCCGCTGTGGTTCTGAACTTTTGCAGGGTTTATCTGAACTTGAGTTTCTTCGAATATCATGGTTGTTTGCTCTGTTTTTTGAACTGTTTATGATTGTCCTTCGATTCAGAGTGGACTTGATATTCTCACCTTTTGCCGAATGGAAGTACATTGTACTTGTGACGGAGCTCAGTCGCGGTGTTCAGACGACACCTCGTCGCCCTTGCGGATAGGGACGGAACATTGTACTTGTGGTGCAACTCAGAGGTGGTGCTCAGTCGACACCTTGTCGCCCTTGCAGATAGAAACAAAACATAGTACTTATGGCGCAACTCAGAGGTGGTGCTCAGTCAACGCCTCGTCGTCCTTGCGGATAGGGACGGAACATTGTATTTGTGGCGGAGCTCAGAGCATATTTGTGACTTACGCGATAACGGGGTCGCAGCTAAGCCCCCGAGTGGGAGGATTGCTCTCCACTCGGAGTGTTTTTAACTTAGGTGATTACGGGGTCGCAGCTAAGCCCCTGAGTGGGAGGATTGCTCTCCACTCGGAGTGTTTTTAACTTAGGAAATTACGGGGTCGCAGCTAAGCCCCCGAGTGGGAGGATTGCTCTCCACTCGGAGTGTTTTTAACTTAGGCAATTATAGGGTCGCAACTAAGCCCCTGAGTGGGAGGATTGCTCTCCACTC
>NC_041385.1:508729034-508756471 GCF_002162155.2 Triticum dicoccoides
CCCCGAGTGGGAGGATTGCTCTCCACTCAGAGTGTTTTTAACTTAGGCGATTACGGGGCCGCAGCTAAGCCCCCGAGTGGGAGGATTGCTCTCCACTTGGAGTGTTTTTAACTTAGGCGGTTACGGGGTCGCAGCTAAGCCCCTGAGTGGGAGGATTGCTCTCCACTCGGAGTGTTTTTAACTTTGGCTATTACAGGGTCGCAGCTATGCCCCCAAGTGGGAGGATTGCACTCCACTTGGAGTGTTTTTTTAACTTAGGCGAATCAGGTTCGCGGCTAAGCCACCCACTGGGGGGGATTTGGACGCAAGTGATTACGAGAAACCAATATTAAGATATTGTAAAGATCTTGTCTTTGGGAAAACAAATTGGAGTGCTTTTATTACAACTCGTCGGGTCGAGTGATTCTAGGTATAGAAAGGATGAAGCAGCTCCGCGTTCCATGCACGTGGCTCGTCCATTTTCTTGGCTACGTTGTAGATGTGATACGCTCCATTGTGAAGCACCTTGGTGATGATGAAGGGACCTTCCCAGGCCGGAGCGAGCTTGTGAGGTCGTTTTTGGACCACTCGGAGCACAAGGTCTCCTTCATGAAACTCTCGACCTTTGACATTGCGGGCGTGGAATCGACGCAGATCCTGCTGATAAATGGTCGACCGTACCAAAGCCATATCGCGTTCTTCCTCCAAAAGATCGATTGCGTCTTCGCATGCTTGCTGTGCTTCGGCTTCTGAGAATAGTTCAACTCTAGGAGCATTGTGTAGCAAATCACTCGGAAGTACCGCCTCAGCGTCGTACACCAGGAAGAAAGGGGTTCGCTCAGTCGACCGATTGGGTGTTGTCCTCAGCCCCCATAGGACTGATGGCAATTTGGTCACCCAAGCACTAGCAGCATGCTTAAGATCACGCATCAGGTGAGGCTTTAACCCCTGAAGGATCAAACCATTCGCCCTTTCAGCCTATCCATTTGACTGCGGGTGCACGACAGACGCGTAGTCGACCCGAGTGCCTTGAGATGCACAAAGCTCTTTGTACTCATCATAATCAAAGTTGGAGCCATTATCTGTGATGATACTTTGAGGAACTCCGTATCTGAATATCAACTCTCTGATGAAACTGATGGCAGTGCCTACTCCAAGGTTCTTGATGGGCTTGGCTTTGATCCACTTGGTAAACTTGTTGACTGCTACGAGCAAATGGGTGAAGCCACTCGTGCCAGTTTTGAAGGGCCCAACCATATCCAATCCCCAGACTGCAAACGGCTAGACGAGTGGAATAGTCTTCAGGGCAGATGCGGGCTTGTGAGACATGTTGGAGTAAAACTGGCAACCTGCGCACTTATCGACTATATCTTTCGCCATCTCATTTGCTCGAGGCCAATAAAATCCCGCTCGGTATACTTTGGCCACGATGGTCCGAGAGGACGCATGGTGACCATAGGTCCCCGAGTGGATATCATTTAGGATCATTTGACCTTCTTCCGGGGTGATGCAGCGTTGGGCTACTCCAGTGACACACTCTCTCTAAAGCTGCCCTTTCATCCCGGTGAAAGCATTGGATCGACGGACTATCTGGCGAGCCTCGTCTTTGTCCTCTGGGAGCTCTTTTCTGATAATGTATGCGATGTATGGAACCGTCCAATCGGGAGTGATCACCAAGACTTCCATGATCAGGTTGACTACGGCTGGAACCTCTATCTTAGTCGGGTTGGTTGGACTTATCGGTTGTGGGGGCTCTTCTTTGAAGGGATCTTCTTGCACTGACGGGGTATGGAGATGCTCCAAGAACACATTGTTGGGGATAGTCTTCCGAGTGGAACCTATCTTCGCCAGATCATCAGCAGCTTGATTTTTGATTCATGGTATGTGGTGGAGCTCCAATCCCTCAAACTTCTTCTCTAGCTTTCTCACCGCGTTGCAGTAACCTGTCATTGCGGGACTCCTGACGTCCCATTCCTTCATCAATTGGTTAACCACCAAATATGAGTCGCCATAAACCATCAGGCGTCGAACACCGAGTGAAATGGCCATACGCAACCCATATAAAAGTGCTTCATACTCAGCTTCATTGTTTGAAGAGTCAAAGTGAATCTGAAGGACATAACTGAGCTTGTCTCCTCGTGGGGATACTAAGACCACTCCTGCACCAGAGCCATTTAACATCTTGGGTCCATGAAAGAACATGGTCCAATGTTCTGACTGAATTTGAATCGGCTGTTGTTGTTCAATCCACTCTGCGAGGAAGTCTGCAATTGCTTGAGACTTAATTGCCTTCTTTGCCTCAAATTTGATATCCAAAGGAAGAAGTTCAATTGTCCACTTTTCCACTCGACCATTTGCATCTCTGTTATTCAGGATTTCTGACAATGGAGCATCGCTGACGACTGATATTGAATGATCAAAGAAATAATGTGCAACCTTCTTCATGGTCAGGTAAATCCCATAAACAAGCTTCTGATAATGGGGATATCTATGCTTGGATGGGGTTAAGACTTCTGAGATGTAATACACGGGGCGCTGAACTTTGAAGGCCTTGCCCTATTCTTCCCACTCGACCGTGAGCACTGTGCTAACAACTTGTCCTGTGGCTGCAATGTAAAGCAGCATGGGCTCCTTGCTAACCGGAGCAGCAAGCACCGATTGGGTGGAAAGCAGGGCTTTGAGCTCTGCTTCAGCTTCGTCACCCCGCTCGAATTTGTCAGATTTCTTCATCAGTCGGTAAAAAGGCACTGCCTTGTCACCAAGGCATGAGATGAACCAACTCAAAGCGGCCAAGCAACTAGTAAGCTTCTGAACGTCATGCATGCGCACTGGGCGCTTCATTCATAGGATTGTGCCAATCTTCTCAGGGTTTGTATCGATCCCTCGTTCGGAAACGAGGAAACCGAGTAACTTTCCACCTGGGACTCCAAATGTGCACTTAGATGGGTTAAGCTTGATATCATACCTTCTCAAGTTGGCAAAGGTTTCAGCAAGGTCAGTCAGCAGGTCAGAACCTTTGCGTGACTTAACCACTATGTCATCCATATATGCTTCCACATTCCTACTGAGTTGAGTGAGCAGGCACATCTGAATCATGCGCATGAATGTGGCACCAGCATTCTTGAGGCCGAAGGGCATAGTAACATAGCAAAAACACCCAAACGGAGTGATGAAAGCTGTTTTTATCTCATCGGGTCCATACAGTCGGATCCGATGGTACCCGGAATAAGCATCCAGGAAGGACAATCGCTCACATCCCGCAGTTGAGTCAACGATCTAGTCGACGCGGGGTAGAGGAAAATGATCTTTCGGGTAGGCCCGATTGATGTGTTTGAAGTCAATGCACATTTGAAGTGAATTGTCTTTCTTGGGAACCATAACAACATTGGTGTGCCACTCGGAGTGGTATATCTCGCAGATGAACTCAGCAGCCAGGAGTCGATCCACTTCTTCACCAATGGCCTTTCTCTTCTCCGTGGTGGATCGATGGAGGTACTCTTTGACGGGTTTTACTTTTGGATCGACTCGCAAACGGCGCTCAGCCAGTCCCCTGGGTACACCTGGCATGTCAGATGGTTTCCATGCAAAGATGTCCCAGTTCTCACGGAGGAACTGGATGAGTGCTTCTTCCTATTTGCTATCGAGTGTCGACGAGATATTGGTCGGAGTGGCATCAGGGTCAGACGGGTGAACATGGACTGGCTTGGTCTCGTCGACCGACTGGAATGCGGACTCTGAGGCAGGCCACTTAGCGCGCAGCAAATCACTCGGGTCTGCCATCTTATGATATTCTTGGAACTCTACCGCTGCCATCTGCTCATCTGCTATTTTTGCCCCATCTTGAAGACAATCCTCTATTCTCTGACGGTTACCGGAAATCGTGATTACGCCTCTGGGGCCAGGCATCTTCATCTTGAGATAAACATAGCATGGTCGAGCCATAAAACTAGCATAAGCAGGTCTGCCCAGAATGGCATGATACGCACTCTGGAAATCCACTACCTCAAACGTCAACTTCTCCTTGCGGAAATTCTTCTCATCGCCGAAAACCACATCGAGAGTGATATGGGCGAGTGATTCGACCTTCTTTCCTGGTATGATCCCATGGAACCGCATGTTACTCTCGCTAATTTTGGACATCGGGATGCCCATTCCTTTGAGAGCTTCAGCATACAGAATATTTAGGCCACTGCCACCAACCATCAGGACCTTATTCAGTCAGGTGCCCCCCACGACTGGGTCGACCACCAGCGCCTGCCGCCCAGGGGTAGCTACGCATGCCGGGTGGTCGGACTGGTCGAATATAATGGAAACCTTTGACCACTTCATATATCTTGGTGTTGCCGGAGCAACCATGTTTACTTCCCTGTTAATGACCTTTAGTCGACTTTTGCTCTCTATATCGGCAAAAATCACCAAGGTGGCATTGACATTGGGATAACCATCATCATCATCCTTAACTTTTTCTTCCTTCTCAGGCTCTTTGTTCTTATCATTGGGTTTACTATCTCAGAAGCTCTGAATAAGGAGTCGACATTCTCGAGTGGTATGCTTGGGGAAAATCGGATTCCCCTCCTCATCCTTCTTGGTGTGAATATGACACGGCAAATCCAACACATCATTTCCTTCCTAATCTTTCACCTTCTTAGGGGTCCAGGGACCTTTAGGTTTCCCTTTGAACTTTCCTTGATTTAACAGCGCTGCCTCAGCAGGACCTGCTGCCTTAGCCTTTCGCTTCTGCTTCCGACTGGAATTTCCTCCCCCGATGTCCTGGGCGACTGTTTTGTGCTTGCCACTCCGGAGTCGGTCTTCCTCTTTGTAGTTAGCGTATTTGGTTGCAATCTCCATCATCCAAGTCCAAGACATGTCTCCTGTCCAATTGAAATTCAGGACGAGCTCTCTGTAGCGAACGCCTTCCTTGAAAGCACAGACTTCTTGGTGATCTGACACATTTTCCACTATGTGGTGCAAAGTGATCCATCTCTGGATATAGTCCCTCAGGGTTTCATTCGGTTTCTGCACGCAATGCTGGAGCTCTGGTAGACTGGCAGGTCTCTTGCAAGTTCCCTCAAACGTTCTGGTGAATACTCGGGCTAACTCATCCCAACTCAAAATACTCCCAGGGGCCAACTGAGTCGGCGAAGCTCTGGCAGACCCTTCAAGCATCAGAGGAAGGTGCTTCATGGCCACCTCATCGGTGCCACCACCGATGTGCACAACCACTCAGTAATCTTCGAGCCAAGTATCAGGCTTTGACTCGCATGTAAACTTACTGACACCAGTCGCCAGTCTGAAGTTCTGGGGTATCTCAACAGCTATGATGGCCCTTCCGAAACATTCGGGGCCGGAAACATGGACTTTGCCCCCACTGGGTCTGTCACGATCCAAACCTTCTCTATATGCTCTGTTTCGGTCGACCAAACCTTGTACAAGGACGGACCTTGCGTCAAAGCCAGGTTCTCTGGGGTCGACTGGAACTCTACGGTCGTTCTCGTACGGATGCCTGTCGTCATTGCGCTAGGGCGCGTATGACCCGTCCCTCGGAAGTGGCGAAGGCGCCCGACGGTAGTTGTCACGGGCGTACTCATGATCATATTCGCCATGAGCTCTTCCCAGGTACCGATCCTGGCGGTGATCGTGGCCTCCCTGTCGCAAAGGGGACCTAGGACTATGAGCCGACTGAACGGTATCTGCTCTCACCGATCTGTTGTGGATTATGTTCCACGACTAGGAAACAACAGAGTTCTGGTCTCCGCTGCTCGGAGCAACATTCTGATCTGCTCTAGGCCTCCCCCAGGCTCTGAACGAGACAGCTGAATGGACTCCGCAATACGTGCAGCGGCTGCCAAATTCTGAATCCGTGTACGGAATACCTGAGTTTCCGGCGGAAACAACTGTCGTGGACGTCGACTGGATTCGGGAATCAGTCGACAAGCACGCTCATCGAGAGAATGTTGGAGATTCTCCAGACGAGTGCGCTCGGCCAGAGTGGCCAGGCGCACCGCCTCCAAGGCCCGGGCCTCTGCGGTTTCCCCTATGATGGGTGTCTGGAGAGCCTCCATGTTACGGGGGTTCGGCTCCTCCCTCTATTGTGAGCTGAGGGGTTGGGGCTGGTACTCCTCGTGGTCGAGTGACAGGCCAGCGCTTCTGCCGCCATCGCCGCTGTGACGGAAGCCAAACGGCCCGCAATGGGAGTCGACCATGAGGACCTCCGCCACGGGATCACAACTCCCGCTCTCAGAAAGAGTATCTACGAAATCAGTCGACAGGTCGACCGATCCACGAGAATACATGTCGGGCTCAATAGCCGCGACTTGGGGGGTGAAGGCCTGATGAGCCACCACGTGTCTCACCCATTGCTGGAGCCGCGAACGACCAGATCGCTTGCGGCGGCGGCCAGCGGAGTGAGTCGACAACGCGATGACTGACTAGTACGATGAAGACGGCTACCTGAGGAGGAGGCCGCAGGAACTCGCGTGGAAGTGCGCCGAGCCATGAGCCGGGAGGGCCTCGATATCGAGGGGGGCCTCCTGGAGCCAGGCGGAGTCGTCAGCAATGAAAATGAGCGCGCCGAGCCGGAACTCGCGGCCCATGACCAAATCACCACCGAGAACCATGCTGATGAAGGTCGAAGAAAATGCAACCTCACCGGAAGTCTCTAAGACGCTTTGCCCCATGGTGGGCGCCAACTGTCGTGGTACTAAGTGTGATAGTAAGTATAGGGGGTACAGATGAAGAGGCAAGGTCCTAGCTACAGCAAGATTGTACACAAGTGTTTACGAGTTCAGACCCCTCTCGGAGGAGGTAAAAGCCCTATGTCTCGGTGCCCGGAGGCGGTCGACTGGATTATATGAGTGTATGTGTGTTACAGGGGGTGCAAACCCTTGTGCCAGAGGAGGGGGTGGCTTATATAGAGTTCGCCAGGACCCCATCCATCTCCCGTTACAGAGGGTTCAATGTACATAAAGTTTGGGGCATTACTGGTAACGCCAGCCTTAAGTGCCTTAAATAACCTTAAAGATTACGGAGTAAATGATCGCCCGTTGCTATTTTGAATGACTCCTGGTCTTCAGTAAGTCGAGTGGTTTCTTGTATGGTCGAGTGGTTGACTGGTCGTGTGACTTCGGGAAGGAGGGGTACCCGAGTGGTTCGTTGGTTGAGTGGATTGCACTCGACATCTTTATTGGGTACTCCCTGTTGTCTCTTGAGCTTCTTTGCTTCTAGGGTAGTGACCTTGGGTAGGGCGTATAGGTCAGGACTATGACCCTACCCTAGGTTTGTATCCTCATCAGGTGGCAAAGAGAGGCAGGGCCTCGATGAGCGATGAGCCCCCGACAAGCACTTCACGTGCGCCAGGGATGATCATAATCAACCCGGATGCCAGCCCTCAACGCAGCCCCCATTCCAGCCCCCAGCATGAGTCTGTTACCCATTTCCCGCAGGCGGGCGTCGGAATGTGCATCTTCAGTGCTGACCTTGTTGGGTTCGCAGGAGGAGAGCGACAACAGAGGAACCACTGAGGGCCACCGCCGCGCTGCCCCTGTTGACTACACCACCCAGAGGGGGGTCCCCGGCAAGGGCATCCACCGACGAGCCCCTGCGCATGGAGGAAGGAATGGCGAGCACAGGTGCCGGTGGCTCTACCCCGGCAACGGGCGTTGCCGGGGAGGGAACCACTCCTCCTCACCCTGTCACAGGTAAGCCGCCTACCTCCTGTCTCCTGCCATCTTCATCATGTGACTCTCTTTCTTTTTCTTTCTATTTCTCTGTTCTGAGCGTCGACTTTGGTTCTGCCTCATTCTCATTTTTGTTTTTCAGACCCTCTCTTGATGGACCAGACCGACATCGACGTTGTCATTGAGGAGACCACCAAGGATGCCGAAGCTAAGGCCACCAAGATTGCTGCCGAGGAAAACGCCAAGGCTGCTGCCGAGGAACCCACTAGGGTTGCTGCCGAGGAGACCGCCAAGGGGTCTGTTGGGGAGGCCGGCAAGGAAACCGGTGACCGTACTGACGGCAGCTTTGCCGCAGGAGCGCCTAGCACCGCACCGATCCCGGAGCCCTCAACTAACAGGGAGGAGGTGGTTGACGACCAACCCTCATCCTCTACAGCCCCCCACCCCGAGCAAGTATTTGAAGGTGGGCGACGACCTATTCGTCGACATCCTAGGGGCGGCAAACACCGGAGCAACAACTGAAGGGGAGGTACTTGCCGATGAGGTCCTCACCGCTGTTGGGCTCCAAGTTGTCGATGAACCAGGCACCAGCAGCAGTGGCTCCAAAGAATACTAGCTCCTCTAGGCCATGAGCGCCAATTTCCAGAAGCTTCAGGCGCTCTACCCCGCCCGCAAGGATAAACCGGACTCCAGGATGGCGGCCGTGGACAAGGCAGAAGCAGACTTCCAAGAGCGTGTGTCTCAGATGCAAGTCTGGTTCATCGAGGCCCAGCAAGATCTGAAGGTCGCCCAAGGCCAACTAGGTGAGCGCTGGCAAGAGCTGCTCCTAAAGTAGGCTGACATCGAGAAGGCCCAAGAGGTGGCGACTGCACAGGCCATCAAGGATGAAGCTAACCAGAGGCAGTGCCTAGTTCTGCTTGATGCCCAAGAAGAAGACCTTGTTGCTCATGAAGAGACGCTTGCCGCCAAGCTCTGCGGCAAGGACGAAGAGGTCAAAAAGCTTGTCGCGCAGTGGACCTAGGAGCTAAAGCAGGAGCACAAAGACGCACTTGATGCTCTAGCCTGGACCATGTCGGCAAGCTGAAGGAGGCCATTGACGGTGCTGAGGCCATAGAGGCCACCAAGAACGAGCTAGCCGATAAGGTGGAAAAGCTGGAGCTGGAGCTGGAGGAGCTAAAGAAGGAGATCTTGATGCTGAAGAACAATAGGGACATGACTGTCTGCACCTTGGCAGATTTGCAGGTCACTATCTTCGACAAGACCAAGCTGCTCTCCGAGGGCAATGATTCCATCGCCGATCTAAAGCTGAAGCTGGACACCTTGGAGGGGACACTCACGGAGACCAGGGCCCGTGAAAAGGCCCTGGTCAAGGACCTCATGGATGAGAAACAGCTAATGCAGAGTGCCGCCGCCACCCACAATGACTTTGTGGATGGCACGAAGCTCTGGACTAACCGCCTTATTGATGTTGTGGAGAGGCCAACCACGCAGCTATCTATCATGGGCATGCCAAACTTCAGGTTCTACCAGGAAGTGAATGTGAGCCAAAGCGCCAGGCTGGCCTTGTTCTTTGAGGGCGTCCTCGATGCCCTGGTGCTGCTCAACTCCAACCGTGCGACTCATCTGGCCAACGAGGCTTGGAAGCTTTGCCTGGGCACCCTTCTCAAGATGCTTACCAAGCTGGCATACTAGAACCCCAACATCGACTTCGCCAACGCGCTTGAGAGCTTGCCGGAGGATGCGGACCACCAGGCGCTCAGAGCGTGTCGAGCCCATCATCAGCTGCGTTGATGGAGTCAAGAGGTTGGGGGGCTAGCGCCAAGATTAGCCGCTTCATTTCTCATTGCCTCTATGAATCCGTATCCAAGACGATTTCATCTTAAGTTAGAACCGTGGCAACTATTGATGTAATATAACTTGTTGTGCTTTAAACTGAACGCATATTTATCTTCCTGTTTGATGTACTACACCCTACGCTTAGTGGGATAGGCTTGCCAGCGTGTAAACCCTTGCTGCGAGCACTTTGAGGAACGGATCCTTAGCAGCCTGTTGGGGGTGTCGCTGCCGGCAAGACACCTTGCCATTCTTAGTGCAGCCACCTGAGCTGTTGAGCGGTCTCGAAACAGAACAAGGGCGCTACCAATTGTGGCAGATTTCCTTCGCGTGCAAGTTTTCCATACAAGAATCGAAACAATTCAAGGAAAAATAACCTTACAAAAAGGAAATCACTCATGGTTTGGCATGACTTAGCTTTTTGTTGTTGCGCAGATTTTCGTCACGGCTGCAGATGATACCGCTCACCTGGCTGCTGGTACCAGCATGGTGTGGATGGTATTGATCTCCTCCACCACCAACGTCTGCCCCGTCGCCTGCTCGTGCCGGCACAGGTAGACCGGATCCAGACGGACCAATCGTCGTGATCGTCTTCTTCTTCGGAGCCATGGTGATGACGAAACTGATGCACCAATTACTAGACCTGATTTCGGCAACTTCTGCCCCCTACCTGGCATGCCAAAGATGTCGGGGAAACGACACCTATGGGATCACAAGGATCCCTTCTATGGTTGGCAGGGAGAGAGTTGCACAAAGAGCAGGTCTAGTGATCAGTACGGGGGATTTTTACCCAGGTTTGGGCCGCTATCAAACATAAAACCCTAGTCCTGCTTATGGGTGTATATTTAGGGTTCTTGAGTTCTTAGACTAGCTGCTATGCATGCTTAGTCCAAAAAGTCTAAATCCTTCTCCAGTACGCCTCGGGCCTCCTTTTATATGTCAAAGGGTCGCCACAGTGGCACATAGGAGGTGTAAAGTGGCTACAGTGTACAAGCTTATCACTAACATCGTAGGACAAACGCATTTAATGCGCTGCTTACGTGCCCTCCAACTTTATCAAGGACGGTAATAGAACCCGTCCCGTTTGTCGCCGCCTCAACCCATTCGGACACACGTCCAGGCTGACGAGGCATGTAGCGCCAGGCTGGCTAGCTAGCCACTGTGCTGGCACAGTGGCAGGACCTTCACGAAGATCTGCATGCCACCATGCAAGTGCTTACTTAGTTGGCCTAGAATCTGCATGCTGCCACGCAGGCGTCTGCCTAGTTGGCAAGCTGGTCACTGCGCTGGAACAGCCATGGGGTGGTGAAACCTTGTCGGGGTGCGGGCCTGGCTGTGGCCCCACAAATGTCCCCAGCAAGGGTCTTGTCGGGGGCCTCACAGTCGTCCCCGGCAAGGGCCTTCCCGGGAGTGTTTGTCTTCTGATCTCCATGTAGCCCTGCAAGCTACCAGTCTTCACAAAGATCTGCATATTACTACGCACGCGCCCCTGAGTCTTGGCCTTGACTTTGTCGATGATGTCAGAGCTCTCAGCCTCAAGGGTGATGGCCTTGCTGGTGCTTCATGAGCTGCCCCAACAAGGAGCTTGCTAGGGCTACACAGGCCGCCCTGGCAAGGATGTTGCCGTGGGAGGTCTAGCTTGTCTTCTGCTCTTTATTCACTAGCTTGAATGATGTCTTGGTAATCTTGTATTCTGTCTTCTACTGTCCTGCCAAGCCTTCGCCACAGGTGCGGCTAGAACTACCCCTGCACAAGTAAGGGGTACAGAAAGGCCCATACTTCCGTACGCCGACAGGAAATGACACGTATGTATCATTACTATTAAGGATAACAAGATGGGGTCTATTTCTACATAAATAGATCTTGTATATATCATGTCATCATTCTTATTGCATTACTCCGTTTTTTCATGAACTTAATACACTAGATGCATGCTGGATAGCGGACGATGTGTGGAGTAATAATAGTAGATGCAGGCAGGAGTCGGTCTACTAATCTTCGACATGATGCCTATATAATGATCATTGCCTGGATATCATACTGATTATTTGAAGCTCTATCAATTGCCCAATAGTAATTGTTTACCCACAGTTTGCTATTTTTCTCGAGAGAAGCCACTAGTGAAACCTACGGCCCCCGGGTCTCTTCTTATCATATTTGCCTTTGCGTCTATTTTCCTTTGCTTTTATTTTCACATCTATTAAACCAAAAATACAAAAATACTTTGGTACACTTTATTTTATTTGCAGTCTATTTTATCCAATCTATTACAACTTTATCTCGTCTTCGTGCCAATTTCTGGCTCCATTGCCCGAAAGGGATTGACAACCCCTTTAACACGTCGGGTTGCGAGTATTTGTTTCTTGTGTGCAGGAGTTGTTTACGTTGTTTTGCGTGGTTATCATACTGGTTCTATAACCTTGGTCTCATCACTGAGGAAAATACCTACTGTTGTTGTGTTGCATCATCCCTTCCTCTTTGGGGAAATACCGACGTAGTTCAAGCAAAAATCAAAACGAATGTCAAAACTAGACTATTGATATGAATTATATATAGTCCAAATGTCCATGCTATAAAGAAAAGGAATGTGATGAACATGTTAGGCAGCATTCCACATCAAAAATTCTATTTTTATAATTTACCTACTCGAGGATGAGCAGGAATTCAGCTTGGGGATGCTGATACGTCTCCAACGCATCTATAATTTTTGATTGTTCCATGCTATTATATTATCATTCTTGGATGTTTTACAATCATTTTATAGTCATTTTATATCATTTTTGGTACTAACCTATTGACACAGTGCCTAGTGTCAGTTGCTGTTTTTTGCATGTTTTTTACATCACAGGAAATCAATACCAAGCGGAGTCCAAACGCAGTGAAACTTTTTGAGGATTTTTTTGGGGCCAAAGGACATCTAGTGGGCCAGGAAAGCACCTCGGGGGTGCTCCGAGGGGAGCACAACCCACCAGGGTGTGCATGGGGGCGCAGGCATGCCCCGGTGGGTTGTGCCCACCTCGGGTACCCCCTGAACCGCCTCTTTGCTCTATAAATACCCCAATATTCTAGAAACCCTAGGGGAGTCGACGAAAATCAATTCCAGCCGCCGCAGAGTCCAGAAACACCAGATCCAATCTAGACACCATCTCAGAGGGGTGCATCATGTCCATTGGCGCCTCCCGATGATGCGTGAGTAGTTCTTTGTAGACCTATGGCTCCATAGCTAGTAGCTAGATGGCTTCCTCTCACTCTCTTTTGATTATCAATACAATGGTCTCTTGGAGATCCATATGATGTAAGTCTTTTTCCGTTGTGTTTGTTGGGATCTGATGAACTTTGAGTTTATGATAAAATCTATGTTTTTATCCATGAAAGTTATTTGAGTCTTCTTCGATCTCTTATATGCATGATTGCTTATAGCCTCGTATTTCTTCTCTGATATTTGGGTCTTGTTTGGCCAACTTTATCTATTTATCTTGCAAAGGGAAGAGGTGCTTTGTGATGGGTTCGATCTTACGGTGCTTGATCCCAGTGACATAAGGGGAAATGACACGTATGTATCATTGCTATTAAGGATAACAAGATGGGGTCTATTCCTACATAAATAGATCTTGTCTACATCATGTCATCGTTCTTATTGCATTACTCTGTTTTTTCATGAACTTAATACACTAGATGCATGCTGGATAGCGGTCGATGTGTGGAGCAATACTAGTAGATGCAGGCGGGAGTCGGTCGATGTGTGATTTCTCAAATACCAACAACAATGATTTTATTAGCACTCCGATTGCTCCTCCCGCCACTAGTGTGGAGTCTTGTGATATTAATATTGCTTTGCTGAATCTTGTTATGAAAGATCAATTTTTTGGTAATCCTAATGAGGGTGTCGCATCCCATCTTAACACATTCGTGGAATTATGTGATATGCAAAAGAAAAAAGATGTGGACAATGATGTTGTGAAGTTGAAATTATTTCTGTTTTCTTTGCGAGATCGCAAAAAAATTGGTTTTCTTCTTTTTCTCGCAATAGTATCGATTCTTGGAACAAGTGCAAGGATGCTTTTATTACTAAGTATTTTCCGCCCGCAAAAATCATTTCCCCTAGAACCTAGATCATGAATTTCAAGCAACTTGAACATGAGCATGTTGCACAATCTTGGGAAAGGATGAAATTGATGCCGAGGAATTGCCCAACTCATGGGTTAAATCTTTGGATGATCATACAAAAAAAGTATGCGGGATTGAATTTTGTTTCTTGTAATCTTTTAGATTCCACCGCGGGGGGTACTTTTATGGAAATTACTTTGGGTGAAGCTACTAAATTGCTAGACAACATTATGGCAAATTACTCACATTGACATACTGAAGGAGCTCCTACTAGTATAAAAGTCAATTCGGTAGAAGAAATAAATTCTTTGAGTGAAAAATTTGATGCCCTAATGAAGTTGGTTGCTAATAAAAGTGCTCCTATTGATTTTAATGATGTGCCTTTGTCCACCTTGATTGAGAAAAATAGTGATGCCATAGATGTGTATTTTACCTTGCAAAACAATTTCAATAACAATGCTTATAGAGGTAATTTTAATCCTAGGCCTTTTCCTAGTAATTCCACTAATAATTATGGTAATTCCTCTGGTGATCCTTCTTATAATAATAATATAAACACCTCTGATCTTGAGAATAATATTAAATAATTTATCAATACTCAAAAAGTTTTCAATGCTACGATAGAAGAAAAGCTGAATAAAGTTGATGATATGTCTAGAAGTATTGATAGAATTTCTCATGATGTAGAACCTCTCAAAATGAAAAAAATTGTGCCTAAGGTTGAAGAATCAATTAAAACTCTTTATGTTTCTATGGATGAAAGTAAGAAAAGAACCGCGATGCTTAGAGCTAAAAGAGAATTTTTAGAGAAGTGTTTTCTAGTGATTGCTTTCATAAAAGTGATGAAGATCTTAAAATGATTGGTGTTTCTTCTATTGATTCTTTGTTTAGTAAAATTAATATTGATGACAAAGGGACAGGAGAAGAGTCAACTTTAGCTAGAAGGCATCCCGATAATTCGGAGGGTGAAAATCTTGTTGAGAAAATTGAAGTGGGTTTTAAGAAGTCAAAACTTTAACTAGTGATGTGCCCACTATTTTGGATTACAAACACTTTAATTATGATAGTTGCTCTTTGGTTGACTGTATTTCTTTGTTGCAATACATGATAAATTCACCCCATGCTTATGAACAAAATAAAGCTTTTACTAAACATATAGTTGATGCTATGATGAAAGCTTTTGAAGAAAAGTTGGAATTAGAAGTTTGAATTCCTAGCAAGTTACATGATGAATGGGAACGTGCCATCAAATTCAAGATTAAAAATTATGAGTGTTTTTCTTTATGTGGCTTGGGTGCTAGCATTTCTACAATTCTGAAATCTTTAAGTGATGTGCTTGGTCTTACCGATATTGAAGAATGCTCTTTAAATTTGCACTTGGCGGATTCTACTATTAAAAAGCCTATGGGAAGAATTAATGATGTTCTATTCTTGCAAATATAAATTATGTGCCAATAGATTTTATTGTTCTTCACATTGATTGCAATCCGTCTTGCCCAATTATATTTGGTAGACCGTTTTTACGTACTATTGGTGTTGTGATTGATATGAAAGAAGGCAATATTAAATTTCAATTCCCACTAAGGAAGGGTATGGAACACTTCCCTAGAACAATAATTAGGTCACCATATGAATCAATCATGAGGGAAACTTATGGATCTAGAGCTAAAGATAACAACACTTAGATCCTTCGCGTTATGCCTAGCTAGGGGTGTAAAACGATAGCGGTCGTTGGGAGGCAACCAAACTTGTATCTTTTTGTTTTTTGGTTTTCTTGTTGTTTTCAATAAAATACCAATTATTCCTTTGATTGGATGTGTTTTTGTGGTTTAAATTAGTGTTTGTGCCAAGCAAGGCCTTTGGGATGATTTGGGTGAGAGTTGATTTGATCTTGCTGAAAAACAAAAACTTTTGCGCTCACGAAAATATTTTTCATTTTTAATAGAAGAGTGCTTTTGAGTTTATTCTTTTCGCAAAAGATTAGTAAACAAATTATTCACGTCGTTCAAATTTTTAGAAGTTTTGGAGTTACAGAAGTATTTGAAGTAGTGTGATTGCTACAGACTATTCTGTTTTTGATAGATTCTATTTTCTTTGCATTGTGCGCTTATTTTGATGATTTTATGGTTTTCCTTGAAGAGTTTTTGCCATAGAAAAGTTGGAATACAGTAGATATAATGTAAAAATAAAATATGAATGGGTTTGCAACAGTACTTATAGTAGTGGTTTGCTTTCTTATACTAACGGATCTCATGAAGGTTTTGTTGAGTTTTGTGTGATTGAAGTTTTCAAGTTTTGGGTGATATTACGATGGATGAAGGAATAAGGATTAGGAAAAGGTTAAGCTTGGGTATGCCCGAGGCACCCCAAGATAATATTCAAGAAGTAGCAAGCAACCAAGCTTGGGGATGCCCCCGAGTGGCATCCCCTCTTTCTTCTAATGACCATCGGTATTTTAGTGGGAGCTATATTTTTATTTGTCACATATTATGAGTTTTTCTTGGAGCGTCTTGTATGATATGAGTCTTTGCTTATTTTGCTTTGTGTTTTAAGTCATGAATCCTTGATGGCACACCTTTTTGAGAGAGCTACAAATTATGTTATGCTTGGTCATATGCTTCACTTCAATTTTTAGAGCCATGGAATTGCTCACTTATATCTTTTTGAGCATGGTGTGCATTGTTATTTTTGAAGAAATGTTATCATGATTCACTTAGATTTATTTAGGAGTTAGTAAATTTTTTAAGAAAATCTCTCTTGCTTCACTTAGATTATTTTGAGAGAAAGAAATATTATGCTCATGTTCTTCACTTATATTTGTTTGAGCTTATCAAAAGCAACATATGAAATTAGTCCCAAATTGATAGATATCCAAGGAGGATATAGTTAAAACTTTCATGAAGATCATTGGATAAAATAAACTTGGTTCTTAGTAATGGTTTTGGATATAACGATATGATATGTGAGTCATGTTGATGATTAATTATGCTTTAGTAAGAATATTGGCGTTATGGTTTGTGATTCCCTATGCAAGCATGAAAGTCAATAGTTATGCAATGAAATTATATCCTACTTAGGTGCATTATTCAGTGTTACTTATGCTTAATGCTTGGGTACGATATTTTTCATTTCTTGGTTGGACGCTTCTCAATCTTTTTGCTAGACTTAATTTTGCACTATGTATGATCACTACTTGTGCATCCAAAACCCTTTAAACCAGTTTTGCCATATGAGTCCACTATATCTACCTACATGCGGTATTTTTGTGCCGTTCTAAGCAAATTTGCATGTGCCATCTCTAATTTTCAAAATTACTTTCTCTTTTGTGTGCTCGTACCGCTCGCGAGGCGGTAAGGGGTGGCCAATGTTTTCCATGCGAGATGTGTTATTCTCACGATGAGTGTTTATTCACTTGTGATTGCACGAGAGTATGGCAAAGGTATTAGAGATGCCTAGTCCTGAAATGAAAAATGAATTTAATGTATGTTGTCAAATAATAAATTCCTTGGAAAGTGTTGGTATGGAGGGCACCCGTGGATACGGATAGCCATGGAAAGTGAAAGTATGGTGGAAAAAGGAATAAACTTTATTTTCTGTTTGGGAACCGCCTATGATACATCTAGCATGGAAAGTGTTGGGAACTCTAAGCCGTTTTTGTTGGTGGGAAAAGTATGCCTCCCAAAATGTTTTTATCTCTCAATTTTCGGTTTGAGCTCTGGCACCTCTACAAACCCCTACTTCCCTCTGCGAAGGGCCTTTCTTTTTACTTTATGCAATTTTTATTTTTGAACTTGAGTCTCCATCCTCTCTTATAAAGCACCAACTAAGGGGCACTATGATCGTATTTGAGCATTGGGTGTAGCTAATATTCGAGTGTGTTTCATGAATGGATCAATGGTTGAGCATAATGGGCTAGGATAACTTGCTTTATTGTTGATATTTTCAAAGACATGGTTGCTTGTTGATATACTTGAGTATTAAAGTCTTCATGTCAAAACTAGACTATTACTTTGAACCATATAAAAGTCCAAATGTCCATGCTACAAAGAAAAGAATATGTGATGAACATGTTTTGCAGCATTCCACATCAAAAATTCTGTTTTTATCATTTACCAACTCGAGGACGAGCAGAAATTAAGCTTGGGGATGCTGATATGTCTCCAACGTATCTATAATTTTTTATTGTTCCATGCTATTATATTATCATTCTTGGATGTTTTACAATCATTTTATAGTCATTTTATATCATGTTTCGGTACTAACCTATTGACATAGTGCCCAATGCCAGTTGTTGTTTTCTACTTGTTTTTTACATCACATGAAATCAATACCAAACGGAGTCCAAACGCAGCGAAACTTTTTCTAGATTTTTTATGGACCGGCAGACACAAGTTGGGCCGAAGAAGTACCAAAGGGGTGCCCCGAGGGGGGCACAACCCACCAGGGCGCGCCCAGGTGGGTTATGCCCACCTCGGTGGCCTCCCAGGCCGCCTTTTTGCTCTATAAATACCCCAATATTCTAGAAACCCTAGAGGAGTCGACAAAAATCAATTCCAGCCACCGCAAGTTCCAGAAACACCAGATCCAATCTAGACACCGTCATGGAGGGGTTCATCATGTCGATTAGTGCCTCTCCGATGATGCGTGAGTAGTTCTTTGTAGACCTACGGGTTCGTAGTTAGTATCTAGATGGCTTCCTCTCTCTCTCTCTCTCTCTCTTGATTCTCAATACAATGGTCTCTTGTAGATCCATATGATGTAAGTCTTTTTGTGGTGTGTTTGTTGGGATCCGGTGACTTTGAGTTTATGATCAGATCTATGTTTTTATCCATGAAAGTTATTTGAGTTTTATCTTGATCTCTTATATGCATGATTGATTATAGCCTCGTATTTCTTCTCCGATGTTTGGGTTTTGTTTGGCCAACTTGATCTATTTATCTTGCAATGGGAAGAGCTGCTTTGTGATGGGTTCGATCTTATGGTGCTTGATCCCAGTGACAGAAGGGGAAATCTCGGGGAAACGACACCTATGGGATCACGAGGATCCCTTCTACGGTTGGCAGGGAGAGAGTTGCACAAAGAGTAGGTTTGGTGATCAGCACGGGGGATTTTTACCCAGGTCTGGGCCGCTATCGAGCGTAAAACCCTAGTCCTGCTTTTGGGTGTATATTTAGGGTTCTTGTGTTCTTAGACTAGCTGTTATGCATGATGTGTCCAAAAAGTCTGAATCCTTCTCCAATACGCCTTGGGCCTCCTTTCATATGTCAAAGAGGTCGCCACAGTGGCACATAGGAGGTGTAAAGTGGCTAAAGTGTACAAGCTTATCACTGACATTGTATGACAAATGCATTTAATGCGCTACTTACGTGCCCTCCAACTTTATCGAGGACGGTAATAGAACCCGTCCCGTCCGTTGCCGCCTCGCCCCATTCCGACACGCATCCAGGTTGACGAGGCATGCAGCGCCAGGTTAGCTGGCTAGCCACTATGCTGGTGCAGTGGCAGGACCTTCATGAAGATTTGCATGCCACCATGCAGGTGCTTGCTTGGTTGGCCTAGAATCTGCATGTCGCCATGCAGGCATCTGCCTAGTTGGCAAGCTGGTCGCCACGCTGGAACGGTCGTGGGGTGCTGAAACCTTGTCAGGTGCGGGCCTGGCTGTGGCCCCGCAATTGTCCCCGGCAAGGGTCTTGCTGGGGGCCTCGCAGTCGTCCCCGACAAGGGCCTTGCAGGGGGCGTTTGTCTTTTGATCTCCATGTAGCCCTGCAGGCTACCAGTCTTCACAAAGATCTGCATGTTACTACGCACGTGCCCCCGAGTCTTGGCCTTGACGTTGTCGATTATGTCAGAGCTCTCAGCCTCAAGGGTGACGGCCTTGCTGGTGCTTCACGAGCTGCCCCGGCAAGGAGCTTGCCGGGGCTACGCAGGCCGCCCCGGCAGGGATGTCAATGGGGGAGGTCTAGCTTGTCTTCTGCTCTTTATTCACTGGCTTAAATGTTGTCTTGGTAATCTTGTATTCTGTCTTCTACTGTCCCGCCAAGCCTTTGCCACAGGTGCGGCTACAACTGCCCATGCACAAGTAAGGGGTACAGTAAGGCCCATACTTTCATACACCGACAGGAGCCCCCGGGCCTGGGCCACACATAAGAGCGAAGCGTTGTTGGGCCAGGCCCAAAATAGTGCGCGGGCATGCATGGCAGGGATTAACCGTTGTAAACTTCTCGTCAGTTGCGCTTCCGCATGATCCGCATTGAGTGCGTGACGTGGGGGTCATGCGTGGAACGGTCGTAGCATGCCTGCGACGCCTCACAATGAATAGTAAAGAGGCGGCCCGTGCCTTCCCCATAAAAAGAGGAATTTGCAAGGGCGCTGCTCATTTACCTTTCTTGCCATTCCCAATCTAGGAACCGCCGTTCCCCTCTTCTTCCTCGAGCGCAAACCAGACCTCTCGCCCCTGCTCGCCGCCGATGCACCTCCATTGCTCTTGATCCCTCGCCCCCTCTCAGCCGCCATGGCGCCCAAGGCAAGCAAGGGCAAGGGAGTGGCCAAGGCCACCGAGGGGAAGGAGGTGCCAGAGGGCGAACTGGTGAAGCCGTGTAAGAAGCACGCCATCTTCACCTCGATGATCGATGTGCTCACGCTCAAGGACCGATTCCGGTGCCTGTGGGGGAGAGAGACGACGGGGCATCCTGCCACGCCCATCATCCCCGCTCCCTTTGACAAGCCTGATCCAGATAAATACCCTTTCTTCGTCGATTACTTCTACTGCGGGCTCTGCCCCCCTTTCTCATATTTCTTCAACGACATCATGCACACGTACGGCTTCCACCTTCTGGATTTTACACCGAACGCCATGGCGTGCATGGCCCTCGTCACCCACCTTTGCGAGGGCTTCGCCGAGGTACATCCCAACGCGGCGCTCTTCTGCCATTACTTCATCCCTTGCATCCAGCCAGGGGACACCATCTCTGGCTGCATCACTTGGATCCCAAGGGCTTTGAGCAAGAGCACGTACCAGCAGGGGTCCCAGAAGGAGAAGTGGGAAGAATGGTGTTGCAGGTGGTGCTGGATCGTGCAGAAGGAGTCGCGGTAATTCTGTCAGGTCCGTCAGAAGCCGCCGACCCGCGGCAAGCATTGGGGCAACTTCGATGTTAATGACGAGAAGCTTACGGTCACCACCACCAGAATCCAACGCCTCAAATCAGCCTGGCTCATGCTTGAGATGGTTGGGGCCGACTTCATCCACCGCCGCATCGCTCCTCTGCACAACAAGGGGAGGCCGGCCTGGGACTTCAAAAATGCGGCAGACATCATGAGGCTTCGCCCCGGCCTGAATTATAATTTCACGGTGATATAGCATGTGTCCCTCTGACAGAAGCTTTTTCAGCTCAAGGTTGACAAGGCCGGCAAGGCCGACAAGACCGACAAGGGTGATAAGATCAGCAAGGCCGACAATCCATTCAGGTTGCCGGCGGGGGTGGTCCCATTGAGCAACTACTCTTGCCTGACCTCCATCATCATCATGATGCCGGTGTTCAATGCCCATGGCCTGGACCTGACCTGGGACAAGCCAGAAGTGGTACTGGTATAGGGATTCTTCGACAACTTGTCGGAGAAGTATATTCGCAGCGAGCCGCTACTCATCCGCCCCGCCACTGAAGAAGACATCGCCACCAGGGCGAAGGAGGCAGCACTTGCCGAGGAGGTCGACAACCTTGGCACCATGGAGGACAAGGCCGATGAGGAAAAGGAGTTTGCCGGGTGGAAGGAGTCTGCCGGGGAGCACAGTAGCACCGGCGCCGGGGTTCCCCTTGCTGAGGAGGCGTCCGAGGAGACATCTGAGGTGGACGAACCTTCAACTCCAAAGAAGAAGCGTGTCCTGTGGCAGGCCAGCTCCAGTGAGCTAGTCCGGCCCGGCAAGGCCATGCAAGAGGCCCAGGCACAACCTGTGCGTTAGATGAGGCGCACGGCTGCGGTAGCAACGAAGGAAGCTACGGCAGCGAAGAAGGATGCAGCCGCTAGCTCCTCCTAGGGAAAATGGCCCAGGACTCCATCTCCTCCTCCTCCCTTCGTGGGCACCATCCCGGTGGCCGATTTTGACCTCGGGTCCTTCATCCCGAAGAGGAAGAGGAGGCCAGAAGGGGAAGATGAGTAATCATCTTGCCTCCTTATTCATTCCTTGATCCTCCATTTTGGTTATCTTATTCTGACTCGATTTTTTTGTCGCCACAATGACATGGAGACACTAGCTCAGAGGGTGGCGTCGTGGTACTAAGTCTGACAGTAAGTATAGGGGGTATGTATGAAGAGGCAAGGTCCTAGCTACGGCAAGATTGTACGCAAGTGTTTATGAGTTCAGGCCCCTCTCAAAGGAGGTAAAAGCCCTACGTCTCGATGCCCAGAGGCGGTCGACTGGATTATATGAGTGTATGTGTGTTACTGGGGGTGCGAACCCTTGTGCCAGAGGAGGGGGGTGGCTTATATAGAGTTTGCCAGGACCCCAGCCATCTCCCGTTACAGAGGGTTCAATGTACATAAAGATTGGGGCATTACTGGTAACGCCAGCCTTAAGTGCCTTAAATAACCTTAAAGATTACGGAGTGAATGCTCGCCCGTTGCTGTTCTGAATGACTCCTGGTCTTCAGTAAGTCGAGTGGTTTCTTGTATGGTCGAGTGGTTGACTGGTTGTGTGGCTTCGGGAAGGAGGGGTACCCGAGTGGTTCGTTGGTCGAGTGGATTGCACTCGACATCTTTATTGGGTACTCCCTGTTGTCTCTTGAGCTTCTTTGCTTCTTGGGTAGTGACCTTGGGTAGGGCATATAGGTCAGGCCTATGACCCTACCCTAGGTCTGTATCCTCATCATTAGCCCCTGAATGGATTAAGGTCCGAGTGGGAAGAAGATTGAAGTTGATCTCGCTTCGACCCTTGCGCTTCACAAGTATTTACGCAGGACAGAAGGCTCGTGTTGGAACTTCAGCTTCGTTTCAGTCGCCTTGATCGATTGAGAAAGTTGCCAAGTGAATTGATTACATCATCCGCCGAGTGTTGTTTTTCAGCGCGGAATCTTTGGCGCGATTGGTTATGCTGTATCCCGGATCTCACGGGATTCGAAATTTCGGGGAAGTGCGTTGGACAGAGCGTGTCGTGGTAAGCGGGATGGATAGATAGGAGCGGCTCGATCTCTGCGCGATCTTTTTCGCCACGTACAAAGCACGTGACTATTGTGGGATTTGACAGGATTGCCTGGGCCCACACGTCAGCCTCTCGGAAGTGGGACTTTAAAAGGCGACGGAGCTGAGGCACCTGCATTATGCGCATCCATTTTCTCCCTTTTCCCTCTGCTTCTCCACTACATCCGGCTCCTTCGCTCTCGACGCTGCCGCTCCGCCACGATGGTGAAGGACAAGACGATGGCGCTGGAACGCGGGAAGAAGGCGACGGGGGCGGCGAAAGGCAAGAAGCAGAATCGGCGGTCGTCATCGCGGTCGGCGCTGCCACCGGGTTGGATCCAGCGCGATTGGATCCGATCCTCGCTCTGGCAGGAAGATTTGGACGAGCTGATGGACTCCGGACTAATCGCCGCTGGTGCTGCACGGTTGCCGGAGGGGGAGACGAAGCCGCAGCCGCGACCGGGTGAGTGCGTTCTGCTCGCCACCCATGTCGACCAGGGTTTCTTGCTCCCTCGACACCCCTTTTTTCGGGGTTTCTTGAACTTCTTCGGGGCCCAACTCCATCACTTTTCTCCCAACACCATCACATACCTTGTTGCATTCGTGTCCATGTGCGAGAATTTTCTAGGTTGTCGACCGCACTGGGGTCTTTTCAAGCACATTTTCACTATCCGCTCTTAGTCGGTGAAGAAAGCAAATACGAGTGAAGAGAAAACACATTTCATCCAGATGTGTGGGGGTTTGGGTATCCAGAAGAGGCAGAGGAGTTCTTTCCCTTCCATGACCCTTCCTGAGTCGGTTAGAGGCTGGCAGTCGACCTGGCTCTACTGCCAGGACCTCGCAACTCCAGACCAGTCGACTGGACTTTCCCATTTCACCTTTGATCATGTTCAGACTCCTTCCTCGCTGAAAGTGACTACTGCTGAGAGTGTGGAAACAAACATGCTAGTTGAGAGGGTGGTTCAATTGATCAATCAAGGAGTCACTGGCATGGATTTCCTGGAGGTATTCCTCAGTCGATGCATCCAGCCGCTCCAGGCTCGTGACCACCCTATGTGGATGTATTATGGAGCCAACGACACCGCTCGGGTTCATCCAGAGGAAGTGCCAGCTAAGACAGTAGCCCAGTGGTTGAGGAGTATTACAGGAAACAAGGACAACCCCAGAGGCGCTAGGAGAGTCGACCCCTTTAGTGACCGCAACCAGCCAGACAAGGTTTGGTCTCTGCCACAGACTGTGTTTGGGTACATTTTCCGACTGTCTTTGAATCCGACTGACGTTTGCTCGACTTCTATTCTTGTAGGTTTACACTGAGATGTACTCAATGCCCAATGGTGAACATGCTCTGGAGCAAGACCATGAAGGAGGAGACAGCACGGAGGAGAGCGGCGATTGGCAATCTCCGGACGATGAGGACAAAGAGGAGAGCGACAAGTCGGACGATGAAGAGATGGTCGACTCACTGCCTCGCTCGGAGCGTCGATCCAAGCTACTCCATGATCCAGCGGGCAGGCGCAGCAAGACCGCGGCCCCAAGCATCCAAGCGCAGAAGCGTACTCAGACTTCGACCCCGGAGCCGACAGAAAAAGTCGCCAAGCAGCCCAAGGTCGTTCCTCCAAAAGCTCGGAAGACTCTACCCAAGATTAAGATGGATGTTCCTATTGCCTCTTGGTGAGTGTTCCTTTCTGTGTTTTTCTCTACCAACTGACTCTTCTATTCTGACCAAATGGATCATGCACGTTTCCAGCCCAACCTCTGCAGCAACTGATATGAATGTTGACAAGGCCCCAGGAGATGAGGAAGCCGATGATGCGGCCACCTCCAGAGCTGGTAAGTCCGCTCGACTAAAACTTATTTTGTCGATTGAGTTGTCGGCCAGTTGAATTTCTGATGTTTTCTTTTTATTGTAGCTCCACGAGACGTTGCCATGCTTCCATATGATGATGAAGAAGAAGTGCCTCTGAGGGAGAGGAGGAGGAGGGGCAAGGGCTCGAGCGGGAAAGCGCCTGAGGTTCAGGTCCCTCAGTCGACGCTGGTGCTTGAGACGATGGTCGAGCGGTCCGGATATCCGGTTTGGACCAATGTCACATTCGCTAACCCGCTGTCAACTGATCACCTATCAGGGTCGACTGCTCAGACCCCTGCTGCTCCAGTGCAACTCCATGCGTCCGACCCAGTGGCTGCTTCGACTGCCTTGGCACCATCGCTCTTTGCTGCGTACCAAACTCCAGACGACTCGCCAAGTGCCGCCAGGGAGGCTCTTCGCCGGGTGAATATTGTGATGGAGCAAGTGAAGGTGATGCACGAGGCCAGTCAGGTGGCTTATAACGCCAGCACCGCTCTGCAGACCAATGTTAATGTCAGTTGATTCCCGACTGAACTTTTGAATAATGAAAAGTGACGCTGTTGTTCCGCTGCGCATATGTGCATCTACTATCATGGGTCTGTGTTCCACATCCAATCACCCACTAGGGTGTGCCTGCCTTAGAGTTAAATAGGTCTTCCACTTCATTCGACTTATGTTGAGTCGAGTGTTTGTCCGAACCAGTGGGGGCATGCAGAGTGCACCCACTTGGTGTAGTCCCGAGACCACGGTCGACTGTTGGCAGTCGACTGGGGTCTGAGAATCTACTCTTTCTTTTTTCTTTTTCTTTTTTTGAACTCACGCTGGACAAACCGTGCTGAGTGTTGAACCGAACCAGTGGGGGCACGCTAAGTGCACCCACTGGGTGTAGTCCCCAAGACTATGTTGAATGTTTGATCGGCAGTAGTCTTAGAGTAACTTTCACCGTGAGTGTATTTTGTTTCTGCCGACTGACATATCTTGTTTGCTGACCGCAGAGGTCGTGTGGTCTTGGGGCTCAAATTTTCGAACTGAACAAGAAACAAATCAGCCTTAGTCTTGATCTGGAGCTGGCCAAGAAGAACCTCAAGACTGCTCAGGACGAAGCGGCTATCATGGGAGGTAATCTATCGTCAACTGTCCACCTTGTGACTCATATTCTACTGTGTTTGTCCTTTTAGTCTCTTTGAACCAAGTGACTTCACTCGAATAGATGTGCATAGTGAAAACCGTCAACTTCAAGGTCGTCTGAAGAATGTGATTTCTTTAGAGAAAATGAAGGAGGCTCTGGAGAAGAAGGATCAGGATCTTGCTGCCGCTCAGAAGGAGGCGCGAGAGAAGACAGTGCTTTCGGACAAGAAGCTGGCTTCAGTCAGCAAGTTAGAAGAGGAGAACTCGAAGCTGAAGATTGCCGTCTCTGAAGCCAATCGGGAGGTCGAGCAACTGAAGAAGCACAAGGAGAACTTAACCAGCGAAGTCGGAAGCCTCAAAGCTAAGAAGGGCGAGCTGGAGTCCTATCTGGGACAACTTGCAGCAAAACTGGTCCTGAAGCTTGAAGGTATTATTGTTCGACTAATTAGTCGTTGTCGATTGATATGTCTTGTCATACTGTCGACTCACCATTTTTTCCGACTGTGAAGAACTTTGTTAGCACTTTGAGGCTGAGACCGGGCGGGTCGAGACGGGTCTCGACCCCATCAATTTTCCTGTTAAAGATGATGTTGTGATGAATTTGCTGCGGTTGGAATCATGCATGGACAGTGTTGTTGCTTATCTTGCCCGTCTGAAGGCAGCGATGACTCAGGTCGATGCTGAACTCTGGCCTCAGGCGGAACTTTCACAAGATCTCGAGTCATTGATGACTCGACTAAATCAGATACCTGGCCGAGTGCAAGAATGGAAGAAATCATCCGCTCGCTGTGGCGCTGACGTTCCCTGTCGTTGGTCCGAGTGCACTGCAAAGACGCCAGAGAAGACAAGTTGGCGGCTCTCAAGGTTGTGAACACCAAGAAGCACACTTTCCAGTCCTTCATGGACACTTTCCTTGAAGCTGCCACTCGCATTGCAGACAACATTGATCTTGACAGTTTCTGCGATCCAGCCAGCCCTTCTCCCGACGAGTGACCAAAAAACATTATGCCCCACCTTTATTTGCCTTGGAATGTCGAGTGATCATGTAATCATTAAACTCTTTCAGGCTTGATGCCTGAGTACTCCTGCCCGCTGTGGTTCTGAACTTTTGCAGGGTTTATCTGAACTTGAGTTTCTTCGAATATCATGGTTTTTTACTCAGTTTTTCAAACTATTTCTGATTGTCCTTTGGTTCTGAGTGGACTTGATCTTCTCACCTTTTGCCGAATGAAAGTACATTGTACTTGTGACGGAGCTCAGTCGCGGTGTTCAGTCAACACCTCGTCGCCCTTGCGGATAGGGACGGAACATTGTACTTGCGGCGTAGCTCAGAGGTGGTGCTCAGTCGACGCCTTGTCGCCCTTGCGGATAGGGCAGAACATTGTACTTGTGGCGCAGCTCAGAGGTGGTTTTCAGTCGACGCCTCGTCGTCCTTGCAGATAGGGACGGAACATTGTATTTGCGGCGGAGCTCAGAGCATATTTGTGACTTACGCGATAACGGGGTCGCAGCTAAGCCCCCGAGTGGGAGGATTGCTCTCCACTTGGAGTGTTTTTAACTTAGGTGATTACGGGGTCACAGATAAGCCCCCGAGTGGGAGGATTGCTATCCACTCGGAGTGTTTTTAACTTAGGCGATTACGGGGTCACAGCTAAGCCCCCGAGTGGGAGGATTGCTCTCCACTCGAAGTGTTTTTA
>NC_041385.1:508756892-508769439 GCF_002162155.2 Triticum dicoccoides
CCCCCGAGTGGGAGGATTGCTCTCCACTCGGAATGTTTTTAACTTAGGCGATTACGGGGTCGCAGCTAAGCCCCCGAGTGGGAGGATTGCTCTCCACTCGGAGTGTTTTTAACTTAGGCGATTACGGGGTCGCAACTAAGCCCCCGAGTGGGAGGATTGCTCTCCACTCGGAGTGTTTTTAACTTAGGCGATTACGGGGTCGCAGCTAAGCCCCTGAGTGGGAGGATTGCTCTCCACTCGGAGTGTTTTTAACTTAGGCGATTACAGGGTTGCAGCTAAGCCCCCGAGTGGGAGGATTGCTCTCCACTTGGAGTGTTTTTTTAACTTAGGCGAATCGGGTTCGCGGCTAAGCCATCCACTGGGGGGATTTGGATGCAATTGATTACGAGAAACCAATCATTAAGATACTATAAAGATCTTGTCTTTGGGAAAACAAATTGGAGTGCTTTTATTACAACTTGTCGGGTCGAGTGATTCTAGGTATAGAAAGGATGAAGCAGCTCCGCGTTCCATGCATGTGGCTCGTCCATTTTCTTGGCTACGTTGTAGATGTGATACGCTCCATTGTGAAGCACCTTGGTGATGATGAAGGGACCTTCCCAGGCCGGAGCGAGCTTGTGAGGTCGTTTCTGGACCACTCAGAGCAAAAGGTCTCCTTCCTAGAACGATCGACCTTTGACACTGCGGGCGTGGAATCGACGCAGATCCTGCTGATAAATGGTCGACCGAACCAAAGCCATCTCGTGTTCTTCCTCCAAGAGATCGACTGCGTCTTCGCGTGCTTGCTCTGCTTCGGCTTCTGAGAATAGTTCAACTCTGGGAGCATTGTGTTGTAAATCACTCGGAAGTGCCGCCTCAGCGCCGTACACCAGGAAGAAAGGGGTTCGCTCAGTCGACCGATTGGGTGTTGTCCTCAGCCCCCATAGGACTGATGGCAATTCAGTCACCCAAGAACTAGCAGCATGCTTAAGATCACGCATCAGGCAAGGCTTTAACCCCTGAAGGATCAAACCGTTCGCCCTTTCAGCCTGTCCATTTGACTGCGGGTGTGCGACAGATGCGTAGTTGACCCGAGTGCCTTGAGATGCACATAACACTTTGAACTCATTAGAATCAAAGTTGGAGCCATTATCTGTGATGATACTGTGAGGAACTCCGTATCTGAATATCAACTCTCTGATGAAACTGACGGCAGTGCCTGCTCCAAGGTTCTTGATGGGCTTGGCTTCGATCCACTTGGTAAACTTGTCAACTACTACGAGCAAATGGGTGAAGCCACTCGCACCAATTTTGAAGGGCCCAACCATATCCAATCCCTAGACTGCAAACGCCCAGACGAGTGGAATAGTCTTTAGGGCAGATGCGGGCTTGTGAGACATGTTGGAGTAAAACTGGCAACCTGCGCACTTATCGACTATATCTTTCGCCATCTCAATTGCTCGAGGCCAATAAAATCCCGCTCGGTATGCTTTGGCCACGATGGACCGAGAGGACGCATGGTGACCATAGGTCCCCGAGTGGATATCATTTAGGATCATTTGACCTTCTTCCGGGGTGATGCAGCGTTGGGCTACTCCAGTGACACACTCTCTCTAAAGCTGCCCTTTCATCCCGGTGAAAGCATTGGATCGACGGACTATCTGGCGAGCCTCATCTTTGCCCTCTGGGAGCTCTTTTCTGATAATGTATGCGATGTATGGAACCGTCCAATCGGGAGTGATCACCAAGACTTCCATGATCAGGTTGACTACGGCTGGAACCTCTATCTTAGTCGGGTTGGTTGGACTTATCGGTTGTGGGGGCTCTTCTTTGAAGGGATCTTCTTGCACTGACGGGGTATGGAGATGCTCCAAGAACACATTGTTGGGGATAGTCTTCCGAGTGGAACCTATCTTCGCCAGATCATCAGCAGCTTGATTTTTGATTCATGGTATGTGGTGGAGCTCCAATCCCTCAAACTTCTTCTCTAGCTTTCTCACCGCGTTGCAGTAACCTGTCATTGCGGGACTCCTGACGTCCCATTCCTTCATCAATTGGTTAACCACCAAATATGAGTCGCCATAAACCATCAGGCGTCGAACACCGAGTGAAATGGCCATACGCAACCCATATAAAAGTGCTTCATACTCAGCTTCATTGTTTGAAGAGTCAAAGTGAATCTGAAGGACATAACTGAGCTTGTCTCCTCGTGGGGATACTAAGACTACTCCTGCACCAGAGCCATTTAACATCTTGGATCCATCAAAGAACATGGTCCAATGTTCCGATTGAATTTGAATCGGCTGTTGTTGTTCAGTCCACTCTGCGAGGAAGTCTGCAATTGATTGAGACTTAATGGCCTTCTTTGCCTCAAATTTGATATCCAAAGGAAGAAGTTCAATTGCCCACTTTGCCACTTGACCAGTTGCATCTCTGTTATTCAGGATTTCTGACAATGGAGCGTCAGTGATGACTAATATTGAATGATCAGAGAAATAATGAGCAACCTTCTTCATGGTCAGGTAAATCCCATAAACAAGCTTCTGATAATGAGGATATCTCTGCTTGGATGGGGTTAAGACTTCTGAGATGTAATGCACGGGCACTGAACTTTGAAGGCCTTGCCCTCTTCTTCCCGCTCGACCGTGAGCACTGTGCTAACAACTTGTCCTGTGGCTGTGATGTAAAGCAGCAGGGGCTCCTTGCTAACTAGAGCAGCAAGCACCGGCTGGGTGGAAAGCAGGGCTTTGAGCTCTTTAAACGTTGCTTCAGCTTCATCACCCCACTCGAATTTGTCAGATTTCTTCATCAGTCGGTAAAGAGGCAGTGCCTTTTCACCAAGGCATGAGATGAACCGGCTCAAAGCGGCCAAGCAACCAGTAAGCTTCTGAATGTCATGCATGTGCACTGGGCGCTTCATTCGGAGGATTGTGCCAATCTTCTCAGGGTTTGCGTCGATCCCTCGTTCGGAAACGAGGAAACCGAGTAACTTTCCAACTGGGACTCCAAATGTGCACTTAGCTGGGTTAAGCTTGATATCATACCTTCACAGGTTGGCAAAGGTTTCAGCAAGGTCAGTCGGCAGGTCGGAACCTTTGCGTGACTTAACCACCATGTCATCCATATATGCTTCCACACTCCTACCGAGTTGAGTGAGCAGGCACTTTTGAATCATGCGCATGAATGTGGCACCAGCATTCTTGAGGCCGAAGGGCATAGTAACATAGCAAAAACACCCAAACGGAGTGATGAAAGCTATTTTTATCTCATCGGGTCCATACAGTCGGTCTGATGGTACCCGGAATAAGTGTCCAGGAAGGATAGTCGCTCACATCCCGCAGTTGAGTCGACGATCTGGTCGATGCGGGGTAGAGGAAAATGATCTTTCGGGCAGGCCCGATTGATGTGTTTGAAGTCAATGCACATTCGAAGTGAATTGTCTTTCTTGGGAACCATAACGACATTGGTGTGCCACTCGGAGTGGTATATCTCGCGGATGAACTCAGCAGCCAGGAGTCAATCCACTTCTTCACCAATGGCCTTTCTCTTCTCCGTGGCGGATCAACGGAGGTACTCTTTGATGGGTTTTACTTTTGGATCGACTCGCAATCGGCGGTCAACTAGTCCCCTGGGTACACCTGGCATGTCAGATGGTTTCCATGCAAAGATGTCCCAGTTCTCATGGAGGAACTGGATGAGCGCTTCTTCCTATTTTCTCTCGAGTGTCGACGAGATATTGGTCGGAGAGGCATTAGTGTCAGACGGGTGAACGTGGACTGGCTTGGTCTCGTCGGCCGACTGGAATGCGGACTCTGAGGCAGGCCACTTAGCACGCAGCAAATCACTTGGGTCTGCCATCTTATGATATTCTTGGAACTCTACCGCTGCCATCTGCTCATCTGCTACTTTTGCCCCATCTTGAACAAAATCTTTTATTCTCTGACGGTTACCGGAAACCGTGATTACGCCTCTGGGGCCAGGCATCTTCATCTTGAGATAAACATAGCACGGTCGAGCCATAAAACTAGCGTAAGCGAGTCTGCTCAGAATGGCATGATACACACTCTGGAAATCCACTACCTCAAACGTCAACTTCTCCTTGCGGAAATTCTTCTCATCGCCGAAAACCACATCGAGAGTGATCTGGCCGAGTGATTTGGCCTTCTTTCCTGGTATGATCCCATGGAACTGCATGTTACTCTTGCTAATTTTGGACATCGGGATGCCCATTCCTTTGAGAGCTTCAGCATACAAAATATTTAGGCCACTGCCACCAACCATCAGCACCTTAGTCAGTCGAGTGCCCCCCACGACTGGGTCGACCACCAGCGCCTGCCGCTCAAGGGTAGCTACGCGTGCCGAGTGGTCGAACTGGTCGAATGTAATGGGAACCTTTGACCACTTCAGATTTTTGGTGTTGCCGGAGCAACCATGTTTACTTCCTTGTTAATGATCTTTAGTTGACCTTTGCTCTCTATATCGGAAAAAATCACCAAGGTGGCATTGACATTGGGATAACCACCATCATCATCCTTAACTTCTTCTTCCTTCTCGGGCTCTTTGTCCTTATCATTGGGTTTACTATCTCGGAAGCTCTGAATAAGGAGTCGACATTGTCGTGTGGTATGCTTGGGGAAAATCAGATTCCCCTCCTCATCCTTCTTGGTGTGAATATGACACGGCAAATCCAACACATCACTTCCTTCCTGATCTTTCACCTTCTTAGGGGTCTAGGGACCTTTAGGTTTCCCTTTGAACTTTCCTTGATTTAACACCGCTGCCTCGACAGGACCTGCTGCCTCAGCCTTTCGCTTCTGCTTCCGACTGGAATTTCCTCCCCCGGTGTCCTGGGCGACTGTTTTGTGCTTGCCACTCCAGAGTCGGTCTTCCTCTTTGCTGTTAGCGTATTTGATAGCAATCTCCATCATCCAAGTCAAAGACATGTCTCCAATCCAACTCAAATTCAGGACGAGCTCTCTATAGCGAAAGCCTTCCTTGAAAGCACAGACTGCTTGGTGATCTGACACATTTTCCATTGTGTGGTGCAAAGTGATCCATCTCTGGATATAGTCCCTCAGGGTTTCATTCAGTTTTTGCACGCAATGCTGCAGCTCTGGTAGACTGGCAGGTCTCTTGCAAGTTCCCTCAACCGTTCTGGTGAACACTCGGGCTAACTCATCCCAACTCAAAATACTCCCAGGGGCCAACTGAGTCAGCCAAGCTCTGGCAAACCCTTCAAGCATCAGAGGAAGGTGCTTCATGGCCACCTCATCGCTGCCACCACCGATGTGCACAACCACTCAGTAATCTTCGAGCCAAGTATCGGGCTTTGACTCGCATGTAAACTTACTAACACCAGTCGCCAGTCTGAAGGTATGGGGTATCTCAGCAGCTCGGATGGCCCTTCCAAAACATTCGGGGCCGGAAACATGGACTTTGCCCCCACTGGGTCTGTCACGATCCAAACCTTCTATGTGTGCTCTGTTCCGGTCGACCAAACCTTGTACAAGGACGGACCTTGCATCAAAGCCAGGTTCTCTGGGGTCGACTGGAACTCTACGGACGCCTGTCGTCATTGCGCCGGGGCGCGTATGACCCGTCCCTCGGAAGTGGCGAAGGCGCCCGACGGTAGTTGTCGCGGGCGTACTCATGATCATATTCTCCATGAGCTCTTCCTAGGTACCGATCCTGGCGGTGATCACGGCCTCCCTATTTCAAAGGGGACCTAGGACTGTGAGTCGATTGAATGGTATCTGCTCTCACTGATTTATTGTGGATTCTGTTTCGCGACTGGGAAACAACAGAGTTCTGGTCTCCGCTGCTCGGAGCAACATTCTGATCTGCTCTAGGCCTCTCCCAGGCTCTGAGCGAGACGGCTGAATGGACTCCGCAATACGTGCAGCGGCTGCCAAATTCTGAATCGCTGTACAGAATACCTGAGTTTCTGGCAGAAACAACTGTCGTGGACGTCGACTGGATTCAGGAATCAGTCGATGAGCACGCTCGTCGAGAGAATGTTGGAGATTCTCCAGACGAGTGCGCTCAGCCTGAGTGGCCAGGCGCACCACCTCCAAGGCCCGGGCCTCGGCGGTTTCCCCTATGATGGGTGTCTGGAGAGCCTCCATGTTGCGGCGGTGCAGCTCCTCCCTCTGTTGTGAGCTGAGGGGTAGGGGCTGGTACTCCTCGTGGTCGAGTGATGGGCCAGCGCTTCTGCCGCCATCACCGCTGTGACGGAAGCCAGACGGACCGCAATGGGAGTCGACCATTAGGACCTCCGCCGCGGGATCACAACTCCCGCTCTCAGAAAGAGTATCTGCAAAATCAGTCGACAGGTCGACCGATCCACAAGAATACATGTCGGGCTCAATAGCCGCGACTTGGGGGTGAAGGCCTGACGAGCCACCGCGTGTCTCACCCATTGCTGGAGCCGCGAACGACCAGTCCGCTTGCGGTGGCGTCCAGCGGAGTGAGTCAACAACGCGATGACCGACTAGTACGGTGAAGACGGCTGCCTCAGGAGGACGCTGCAGGAACTCGCGCGGAAGTGCGCCGAGCCACAAGCTGGGAGGGCCTCAACATCGAGGGGGCCTCCTAGAGCCAGGTGGAGTCATCGGCAACGAAAATGAGTGCACCGAGCCGGAACTCACAGCCCATGACCAAATCGCCACCGAGAACCATGCTGATGAAGGTCGAATAAAATGCAACATCGCCGGAAGTCGCTAAGACGCTTTGCCCCACAGTGGGCGCCAACTATCGTGGTACTAAGTCTGACAGTAAGTATAGGGGGTACATATGAAGAGGCAAGGTCCTAGCTACGGTAAGATTGTACGCAAGTGTTTACGAGTTCAAGCCCCTCTTGGAGGAGGTAAAAGCCCTACGTCTTGGTGCCCGGAGGCGGTCGACTGGATTATATGAGTGTATGTGTGTTACAGGGGGTGCAAACCCTTGTGCCAGAGGAGGGGGGTGGCTTATATAGAGTTCGCCAGGACCCTAGCCATCTCCCATTACAGAGGGTTCAATGTACATAAAGATTGGGGCGTTACTAGTAACGCCAGCCTTAAGTGCCTTAAATAACCTTAAAGATTACGGAGTGAATGATCACCCTTTGCTGTTCTAAATGACTCCTGGTCTTCAGTAAGTCGAGTGGTTTCTTGTATGGTCGAGTGGTTGACTGGTCGTGTGACTTCGGGAAGGAGGGGTACCCGAGTGGTTCGTTGGTTGAGTGGATTGCACTCGACATCTTTATTGGGTACTCCCTGTTGACTCTTGAGCTTCTTTGCTTCTAGGGTAGTGACCTTGGGTAGGGCGTATAGGTTAGGCCAATGACCCTACCCTAGGTCTGTATCCTCATCAGGTGGCGAAGAGAGCCAAGGCCTCGACGAGCGATGAGCCCCCAACAAGCACTTCACATGCGTTGGGGATGATCATAATCAACCCGGACGCCAGCCCTCAACGCAGCCCCCATTCCAGCCCCCAGCATGAGTCTGTTACGCATTTCCCGCTGGCGGGCGTCGGAATGTGCATCTTCAGCGCTAACCTTGCCGGGTTCGCAGGAGGAGAGCGACAACAGGAGGAGCCACTGAGGGCCACCCCCAACGCGCTGCCCCCGTCGACTACGCCACCCAGAGGGGGTCCCCGGCAAGGGCATCCACCGACGATCCCCTGCGCATGGAGGAAGGAATGGCGAGCACAGGTGCCGGTGGCTCTACCCCGGTAACGGGCATTGCCGGGGAGGGAACCACTCCTCCTCACCCTGTCACAGGTAATCCGCCTGCCTCCTGTCTCCTGCCGTCTTCGCCATGTGACTTTCTTTCTTTTTTCTTTCTATTTCTCTGTTCTGAGCTACGACTTTGGTTCTGCCTCATTCTCCTTTTTGTTTTTCAGACCCTCTCTCGACGGACCAGACCGACGTCGACGTTGTCATTGAGGAGACCGCCAAGGATGCCGAAGCTGAGGCCGCCAAGATTGCTGCCGAGGAAAATGCCAAGGCTGCTGCCGAGGAACCCGCCAGGGCTGCTGCCGAGGAAGCCACCAAGGGGTCTATCGGGGAGGCCGGCAAGGAAACTGGTGACCGTACTGACGGCAGCTTTGCCGCAGGAGCGCCTAGCGCCGTACCGATCCTGGAGCCCTCAACTAACAGGGAGGAGGTGGTTGACGACCAACCCTCATCCTCTACAGCCCCCACCCTGAGCAAGTATTTGAAGGTGGGCGACGACCTGTTCGTCGGCATCCTAGGGGCGGCAAACACCAGAGCACCAACTGAAGGGGAGGTATTCGATGATGAGGTCCTCACCGCTGCTGGGCTCCAAGTTGTCGATGAACTAGGCACCAAAAGCAGTGGTTCCAAAGAATACCAGCTCCTCTAGGCCATGAGCGCCAATTTCCAGAAGCTTCAGGCGCTCTACCCCGCCGCAAGGATAAAAGCGGACTACAGGATGGCGGCCGGGGACAATGCAGAAGCAGACTTCCCAGAGCGTGTGGCTCAGATGCAAGTCTGGTTCACCGAGGTCCAGCAGGATCTGAAGGTCGCGCAAGACCAACTGGGTGAGCGCTGGCAAGAGCTGCTCCTAAAGTAGGCTGACATCGAGAAGGCCCAAGAGGTGGCGACTGCACATGCCATCAAGGATGAAGCTAACTAGAGGCAGTGCCAAGTTCTGCTTGATGCCCAAGAAGACCTTGTTGCTCGTGAAGAGACACTTGCCACCAAGCTCCGCGGCAAGGACGAAGAGGTCGAAAATCTTGTCACGCAGCGGACCTAGGAGCTAAAGCAGGAGCACAAAGATGCGGTTGATGCTCTAGCCCTGGACCATGTTGGCAAGCTGAAGGAGGCCATTGACGGTGCTGAGGCCATCGAGGCCACCAAGAACGAGCTAGTTGGCAAGGTGGAAAAGCTGGAGCTGGAGCTGGAGGAGCTGAAGAAGGAGATCTTGATGCTGAAGAACAATAGGGACATGACTGTCCGCACCTTGGCAGATTTGCAGGTCACTATCTTCGACAAGACCAAGCTGCTCTCCGAGGGCAATGATTCCATCGTCAATCTGAAGCTGGAGCTAGACACCTTGGAGGGGACACTCACGGAGACCAGGGCCCATGAAAAGGCCCTGGTCAAGGACCTCGTGGGTGAGAAACAGCTGTTGTAGAGTGCCGCCTCCACCCATAATGACTTTGTGGATGGCACGAAGCTCTGGACCAACCGCCTTATTGATGTTGTGGAGAGGCTCACCACACATTTATCTATCATGGGCATGCCAAACTTCAGGTTCTCCCAGGAAGTGAATGTGAGCCAAAGCGGTAGGCTGGCCCTGTTCTTTGAGGGCGTCCTTGACGCCCTGGTGCTGCTCAACTCCAACCGGGCGACTCATCTAGCCAACGAGGCTTGGAAGCTTTGCCGGGGCACCCTTCTCAAGGTGCTCACCAAGGTGGCATACTGGAACCCCAGCGTCGACTTTGCCAACGCGCTTGAGAGCTTGCCGGAGGATGTGGACCTCCAGGCGCTCGAAGAGCGTGTCGAGCCCATCATCAGCTGCGTTGACGGAGTCAAGAGGTTGGAGGGCCAGCGCCGAGATTAGCCGCTTCATTTCTCATTGCCTTTGTGAATCCGTACCCAAGACGATTTCATCTTAAGTTAGAACCGCAACAACTATTGATGTAATATAACTTGCTGTGCTTTAAACTGAACGCATATTTATCTTCCTGTTTGATGTACTACACCCTACGCTTAGTGGGATAGGCTTGCTGGCGCGTAAACCCTTGCTGCGAGTGCTTTGAGGAACGGATCCTTAGCAGCCTGTTGGGGGTGTCGCTGCCGGCAAGACACCTTGCCATTCTTAGTGCAGCCACCTGAGTTGTTGAGCGGACTCGAAACAGAACAAGGGCGCTACCAATTGTGGCAGATTTCCTTCGCGTGCAAGTTTTCCATACAAGAACCAAAACCATTCAAAGAAAAATAACCTTACAAAAAGGAAATCACTCATGGTTTGGCATGACTTAGCTTTTCACTGCTGCGTAGATTGTCGTCGCGGCTGCAGACGACACCGCTCGCCTGGCTGCTGGTACCAGCATGGTGTGGATGGTATTGATCTCCTCCGCCACCAACGTCTGCCCCGTCGCCTGCTCGCGCCGGCACAGGTAGACCGGATCCAGACGGACCGATCGCCGTGATCGTTTTCTTCTTTGGAGCCATGGTGATGAAGAAACTGATGCACCAATTACTAGACCTGATTTCCGCAACTTCTGCCCCCTACCTGGCACGCCAAAGATGTCGGAGAAATGACACCTATGGGATCACAAGGATCCCTTCTACGGTTGGCGGGGAGAGAGTTGCACAAAGAGCTGGTCTGGTGATTAGTACGGGGGATTTTTACCTAGGTTCGGGCCGCTATCGAACATAAAACCGTTAGTCCTGCTTTTGGGTGTATATTTAGGGTTCTTGAGTTCTTAGACTAGCTGCTATGCATGCTCAGTCCAAAAAGTCTGAGTCCTTCTCCAGTACGCCTCGGGCCTCCTTTTATATGTCAAAGGGGTTGCCACAGTGGCACACAGGAGGCGTAAAGTGGCTATAGTGTACAAGCTTATCACTGACATCATAGGATAAACACATTTAATGCTCTGCTTACGTGCCCTCCAACTTTATCAAGGACGGTAATAGAACCCGTCCCGTTTGTCGCCGCCTCACCCCATTCTGACACGCGTCCAGGCTGACAAGGCATGTAGCACCAGGCTGGCTAGCTAGTCGTTGTGCTGGCACGATGGCAGGACCTTCACGAAGATCTGCATGCCACCATGCAGGTGCTTACTTAGTTGGCCTAGAATCTACATGCCGCCATGCAGGCGTCTGCCTAGTTGGCAAGCTGGTCACCGCGCTGGAATGGCCATGGGGTGGTGAAACCTTGTCGGGCTGCGGGCCTGGCTATGGCCCCGCAATCGTCCCCAGCAAGGGTCTTGTCGGGGGCCTCACAGTCGTCCCCGACAAGGGCCTTCCCGGGAGTGTTTGTCTTCTGATCTCCATGTAGCACTGCAAGCTACCAGTCTTCACAAAGATCTGCATATTACTACGCATGCGCCCCGAGTCTTGGCCTTGACGTTGTCGATGATGTCAGAGCTCTCATCCTCAATGGTGATGGCCTTGCTGGTGCTTCATGAGCTGCCCCGACAAGGAGCTTGCTAGGGCTACACAGGCCGCCTCGGCAAGGATGTCGCCGTGGGAGGTCTAGCTTGTCTTCTGCTCTTTATTCATCTTGAATGATGTCTTGGTAATCTTGTATTCTGTCTTCTACTGTCCTGCCAAGCCTTCGCCACAGGTATGGCTACAACTGCCCATGCACAAGTAAGGGGTACAGAAAGGACCACACTTCCGTACGCCGACAGGAAACAACACGTATGTGTCATTACTATTAAGGATAACAAGATGGGGCCTATTTCTACATAAATAGATCTTGTCTATATCATGTCATTGCTCTTATTGCATTACTCCGTTTTTTCATGAACTTAATACACTAGATGCATGCTGGATAGCGGCCGATGTGTGGAGTAATAGTAGTAGATGCAGGCAAGACTCGGTCTATTAATCTTGGATGTGATGCCTATATAATGATCATTTCCTGGATATCGTCATGATTATTTGAAGTTCTATCAATTGCCCAACAGTAATTGTTTTCCCACCGTTTGCTATTTTTCTTGAGAGAAGCCACTAGTGAAACCTACGGCCCCCGGGTCTCTTCTTATCATATTTGCCTTTGTGATCTATTTTCCTTTACTTTTATTTTCAGATCTATTAAACCAAAAATACAAAAATACTTTGTTGCACTTTATTTTATCCAATCTATTACGACTTTATCTCGTCTCCGTGCCAATTTCTTATGCTGTTGCCCGAAAGGGATTGACAACCCCTTTAACACGTTGGGTTGCTAGTATTCGTTATTTGTGTGCAGGAGATGTTTACGTTGTGTTGCATGGTTCTCCTACTGGTTCGATAACCTTGGTCTCATCATTGAGGGAAATACCTACCTTTGTTGTGCTGCATCATCCCTTCCTCTTTGGGGAAATACCGACGTAGTTCAAGCAGGCATCATGATGTCACATCCAAGCGCTGTAAAATTCGGACGGTGATGTCATGATGTGGGGAAGCAAGAAATGTTCAAGTACATAGGCGTCATAAGCCAGTAATATTGCATAACCCAGCCACAAGACAAATTCAAGAGAAAAGAATTTTTGGTTCGTGGAAAGGTGACCCGAAACTATTGTCAATCTGAAGATTAACATGGATAAAATCCAAGTCAATCTAGGGGCTAATATTGGGGATATAACCCCATGGTATGAGCCGCCCGTTCAGGGCCTGGTTATCCAGTGGCGGCTTATGGAACAAGTTCAACAGATGGGCTGCTACAGTCAAGAGGGTCAAGGCCCAGAAGCTAACTCATGAAGCAGGCCGGCTTATGGCCCAGTATTTGGGATGCCAGCTCATCTAAAAAGGTCATGAAAGTTCCTTACTTGGGAAGTAAGACAAGAATGAAGTAGATTAGGTCATGGGTTGTACTATGACCCGGACTCTGTTGTAAACCCAGGGCCT
>NC_041385.1:508769814-508774785 GCF_002162155.2 Triticum dicoccoides
TCGAGTACTAGGATAGCCAAGTTGCACCCTTGTGATCGAGAACCCAAGCAATAATCAATCAAGCAGGAAAGTAGGCTATTACCTCGGTCATGAGGGGCCGAACCTGGGTAAACCCGCGTCTCTCGACTCCAATCAACCCCGTTCAAGCTACTACCTCACAGCGATGGCTTACGACTAAGTCCTTTCACAAGGACATCTGCCGTGACAAAACCACGACAAGATGGCACCACGTATTGCTGGGACGGCGTGTGTAAGTTGTTTTCATCTGATTTTAGTGATAACGCCACGCCACTGTTTAAACTTTTGTGATGATTGACATATCCTTGTTAGAGTAGAATTTGAGTAGAACTATGGCAATGTATTAGATACGCCGTAAATCAGCTATATTTGGAATGCGTTAAATCATATGATTGTGACCATGTCACTACAACAACTTGTACCCATGAATAATCAAACGGTTAGGAAGATATGGATATTCTCCAGACTTTATAGTAATCTATATACTACTAAATATGAGTGTGTATCAATAGCCACCAGACTTTATAGTAATCTATATACTACTAAATATGAGTGTGTATCAATAGCCATGTTAGTTCCCTCATTTTCATGATGTAGAAACATGCATTACATTGTTGGTTTCATCTAACCATACATTTGGGAAGTAAATTGCATACAAAGAACTTTATATTTGGAAGTAGTGAAATCCTATAATGCTTACCATGTGTACATACCTATATTCTCCCTTCAACAATCAATGGCTAGAATAATATCCTCAAAAGAATTTTGCCCACAGAACATAAGTATATAACAATGCATGCTGTTTAGTTTCCTTGAAGAATTTATTTGTGAGGATAGAACATGATTATGTAACATGCATGGCATGGTAGTTTCCTGTGAAAAATCGATTGCGAGATAACATGAGCATAACCATGCATGACACTTTTATATTTTCGGACCCAATATACCTTTCCCTGTATTTTCCTCTCAGTCCCAACATGGACAGATCAATGTTGTTTCTTGCATTATCTTACTCATACTCTAGACAATCCTAATCTTACATTAACAATGCGTGTCCTTTTTGTCTCATTTTTGATATGATGTAGTGTCCCTACAGTTACTGCCCTTTGTAATAACACCACCTATGCCAAAAATAGGGAAGCACAACTTGTTCCTCGCTCGGTGAGATGACGACACAAGACTGATGATCATTCGCACACATGAGCCGGCAAAGTTATATTGCGAAAACCCCACTGTGTACAAGCACCATGAAATACGTGAGTATACTAAGATTGGTTGTTACATCTATGAGCAGGATACCGGCTTGTTGGGGCCTTCGGGATTTTTGAGTTGGAGGCGGGTAAATAGCCTTCGTTCACACTCTCTGTTTCTTGGACTCAATTATCCGACTAACCAATAGATCACCCTTGGCAAGGTTCATGGTGGCAGAGAGACTGTGTTTGCTAGGGAAAACTGCGTCTACATGGTGAACCCTAGGACATCGGGATCAGACGCCCCTGATTGTCAGTGATACAGCCTGCAACCAAAGGAAGGTGAAAATGAGAAAGGCATCTGTATTAACTTTGATCCTTGGATGTCTCAACTCCAACAGTCAGTGATGTGGTTCAAGCCTTCAGGTTGATAGGTAATTGGGCTGTTTCACCGAAAGGGTGGAGTCCTGGTGTCTCCGAATAATTGGTGCTGAAGGGGGGCTACAAATTATGATGGTGCTGGATCATCCCTCTTTGAATGACTTGTTGTCATTGCTGCTTGTTCTGGATGGATAGTGTTCTCTTTTGTTATGCAGACTCCTTGTGATTTGGCCATCCTCGTCTATGTCACTCTTACTATGCTTTACAATGTCATTCTCCTCCGGATCATGAGAGTCTGAGCACTGCAGATGGGTGCGTTTTAGTGGTGTAGCAAGACTTGTTATGAACTTTCATGTTTCACTATTTTTGTCAGTAGTAGTCACTAGTCATTATTTGCATGTTGCATATATTATTGTTTCGAACTGTTGATGGGCTAAATGAGGGCATCACCATTCTCTAGTGTTTAGTGTGTGTGTGTGTGTGTGTGTGTGTGTGTGTGTATCCTTTTCAAGTTATAATTTGAGCTCAGTGACTCTTCAATGATGTATACTTGTTTGGGGCTTTGGGCCAATGTGAGGTGTCGTTGAATATGGGCCGAGTAGTAACGCAATGCCAAAAAGGCCAATATAAGAACTTTGAGGCCGGGCGCTAAAAAATAGAAAGAAAAAGGACTCTTAGACCGACATGTGGGCGCCATTGGTGTTTTCATGCGCTTGCGCGGCGAGAGTGTAATGGCGCGTGTTCAAAATTGATGCTACTATCTTTTCATCCCCAATCCCCCGCCCCTCCCCCACCTCTGGAATCTCGATTCCTACTCCAGATCCCCCAAACCCTCTACCCTGTGTACTCAAGCGCACTATCATGTCGCCGGTCAATGAGGATCTCTGAGTCGGAGATCCTGAGGTCCGTCCTGCCTTCGAGCGTTGTGTGTTGTCGCTCAACAGTGGCATGGCGGCGCTTGACGACCAGTTTGCCAAAAAAGTGCTGATGGTAACCATCAATGGCGATTGGCCTCCCATCTCGCCGGACGACCTTGTCAAAGCTCTTGGCAGCACACGACATCAAAATGAGTGACTTGCCCATCGAAGTATGTCTGCCACTGGCTGATTTCTTCGTCAGGTTTCGGACAAATTTTGACTGCAGTTGTGTGTTCGAATCTTCCTGGCATTTGTTCTGCGATGGCGCGCTGGTGAGCTTTGATCGGTGGCACCCAGGATGGGGCTCAGTGCCCTCTGAGCTTGAGTTTTTAACAAAGCTTACCTTCCATGTAATGCCTCGACGGGCTTGGAACAACGAGTCCATGAATGAGCTTATCAATGACCTAGGAGGTGAGCTCGTAAGTATGTTTGTTACTCTAGATAACGGTTATGGCATGGATGAAGAAACCGTCCACCATATCAAAGGTGATTGGTGTTGAGATACTAGTGCAGGAACCAGGGCTGTATTATTCGTTGCCACCAAGGCCGCCGTGAACAACGTTAGGGATGTACTTGTATTGAGTCTTCGTGCATGTCGAAAAAGTGGTCAATCCATCAACCGAAGTCCTGCCGCCGCCGCTGGTGCTATGGTCCTGTCGGGGGAGTTACCCGCTGCTAGACCCGACTCATGAGGTTAAGTCAGTTCTGGAGTTAAGTCATCTTTGGAGTTAAGTCATTTCTGGGGTTAAGTCATCTCTGGAGTTAAGTTGACCCGGCTAACAACCATGAGCCGGCTACAACCATGAGCTGGCTATAATCTTGAGCTGGCTAAATGAGCTGGCCAAATAAGTCGACGATAGCCATGAGCTGGCTACAATCTTGAGTTGGTTAAATGAGACGGCAAAATGAGCTAGATAGATGAGCCGGCTATATGAGCTGGCTAAATGAGCCAGCTTCAGCCTTGACCCAGCATGCAATAGGACCCGACCTACTACAGGACCTGGACTTAGATGAAATTCCACCAAGGAGTCCAAATACAAAACGGAGACCTCCAAACTTGGAAGACACATAGGATTTAAAGGACTTAGAGTAGGACTCCGACTGCGGGTATAGCCCGATGCTCTTGTAACCCCATGGACTCAGCTATTATATAAAAGCGAGTCCTTGGGTCGTCAGAAGGGGGGAGAGACAAATCCTAGAGATAAGTCCTAGAGATAAGTCCTAGAGATAAGTCCTAGAGATGAGTCCTAAAGATGAGTCCTAGAGATAAGTCATAGGGACAAGTCAGCAGTTCTCGAGATAGAGGCAGTGAAATAGTGCCCTTGTAATCGAGACCATGATGATCAATAGAAATTAAACAGGATGTAGGCTTTTACCTCCATCGAGGGAAATACTTTCTATTGTTGTGCTACATCACCCTTCCTCTTCGGGGAAATCCGGCAACTCCTACGGGAGTAGCGAGAGGCAATCAAAGACACTTTTTCGCATCTAAAAAAGCAAGGGCGAAAAGTGTCAGTGAATAGGGTATCAGGGCAAAGTAGTCATCCATGAGCGTGAAATGGCCCCGTGTGATAGTGTCCTGTACCAAGGAATACTCAACTCAATGTCTCCCGGGTAGGTGGGGCGAGCCGAGGACCCCCAAGGCGGTTTGTTAATGGGCCGCACCCAAGAAACTGATGGCGTGTACAAGGAAGGTTCTTGAAGACTTGGCGCATACTTTAGGGACTCACGCGTCGACTACAACACAATTTCCCTGATACATAGCCGACATAGCTATAACCCTCAACCCCCCGGTACTTATATAAACCAATGGGTAGGCCACACAGAGGCCAAGTGCGCAATCAAGCAGTAGACAATCTCGTGGTAGAAACACTTGTACTCTATACTCCATCCACGTTCAATACAATAAAAAGCAGGAAGTAGGGTATTATCTCTTCGAGAGAGCACGAACCTGGGTAAAACCTCACGTCTCTTGTTACCATCATACTTAGGCTACTAGCTTAGGACCCCCTACCTGAGATTCACCGGAATCAACTCCGCCACTGTGCCCTATTCTGATTGAGCACTCAATGATCCTTGATTTATCCCTTGAAATTAAGAACATGCTCTTTCATACGCTCTGCGTTCGCAAGGACCGCCTACATCATCATTGTTTCATCCGTGTAGTCCTCCTCGTCGGACAAGTCGTCAGACGACTCAACTTAGTTCTCGTATATGCACTCCATGTCTTGCTTCAAAGAAGGGACAAAATTTAGCACAAGCATTTCAACAAACACTTGTCGGGCGTGGTGACTGCTGTAGGGGGGATGGTATACCTACGCGGTGGATGGACGGGAGGTGTGGACCGGCGACGGAGGACAAGTGGCGTGCAGCCCAGGGGTAGCGGTGGAGGTCGCGGAGTTCCGAGAAGGGCGTGGCGGGCGACCATGGTGGTGGAGCGACATCGTCGACGAGAGAGAAAAGGG
>NC_041385.1:508775214-508785270 GCF_002162155.2 Triticum dicoccoides
AGAGAGAGAGAGAGAGAGAGGAAAAGATGGATACGCAGGTGCAGGAAGGGTTTCGGGTGGGCGGAGGGTGTCAGAGTCCTACATGACTGGTGTCCGGACTCCCGCAAAGCCCCGTGGTTTTGTTTCGGTGGACATCCGGACTGGTCCGCGGACAGATGCGGGACATCGTTGGATGGCAAATTACGCCTAGACAGCTCGATCCAGATTCTTGCGGGCGGTTTCGGGGTCCTCTTTGGAGATGCTCTTTGTGTGTTTTTAGGCTTTCTTCTCTTGGAACTCTCATGCCATTCTCATTCTTGCATGATTTTGAGGTAAAGTGGGAAGCCTTCATTTCAGTTTTAGCAACACGCAAAAGAGAAAGTAAATTGTCATTGGATCACAAACACCAATTGTGTATATTGGTTGTGTCACACTCCATACCGCTAGTATGTACCAGTAAGACAACTAAGTGTGGATCACGACGACCGTATGTGTAAACATGTCAATACAACATCAATAGAAGGTAAAATAACTTTAATGTAAAAGACTGGTTGTTCACATTTGTATAGTAACCGACACGATAAGAAAGCCATCAATTTGTGTCTAACTAGAAGATACCAAATTCATTGCTCATTTTGACATATGAATGTATAGACAACTTTTGTACGAAAGTGTGCAGTAATCGCGACAACCTTTTCAAATCAAGTTGAAATAGGGTTCTACTATATAATTGCATACACGACTATTGTGCTATCAATTTATTGACCACAAAAAATACCATTTCCGCGTGTCAATCCAACACACACTTGAATTCTTTTACCAAAGGATTATGCAATTTCATGAGATATGGGAAAACTACTGTACAAATAATTGCTCCTTTTGCTCCTCATGCTTATCTATATGCAAGAACATATAAAAAATCAAGTTCATTGTTTATCATCCTTAAGTTGATAATAAGCAAATATCAATGGTTGGTGGAGAAACAATTTTCTTGATGAGTATACATGTGATTCGGTACAAAACTACAAGCTAACGCATATCCTAACACAACCTCTTTATCTCGGTGATGGGTGAACCAAAAGCGACAATACGATGCCATGGGTCACAAGACACCTCCGCACAAAAAGGTTACGATGGACGACATATTGCAAGCATGCAACACGAAGATAACCACGTGTGCAGTTTTGTGACTTCGGTGCAAGATAGGGATATCCATATATCTTCCTTTTGCGCTAATAATAATTCATATAAACCTCTGGGATATCTACTTTCGGCGTGGAAAGTCTACTAGTCCAACGTAGAGTGATAAACATGATAGCAAGCTGCATTCATATATAAGATATCTCTAATCCACATGAAACTCAGTTTCTCCGATAAATCCATAAATGGCCACTGTACAAAATTACAAACCTCCCCATATAAACCAGATATCGTTAAGATCTACACTGGGGTTAATCTAAAAAATAGTTACATCAAATCGTATCAAAAGTCATCATGATATAATCATTTTTCTTCAAGAAATGCAAATAACCTATTTACGCCCCTCCATTTCTACCATAAAGGCCCCTAGCTATATGTTTAATTGTTGTTAGTACTCCCTCCATCCGGAAATACTTGTCGGAGAAATGGATGTATCTAGACATATGTTAGTTCTAGATACATCCATTTTTATCGATTTCTTCGACAAGTAATTCCGGATGGAGGGAGTATGTTTTTAAGCTTTCTTCTTTTAGAACCCTCGTGCTATTCTCATTCTCACATGAATTTAAGGCAGAGCGGAAAATCTTTATTTCAGTTTCAGCAACAATTCAAAGAGAAAGTAAGATGTCATAGGATCACAAACACCGATTGTGTATAAAGGTTGTGTCACACTCCATACAACTGGCGTACCACTAAGGCAACTAAGTGTGGCTCATGGCAATCGAATGGGTAACAATGTAAATACAACATCAATAAAAGGTAAAATAGCTTTACATGTAAAAGACAGGTCATGTACATTTTCTAGTAACCGACACGAGAGAAGAAAGCCATCAATCTGTGCCTAACTTTAGGATACCAAGTTCATTGCTCATTCCGACATATGAATGTATAGACAACTTTGTACAAAAGTGTGCAATAATTGTGATAACCTTTTCAAATCAAGTGGAAAAACAGTTCTACGATAATTGGATACATGGTGCAATGTAAGTAAGATATCAATTAACTGACAATGAAAAATGCCATGTTTGTGTTTCAATCGAACACACATTTGGAAAGTTTACAGAAGGATATGCAATTTAGTGAGATATGAAAAACTATTGTACATATAATTACTCCTTTTGCTCCTCATACTTATCCATATGCAAATAACATATAAAATATAATGTTCATTGTTTATGATCTTTAAGACGATAGTAAGCCAATATCTAGGGTTGGTGAAGGACACAATTTTCTTGATGAGTATACACGTCATTTGGTACAAAACTGCAAGCTAACGCATATCTAGATACAACCTCTTTATCTCGATGACGAGTGAACCAAAACTGACATGATGACATAAGGCCAGAAGACACGTCGCACAAAAAAGTTACAGTGGACGACAGATTGCAAGCATGCACCGCTAAGATAACAACGTGTACGATTTTGTGACTTCGGTGCAAGATAAGCAAAATATCTATCCATATATATCTTTCTTTTGCGAAAGCTAATAATTCATATAAATATCTACTTTCGGCACGGAAAGTCTACTAGTCCGACATATGGAGCGATAAACATGATAGTAAGCTGCATTCATATCTAGGATATCACATGAAACTCAGTTTGATTGTCATTAGTGTCAAAAAACGTCTTACATTATGGGATGGAGGGAGGAGCTAATAGTGTCAAAATTGTGTTACATTTTTAGACAGAGAGGGAGTAATATTTATAACGTTCAAAATCAAGTGACCAGATCACTCCACTCCAATACTCTATGGTCGTACTATTAAATCGAAACAAGCAGCACGAGAATACTCGAATGCACCGAACGAGCCAGCATTAATTACGCTCCGAACGAAGACCTCGAGGTAAATGCGCATTACGCTTGCGATAAAAACCGTACGGGCCGGCCACACGAGAGCAAAGTGCTCCCACGAAACCCCCGTCGCCAGGGTTCCCTCCTGGCCGCCCTGCCATTCCCCGCACAAAAGCCAGTGCGTACCGACGCTTCCCCCACAGCCTGGAGCCGAGCCGCCGTACTTTTCACTCTCTCGCCGTCTCGCGCTCTCCTCCCTCCTCGTTCCCGGGCCTCAGCTCTCAACTCCCAGTTACTTCCTCCTCCTCCTCCTCCTCCCCCTCCCCCTGGCCTCGCCCGCACGCTGCTCGATCGTCGCCTACCTAGTACCTACCATACATACCATCACACCTACCGCCCCTCTCCTCCACTGCCTCTCTCGCCCGCACCGTCAAACCCCCCCGCGTCCGCGATCGAGCCCGCGCCGCGCTGCCCGCCCATCCGAATCCGAAGCCGCCGGGCGCCTCCTCCCGCCGAAGCGAAGCAGGCCGCCTCGGGCTCTCCGCCACCGCGTCCTCCTCCTTCCGCACTGCGCCGCGGCTGCTGGATTGTCGTGGAGATCCACCTGGACCTGTTCCTCCTGCTGGTAAGCCGGCCCTCCCTCACTTGCCTGCGTGGATTCGTTCTGCTCTGATCTACTCGGCCTGTCCTGGCCTCTGAGAATTCGAATCCGAATATATGGACCGCGCCCTGTGCAATCTGTGTAAATGCGTCCGTACCGGGAAATATACTCACTGCAGGTGCGGATTCGTTTGCTGGTACCCCGCCAGTGTGCGCCGCCCATCCGTATGATTCGGTTCCTGTTGTTGCTCAGCGCGCGCAGCATCTCAGGCAGGGGTGTTATTGTCCTGCGACCCCAGAGAATCGGACTCGAGGTGCGGACGCCCCTGATTCCTCCCGTTTTGGTCATAAATAGCCGCCGGAGGAAAGGCTTGAGCTACAGCTCGACGCCATTACATGGCCGTTTATGGGATTGTGGGCTGTACTATGCTTACTGTATGTTGATGCGTAGAGTGGTCTGTTTTACCTTTTCCATTTTTACCCACGATTTTTACCGAGTTGCTAAATTTTGGTAAATAAGAGCCTGGATCTACACCGTGGAGTTAGTGTATGTACTCATACCGGGAGTGGACCCAGTTAGTGACGTGGATAGGATTATTGCCGACATTTTTTGGCTGCCAGCATGAACAGCGCCCACTGGTCATAGCATCTATCTAGTGGATAAAATGTGAGTTAACTGGAACCGTACATCATGCTATGCTTGGTTGTATGCAACAGAACATGCAGGTTGCCCTGGAAGTTTGTGCTGACACATGGCAAACTTTCATGTGATGTTGCGGGTTGGGTTCTTTTTCGGAAGCTGATTTCCATCAGGATGCACGTCAGCTGATGAGACGTGATTCACTTCTATTTAGTTAGTAATCCTTCATTGTACACCACTAACTGAGCTTTACTAATCACAAAGGTTGCCCTTTCCCCTGGGCAAAGCCAAAGCCTCACACAGTTCACATGTCCTCACTCTTTTCAGTTGGATGTCTCAATCAAGTTTTTGAATTTTGAGAAGTAACAAGTAGTTGATTGTTTCTCTCAAGTTTGCACTTATCACTGTACTTTTAAATAGTCTGTTAATCAATCATGCATTTTGTTGTTGAAAAGACGATCCGTTCTCACCATCAGCTTTAGAAGTGGCCAAGGTGTATAGGTGGGTTTAGATTAAGCAAACCCTGACTTGCTGATAAGTCAAAGTATCTGGTTTCTGTTGCTGAGCTGCCAATCAGTTTGGTGGTACTGCAGATGGGGTGAAAGAATCCCCGTGCAGATAATTAGATATAAGAAAAGCTCTGGTCTCTACTAAACTTTGTCTGAGTGGTTTCTGCTTTTCTTGAGATCTGTATTAAGTTTCTGTTTTATTTTGCAGATATCAGCCAGACTGATCAGTGGTCATATTGAATACAAAGTTTTCTCGTATAGCTTTTGTTAGCATGCAAAAGATGGTGCCCATGGGTTTGGAATGAAGGACTACACTACCTAGAAATGGATGAAACACCAACTAGTTCTGGGCGATCTGAAGCTACTTCATGTGAACCTAGTTGGTGGCCGCCAGACTTTTTGGAGAAGATAGAATCTGTCGCCTTAGCAAGAGAACAAGAAGTTCTGGCTGAAAAAGAATCGCGATTCAATCTGTCAAATTCGAGGTCCTCATCCTGGAAGGCTTCTCAGTTACTGTGGTCAACTGGAACTTATTCAGGGTTTATTCCAAATGGTTTCTATTCTATCATCCCGGTGAGTATCTCCCCCTCCCCCAGTAACCATGTTTTGTTCTTTGGAGACATAGTCCTTAACTCCTTATACAAGAACTACACTAGATTATTTGTGCACGTCATGTGGCTTTTGAGTTAGATGCTCCCAAATTCATGTCAAGCACTCGCTTTCTGAAGAAGATGCTTAATGCTCCATCTAAACTGGTGGCTATGGAAGTGGACTTAATTTGATTTTTTTTTGTTGTCCTTCGCCTGCTGCTGTTTCCAGGACTCTATGTAAGACAACACATGTTATCCTGCCCATATTTTCCTTCTTGTGTTGTGCGGGTCTTGATGGATGGTTCTTTTGGTGGCTTTGTATTATTTCAGTGTAGTAACGATAAATCTGAATGGAACAAGCTGCCTATATTGAAGGGCAGCATTGTTTTAGACCATCATATTTCATATGGTTCAGAAAGTGCCACAGTTTTGCAGCATTGTGAAGCATGTCAACCTTCCCAATGTCTTTTCTCAAGTTGTTTTCTCGGAAAATGAGGAATCAAGTTCCTAGGTCATAAAACTATGGATCATTGGGAAAACACTAGAATTTGAACTTATGATTTCGCAACAACTTTTACTTCTCTTCTCAATCTGATTATTAAGTCCCGAATGATTTAGAGGATGTTCTGCTTTTGTTCAGTTCTTTGTGGTTATGTTTTTTCCACCTGTGATGCTCTCATACAGGATAAAAAGCTGAAGGAGAGTTTCCCAACAATACCATCACTAACTGACCTTCAAAGTCTTGAAGCAGATGGGCTTAAGCCTGAAATAATTGTTGTAGATGCTGAAAAGGATAAGAAGATTTTCATGTTGAAGCAGCTTAGTGGCGCACTTGTGAAAGGATTGAACAATCCAGCTCTAGTGATAAAGAAGATAGCAGGTTTGGTAAGTTCAAGAAAGTATAACCCGGTACAAGTGTATTTTTCACATGTGCAATTCCTCATTGGGGGCTTGGTTGATCACTGCTATGGTGTGATCTTGGGATACTTCTGATGCTTAATGGACATGTAAAACCAATTTTGGTTAAAACATTCGGTTAGAGTAGTATTGGTGACTGATATTTTAGTTAGTCCTTGCATTAGTTACATCAAATCGTTCTTATTGAATTGATGCTTAAGTAAGAAAGAATTAACTTATTGCTTGATGTATCTAATAGAACTTGGCAAGTTATTCTCGAACAGGTTTTTGACTGCTTCAAGGGCCAAAACTCTGATGCAAGTCCAGGAAGAGCTTCAACCGAAGATACTCACTTCTTTGGAAATAGAGGACCACAACTTCTTGGGCAGATAAGGCATGGATCATGCCGACCCCGAGCTATCCTATTTAAAGTTCTTGCAGATGCTGTTGGCCTTGAGAGTAAACTTGTTGTGGTATGTTGACATCCCTTTTCAATCTTTTGTATATTTCAGATATTTCTTTGTGCATCGAATAATATTCCGTGTTCATGTTATATTTCGGATAAAATTAAGTTCAAATGCTTAAAATTGTGTCCTTCACAGGGTCTACCTGATGACGGTGCAGTTGGATTTGTGGACTCCTACAAACATATGTCTGTGGTAGTTCCACTGAATTCTATGGAGCTACTAGTTGACCTTATGCGATTTCCCGGCCAGTTGATTCCTTTTTCAGCCAAGGCCATCTTTATATCACATATCTCTGCTGCGGGTGAGAGTGATTCAGCTGAAAATGACTCGTGTGATTCTCCCCTGGAGCCCAACAGTCCTCTATATGGATTATCTGATAAAGTTGAAGCTGAAGGGTATGCTTATGCATTAAATATCTCCTCTTAGTTATGCAATTCAGGCCTTTATTTTTTTTTAATATCACTATGAGTATCATGATAGAGAGCTAATAGTTCACTCACTGGACAAAATGTTAGTTGGCATATTGAGTGGCTCACACCCTTTTATGGATGAACTTATACCGTGAACCTTTGAACAGGTAGCATGGCTTCCCACTGTCATTAAAGTTCAAAAATAAAATAAACAGATAGCATGGTCTGATTATAGAGAAAAAAAATCATAGTTTGTGTTGTTGGGCAGGTTATTAATGACTTTTAAACATAATCATGCAATAGAACTGTAAGATTGATAATTATTCTAGCATATGCTTGTTGAAACAAATAATTTTGTAAGACATGGTGATGTATGCCCCTTGCTGGTTTAGGTTGGTTGGTTGGAACATTATTGAATGTATGGCGGCTACAACAGTGAATCTTCACACTGGCCGCAATAGAAGCTGAGACAGGTTATTTGCATGAAGAGAAAATACAGAATATTTGAGAAATTTACGTCGGAAGTTTATATCTGACAACATTAACCAAATAAAGAAATTGTACAGAAGAAAATCAGTCATGGATATTTTAATTGTATAGTTGTTGTGCTATGGTTCTAAATAGCGTCTGTATCGGCTGATATATCGCCGACATTGCGGTTTCGGCTGCCTTCTTATATCAAGTATGGTCTGATATTTTGGTCACATCAGCCCCAGTATTGGTCATATCGGCCGATAATTCGGTCATATCGCTCTTTCTACACCAAATCTACGAGCACAGTATCCGATATTTTGAATCTTGAAATTACCATTAGAAAAGGCAAAGAGATCTTGTAGAAGAATAGGTTACATGCTCAGGTATATCATATATGGAGAAAAAGGCACCTATCAGCTGTATTGGTTCTTTCATATTTTTTTGTGCAATCCTTCTGTTAATTTTTCCCAACTTTCTAGAGTTTATATTTGAGCAAGATAAAAATATTCCATCTCTATCTCAGTACAGAATCGAAGCTTCATCAAATCTATCTGGGCGTTCATTGCGTAATACAATGTTGAGATCGAGAACATTCTCAGAGGGGAAATTAAGGTATCACCTAATGATATAATATTAGTCACTATCCATTGATTGGTAAATTTTGCTTTAGTATACACCCCTTCGGGGATATGGCTTTTGAATTCCAGTCACTTACAAAGCACAGTTCCATACTTTTCTCTGATAATCAGTATTACTGCAAGGATAATAATCATTTTATTGCAAAGTACATACTACATTACACAAATCAATGTACACATGCATGCTGTGTATTTTTCCATGCCTGCATGCAGAATTTTAAAGCAAGTTAGCGTTCCAACCCAACGCTTACATCATACTCTAGGGTCATCTCAAGTTCTCAACATCCATCTTATAGCCGCGATGGCTTCTTGGCTTGTGCCAGCCCATATTACATCGAGAGCGTCTTGTGGAAGGGGTGCGAGACAAGCTGCTGGACAAGTGTCTCGCAGCGGGAGGTGGAGAATCTTGCACATTCTGGAACATGTCTGTCAGTGTAGGAAGTAGATCAACGTAACGAAGATGAGTCGGGAGTCAGTCGGCTGAAGGAGGCCATGACAGAGGGGTGAGCCGAGTGGTGTTGCAAAACTGGAATTCACATTACCAATTAAGGACTAGTTTGAATCCCTACCTTTGATCTGCATTAAAACTCATAACCTATTAAAAATGCCGCGCACCACGCGCTGTGCCCGGCACGGTACGCCGGCATCCCAATCTTCAGCCCACCACCCCTTGCAGGATGTGGGACCACATGCCGCATTGCGCTCCCCGCCGAGGGGGTTGGGAGCGTGTTTTGGCGTGATGCCTCGGCAGGCGTGCCCTCAAGAGTGGCAAAGATCTTTGACATCTACCAGAGCATTGATTCCTGGTCCTTCACCAATAAGATGGAACTCTTCCTTCTCTTTCATAGAATGAAAGTATTGTCGAGATGTCTTGTTTGTTTTTGTCAGAATTTTATGTAATAATCTCATACTTGTGTCAATATTTTTGAGTTTTTACTGCATTTTCCATTGCATTTTCTAAGAAATTGTTGGTTGTTTAAACCAGCACATCATGTAGTGAGCCAAACATCGCAAATGCCTTCTGGAGGCGAAGCCAGAGGAGAGGAGTTGCTGAAGAACCTCGTGGTGCTAGTTCAAGGTTTCCACTCGACTCTAGGCATTAACTGCTTTAGTAAAATTCTATAATCCCTTGTATTGCTGTTCGTAGTTCTTTTCCTACAATCTTATTGCTGAGAGGTACCAAGGTATTTTTACCGAGGGTTTAATGCACTAATTTTTAGGTTCTATGCATTGTTCATAGGCTTGGGAAATGCCATTTTGACGAATTACATGCTCTTCTTTGTTTGGTTTGCAGATGCACTCATACACGCCTTTCCTAAAATCATCCTATTTTGTATTCACCAAAACTTGCACTAATATTACCATATTACGTGCATGCTTATAGTTTGTATGCTTTTCTGTGTTACCAAATGTTTACCTAGTAGTGAGTATTCTCTTACATGATAGGAACTATGAGCATCGATCTATTGTTTCATTCTGTCTCCCTCCCAGTTTCTGGTGGTATATATGTTCTCACAGGATACTTTTGTCGCTTTCCCCTGTTGTAGTCCTGAGCATCCGTTAATGAGGGCCAAGGGAAGATCTATACTTGGTGGTGACCGGCAATCGTTTCAAGAATACACTGATAGAGTTACTCTAAGGTTTGCCAGTGTTTTTTTATTGGTGTGGTGTTGCATTTCTTAATTTTTTTTGCTGGCGCAACTATTTCCACTGTATATCTATTGACCAATTTGTTTCAGTTGGTCAGCTTGACTGCCTACTGCCATAAATACAAACTGCTGAGAAAATATCAAAACGAATTACACAACCTACCCCCTCCCCACCCCTCCCTTCGCGACCGCGTCGCCCCCGCGGTTGACC
>NC_041385.1:508786013-508821688 GCF_002162155.2 Triticum dicoccoides
CACCGGGGGGTGCTCCTAGGCGGCGACGGACCGGGTGACGGCGGGGTTCCCCGGCGCGGCGCTGGCGGGCGGCTGGACGGCGGCGTCGTTGTTGGCGGCGAGGTGGCGCAGTGGCGTAACCTGGCGGCGGCGCTCGGCCCAGATCTGGGCCCTACTGGCCCCATTTGGGCCTGGGCGGGCCGGCGGGGCGGGTCTGCGGCGAGACTTCCGGGAGGCGGGGGAGCGGCGATGAGCGGCTGGGTGCTGGCGGCGCCGACGCTAGCCTGCTGCAGCGTGGCCGGCGGGGCTTAGCGGGCCCGTTTCGGGCTTGGCTGGGCCAGGGGTGGCCTGGTATGCCCCGCTGCCGTGTCCGGACGGCGACCGCGAGGGTGCCGGAGGCGCGGGCCTCTCGCACGACGGCTGTGGAGGTGGTTCCCTCCTGCTCGGCCTTGGTGCTGCTGCTCCCGTCGCTTGGCACTTCTCTCTGGTCTTCTTGGCCTCGTGTTGGTGCTCGCAGTGAGACAGCGTGGGTGGCGGCGCAACCGCGATGGCGCATGGTGTTGGGCGGTGGTTTGGCTGGTCGGCTCCGGTTGGGCGGTGGGGTTTGGAGTGCAAGAGAAATCCTTGCCGGTTCGTCCGACTCCGATGCGGTGACACCGACAGGTGCCACCATTCCTTCTTGGAGGGTGTCGGTGGTAACCATCCCCCACTTCCCTCCGCATGTCGGGGGAAACCCTAGGACTCGTCCGGGCAGCAACGTCGTCGGCGTCGCATCCCTTCTTGAAGGTGCTGCTTGGTACGCGGCAGATCGGAGCCTCGGGCTGTGGTGGTTTGTCTCCGGAGGACGCAGCGGTGGCGGTTCATTCACGCTTTGTCGAGCTGCCGTTGTTGGCATTTGTTTCTTCTTTTTCTTTTGGGCTTGATGTGCTGCTCGCCCCAGCAATGCTATGTGTACGGTGTTCTTTGCTTTGGAATACAAAGCGGGGGGAAACCCTTTTTCGGTAATACAAACTGCTGGCCTTTATTCCATTATGTTCTTCCTCTTATTCACTGTTAGTAGCAACCATACGATTTAATATTCTGCAAGCTCCCTAAAAGAAAAGGGGCAACCAATGCAACTGTTGCGCACGATAGATGGTGAAATCTACCTTTTTTTAGTTAACCACTAACCTTATTCCCAATCATAATACTCCTTTCCGGTTTATAGGGCTCAATTAAAAAATCTCACCAACAAAGGTAGATGGTGAGTGGTGGAATATTTTATGTAGTTTGCAAAAGCACCTAATTAATTCTCTTGTTTTCCTCAAAAAATTATGTTTATAAATGCATTAATTGCAATGCATGCATGCATAAAGTACATGCATTGATTAATTTTCTCTTAATACTTGCATGCAATGATTTAATGCACCTTAGAATCTGAACATGTGATGGGAACAACCAAATTGAGCCTTATAAAATGGAAAAACTAAAATTTTGAGATAAGCCCTATAAACCGGAAAGGAGGGAGTATTACCTTTGTGTTGCTCTTCCTAATGGAAACTAGTTTGAAATATGTTTCTCTTACATTTCTGATTTTTTTTATCTCCACCCATATGTCCATGTCAATGGTTGTGGACTCAAAATCCTCGTTAGTTTTTGAGAAGCCAAATTAATTTGCATCCTTTACCCTTGTAAAGACCAAAAACTCGCCTTATGTCAGTTTTGCTTTTCTTTTCTGAAGCTTCTTTTCATAATCGTGAAAATAATTCGGATAGCAACCCCATTTTTGAATAAATCATTACACACTTGCAGATCAGATGATCAGGGTGTCACTACTACACCTAACCCTCGAAGAATAAGACGAAGAAGCATTAGCATCACACCTGAGATTGGAGATGACATTGTGAGGTAATTCTTGTTTTGAACTATATGATGGGGTTGGAGTTTCCATGGTCGTATTAGAAGTTGTGTAGGTGCGCTTGCTTGTTGCCTTCAATCCAGTGTAGCAAGATTCAAGCGTCACTGTATACTTTGCTCATGGCCATGTATAGATGCTAGATATCCTAGAGCATGTGTCTGTATTCTGTTAGATATGCTCATCGAACATCAGGTATTCACTGTTTAAATCTTAAATCTTGACAGGGCAGTTCGGGCTATGAATGAAACACTAAAGCAGAATCGCCTCCAAAGGGATCATGTTAATGATGGTTCATGTTCATATACTGGGGCGGACGAAAGCAATGCAAATGACTGCCCAAATAATGTACATTATTGTTCCATTGTTTTATTATATATATGTTGGCTTTTTACCTCCTGCGCGTGTAATTCCCTTGTGAATTTCATCAGCTTGGGATCCTAATTTCATTTCATTCTTAGGATGATAAATCTGGGATGAACAATGGCTTGAGAAACCGAGCTGGTTCTACTCAGAAGGCTATGTCATTGCCTACTTCTCCTCATGACTATGGGGGCGAAATTTCTGAAACAAGCAATAATTGTGATTTTATAAGTGAAGAGAAGATGGTATTCGCATGGAACAGGGTTTTGCAAAGCTCTCCTTTTAATAAGCCTCTATCGCCTTTCCAAGAGTGGAACATAGATTTCTCTGAGCTTACAATTGGTACACGGGTTGGAATTGGCAAGTCATCTTGAACTTCCTCACACAAATTTACTATTGTCGACTTGATGCGTGTGTTTTGAAATGAACCTCTCCCATTCTTTTGTTGTTATGCTTGTGTTCTTTGCAATGATAAGTGTTTGCTGCTGTTAGTATGGTATGATATGTTTGTAGTATGCATCAGAATCAAACAATCAACAGAAAGTGTTTTTTTTTGTATGACTTGTCTACAATGCTTTGATAATCAAATGAATCGGGTTCAATTATATCCTAAGTCTTACACACTGTCTTGATATTGTTATATCTGTCTTTATATTTTGACTTCGCCAAAGCTATTCATGAAATCTTATTATTGTTTTACTGAAAGTTTATTAAAATAAATCAAATATTCAGGTCGAACTGCGCAAGTGACATCGATTTATTTTTCTGAGAATTTAACGATGTCACCATTAAATGGCAGCTATTCCGCTCTGATAGTTAGAAACAATGAGAGTAGGCATGCTAATAAACATGGATACTTGTTTGGACCATTTGATAGTCATCATAATGCAGTCTTCTGTTTCATATTCAAATGTTCTAGCTTGAAATTGTCTGTTTTTCTTTGTGTTTTTATTCGTCAGCATTTGCTTAGCCTGACAAAAGTGCAGGCTCACCTTTCTTGAAATGCTTCTCCAGGATTCTTTGGAGAGGTTTTCCGTGGTATATGGAATGGCACTGATGTTGCCATCAAAGTATTTCTGGAGCAGGATCTGACGACTGAAAACATGGAAGATTTTTGCAATGAGATATACATCCTGAGGTACCTGAGCACTCTTCATTCACTAATGTGGATAACCTTCTGGTTTTCATTATCTGCTCGATTGCATTAATAATTTTACTATTCCTTTTCAGCCGGCTACGGCATCCAAATGGTAAGAGCTCATTTTGACAAATGCAAACTATAGTATGAAACTGCAATCTCAGCATCTCCGTTCGAGACATCAACTGCCATATGTTAGGAACAGGGCTCTTAAACGAACTTTTCTATTCTGTTCTGTAGTAATATTGTTCCTTGGGGCATGCATGGTACCTCCGCACCTGTCAATGGTTACTGAATATATGGAAATGGGATCACTGTACTATCTCATCCATATGAGTGGTCAGAAAAAGAAACTCAGCTGGCGCAGGAGGCTGAAAATTATTCGTGATATATGCAGGTTAGCTCTTTCCCTGTATATAAGTGATGTTACTTTATACATGTCTATTAGCTGTTATTTGGTGTCCTGGAACTTCTAAGAAAACACTCAATCCATTTGATGTAATTCTCTTATCATTTAGAGCTCAAATCCTCAATCTCGTCCCAGCTCCGACCACCTGTTATCTTTAATTGCCCGTCTAAAAGGAATTATTTTGTGAAAGGGGATTGATGTGCATACACCGCATGAAGATAGTTCACAGGGACCTGAAAAGTGCCAACTGTCTGGTGAACAAGTATTGGACTGTCAAGATATGTGACTTTGGCCTTTCTCGAGCGATCACAGATAGTCCTATGACTGATAACTCCTCTGCTGGCACACCAGAATGGATGGCCCCTGAGCTCATAAGGAACGAACCCTTCTCAGAAAAATGTGACATTTTCAGCCTTGGTGTGATAATGTGGGAGCTGTGCACATTGAGCCGCCCATGGGATGGGATCGGCCCAGTTAAAGTAAGCATCCATCGACTTTCATCAAAACGTGTGCAATATAACCGAATTATCTAGAGATATTCTCTTACCTGAACCATATGCGGCATTCTGATCTCTACTGTGCTGATCATTAATCCTGTCTGGTGAATCCCTATTTCTCGATGGTTCTTATACTCCCTCCGTCCCAAAATTCTTGTCTTAGATTTATCTAAATACGGATGTATCAAGTCACGTTTTAGTATTAGGTACATCTATATTTAGACAAATTTAAGACAAGAATTTTGGGACAGAGGGAGTACATGTTAGTAGGCAAAGCAGTTCTTTTGCCCCAAGAGCTGTTGACTGAACTTGAGAATTGGCGTTTTATAGGTGGTGTACGCAGTTACTGAAGGGTCGCGGCTTGAAATTCCGGAAGGGCCTCTTGGCAAGTTAATTGCAGGTAATGATGCTTTCAGAAGCGATGTTTTTCTATTCCAGGTTAACGGTGGAACAAGTCTGGGATCACTTTTGAGTCAATGTTCTTCAGCTTATTCTGTTCTTTAGTTTCAGCTTAGGGACAATTGTTTTGTTTACTGCAGATTGCTGGGCAGAGCCCCAGGATCGGCCGAGCTGCCAGGAGATCCTCGCTCGCTTGCTGGACTGCGAGTACGCTGATAGCTGAGACGAACCTGGCGAATGCTTCACTCCCAACCTCCCAGTGCCTTGAGAGGTAGAACCGTTTCTCTGTATAAAACTTGTAAAAATCTAGCCTGTTGGTTCTGCAGACCGGCAGGGATACATGTATTGAACTCTTGTATTTCGGCTGTATATCGGTGACCCTTTCTTTAAAATTTGTAAAGGAAAATTCTCTCCTTTTATAGAAGAATGTCGCAGGGCAAAGCTAGCGTGTCCTCGGATCTATCATTTGCTTTTCTAAGAAATTGTAGACTGGGTACGTCCGGTTCCGGTGGATGTGACAACCTCACCGCTGCCTCCGCCGTTCTCTGCATGTCACCTCACTTTTTTTAGGATGCCTTGTTTTAGAGCATTTTGCATACTTGTTCCAGTTGGGTCTGGTTGGACAAATACAGGCTAAAAATCAATGTTTGCATGTAGTTTGGTTGCCTGCATTAGGCTTTCTGCACGAGGGAGTCAACTAGTCAGCACGCTGTTTGGTTGCGTGCGTCGCTATTGTTAAACAAACAACCCGTTGTATGGTTGCAAACGGCTAAAGATGTGATCATCACTTTTCACTAGTGGTGACCTTACCACACACACTGAACATTGTCTCGTCTTAGCTAGGAAACAAATGAAGGTTTATTCTAGCTACTAGCAAATGACAGTATAAATTAATAAGAGCCAACATGGCTGAATAAGGAAAGTTCAATGATGCTAACTAGGTGCAAGTTCATCCTCTTCCTCTTCCTTTGCTGTTGATGTGCTGCTTCCTCTTCCTCGTTTCTACTGCCGCCTCTTTCTTCTTCCTCTTGTTCTTCTGCTTCAGATCCTTGTCTGATCTCTGTTATCAAACATTGCATGAGCCCACTCCAACCTTTTGTTGCTCCATGCTTCGCTGTCGAACGCCTCCACACCATGGTCGGAGCTGATCACCTCATCTGGAGTCACATCTTCCTCCCCCGGCACAAATGTATCAACTCCCCATTGCAGGATCCAGTTGTGAATGATGCAACATACAAGAACAAGCTTCACCTGGGTAGGGTAAGAGTGAAATGGCTTCTGATCTAGGATCTTAAACCCGTTCTTCATAGCTCCAAAGGCCCTCTCAACAGTCACTCTAAGACTGGAGTGTCTGAGATTGAACAGTTTCTGAGGAGTCCTAGGATAGTTCCTACCAGCAAACTTGTTCAGATGGTACCTAGTTTTCCTGAAGGGTGGAAGAACACTTGTCCGACATGCATAGCCAGCATCTCCAAGGTAGAACTTGCCATCGGGGATGTTTATGCCATCATGACGACTCATGTTGTCACTGAGAATGTTAGCATCATGTGCTGATCCTTCCCAGCCATCCAGCACATATGTGAACTTCAGATCGAAGTCAACAGCAGTTAGCACATTCTGGCTTTTGTAGTGCTTCCCCCATCTGTATGCTGCAGCTTGTGACCTCGGGACTCTGGCAGTGACATGAGTACCATCTATTGCTCCAATGCTATCCTGGAATGACATTACAATATGTTGTTAGTCTACTACAGAACAATGACAACATATGAAGGCATGAACTACATACTGTAAGTGCTCACCTTGAAGTATGGATACCATCCTGGGCTAGTGCGAATCTTGGTAGGAGTCCGGCTGGTTGGTGACCTGATCATCTCTCCTCTGAGCTCCTCAACAACATACAACACTTGCTTGAAGTACCTGGAGATGGTCTCCATTGATCTCCTAAAGGTGTTGTGTACAACCCTGAAGCTCTGGTTATGACCAACAGCATGGAGGAACATGGCCACTTGCTCTTTGAGGGAGTCCTGGATTAAGGGGTCCTCGGGCGTCCGGCCTATGTGACGTGGGCCGGACTGATGGGCCATGAAGATACAAGATAAGAAGACTTCCTCCCTTGTCCGGATGGGGCTCTCCTTTGCGTGGATGGCAAGCTTGGCGTTCAGATATGAAGATTCCTTCCTTTGCAAACCGACTCTATACAACCCTAGGCCCCTCCGGTGTCTATATAAACTGGAGGGTTTAATCCGTAGAGGCAATCATAATCATACAGGCTAGACTTCTAGGGTTTAGCCATTACGATCTCGTGGTAGATCAACTCTTGTAATATTCATACTCATCAAGATCAATCAAGCAGGAAGTAGGGTATTACCTTCATCGAGAGGGCCCGAACCTGGGTAAAACATCATGTCCCCAGTCTCCTGTTACCATCGATCCTCAGACGCATAGTCCGGGACCCCCTACCCGAGATCCGCCGGTTTTGACACCGACATTGGTGCTTTAATTGAGAGTTCCCCTATGTCGTCGACCGAAGGATTGATGGACCGCTCCGTCAACAACGCCGGCACCACCGCCGAGGAGATTTCCCCTCCCGGCAGCTTTTTGTGTTCGGCGGCTTCACGCTCCGTGCCAACACAGGAGGCCACCTCGAGCAGGTTGAGAGCTATGCCCCTGGCCATCGGGTTAGGTTTGGAAGCTTGAACTACGTTGCTGATATCTGCGGAGACTTGATCTTCGACGGATTCGAGCCCATGGCGACCGCTCCCTGCCACCATGATGAACATGACCTAAATCTGTCATCAGACCACATCTAGGAAATAGTGCCTGTAACTGCTCTGGCCCTGGATCCGGAGCAGATCGCGTCGTCCGAGGACGGGAAGCTCAACCCCACGACGGAAGCTGCAGACTCAGCGGCGCTGGAGCCGCACACAGACCCAACCTTGAGCGGGATCTGTGTTACCGAAACTTCGGGTTCGTCCCCGGCTACAGGTTCCGAACCATGTGCATCTGCGTCCTTCGAGCTAGATCAGGCGCCTATCGTCGAATTCAGCTCCGCAGATATCTTCCGGCACTCGCCTTTAGGCGATGTGGTGAACTCATTAAAAACCCTCTCCTTAGTAGGGGACTCACAGCCGAATTATATCTGGTTTGAACTGGAGGCTGATGATGGAGAATTTCACTTCCCACCCACCACCCACTTCATAGCCACTGTCGAGGACTTAACTGACATGCTCGATTACGGCTCCGAAGACATTGACAGTATGGACGACGATGCCGGAGAGGAGCAGGCCCAAAACCCGCCGTTCACCGGACGCTGGACGACCACCTCTTCGTATGACGTGTATATGGTGGATACACCCAAAGAGGGTAACGAAGAAAACGAGGAAAATCTAGTCAAAGATAAACCTCCTGAGATACCATCAAAGCGGCGACATCAGCGGCGCCGTTCCAAGTCACGCCGCAACAAAGACAACAATACCGGCAAGGGAGACGATAACACTCCGGAGAATGCCGAAGACCTAGACGCCCCCGTCGAACAAACATCCGAACAAGATGACAGGGAGGAGGGGCAGGGTAATCCCGGCGAGCCAGTAGGGAACGAGAACTCTAAGGATAGCAATAATACGCCGCCCTCCGAAGACGAAATAAGCCTCGGCGATGAAGACTTCATCATGCCAGAAGAACCCCTCGAGCAGGAACGCTTTAAGCAACAACTCATCGCAACCGCGAGGATCCTGAAAAGGAAGCAGCAACGGCTTCAAGCCGAACAGGATACACTCAACGATAGATGGACTAATGTCTTGGCAGTCGAGGAATACGGCCTTGCACGACCAACCAAAAGCTACCCAAAGTGCAAGTTGTTACCCCAATTCGACGTTGAGGCGCGAGAGCCCATAATATCAGCGCGTAACGCAACTGACAAACAAGACCGGCCACCGCGTGGCCGGGACAGAACATCCACCCAAGCCGAACACCAGCCCAAATTACCCTATCGTAAAGATGGGGAGACAGTGGCCCGGGATCACACCTACGACCTACGGTAGGACCTGGACGCTCGAGAAGGCCTAGCCAGATCAATCTACGAGTCAAGGGGACGTGCCCCAACACGAGAGGACGACTATCAGGCCCGGCGTGACCAACACAACCTCACTCGGGGCAAAAACCGCATAATGACGTCCGTCGAACTCCGTCGCGACGTTGCCCGTTATAGAGGCGCCGCACACCCCCTATGCTTCACCGAGGAGGTAATGGAGCACGAATTCCCAGAAGGGTTTAAACCTATGAATATAGAATCATATGATGGAACAACAGACCCTGCGGTATGGATTGAGAATTTTCTTATCCATATCCACATAGCTCGCAGTGATGACATCCATGCCATCAAATACCTCCCACTAAAATTAAAGGGACCAACCCGGCACTGGTTAAACAACCTCCCAGAGAATTCCATTGGCAACTGGGAAGACTTGGAGGACGCCTTTCGCAACAACTTCCAAGGTACATATTCCGGCCTCCAGAAGCTGATGACCTCAGTCACATCATCCAGCAGCCCGGAGAGTCAGCCAGGAAACTCCGGACTAGGTTCTTAATTAAAAAGAACCAAATTGTTGACTGTACGGACGCTGAAGCCCTAGCGGCCTTTAAACATAGCGCCCGAGACGAGTGGCTCACCTGTCACCTTGGCCAAGAGAAACCAAAGTCCATGGCAGCCCTTAAAGCATTGATGACCCGCTTTTATGCGGGAGAAGATAACTGGCTTGCTCATAAAGCAACAACACCAGCGGTCCGGGCACTTCCGAAGCCAGGGACGGCAATGGCAAGCCACAACGCAATAAAGACAAGCGTCGAAACAATAATGCAAGAACCCAAGACACGATAGTCAATGCCGGATTTAGTGGCTCCAAATCCGGTCAACGGAAGAAACCATTCAAGGCAAATAGAGATGGTCCATCCAGTCTAGACAAGATACTGGATCGGCCTTGTCAGATTCATGGTAGCCCCGACAAACCTGCCAACCATACCAACAAAAATTGTTGGGTTTTTAAACAAGCCAGCAAGATCAATGCCGAACACAAAGGGAAGGGGCCGCCCAGTGACAGCAAAGACGAAGAGGCTCCCCAGCCGAACACCGGGGGACAGAAGCAATTTCCCCCGGAAGTAAAAACAGTAAACATGATACAGGCGACACATATCCCTAAAAGGGAGTGCAAATGCACACTACGAGACGACTGCACCATAAAACTGGTCGCCCCAAAATGTAACCCAGGGGCAGCCTGCTCGATCACTTTTGATTGCAAGGACCACCCAACCAGTATCCGTCACGGAGGTTCGGCAACTATGGTCCTCGATCCAATTATCGGCGGATTCCATCTCACGGGTGTCCTTATGGACAGTGGTAGTGATCTCAATCTCCTCTATCAAGACTCTGCCCGCAAGATGGGCATTGACCCTTCAAGGATCAAGCCCACCACAAACTGCCCTCAAGGGAGTAATACCGGGCGTCACAGCTCGCTGCACAGGCTCAACCACACTGGAAGTCGTCTTCGGTTCGCCGGACAACTTCCGAAGCGAGAACTTGATCTTCTATATTGTCCCGTTCCGTAGTGGCTACCATGCACTGCTCGGGCGGACCGCTTTTGCTCGTTTCAATGCAGTCCCACACTACGCCTATCTAAGGCTTAAGATGCCTGGTCCATGCGGTGTCATAACAATCAACGGAAACACGGAACGCTCCCTCCACACTGAGGGGCACACTGCGGCAATCATAGCCGAAGTACACAACGGTCCTCTCAAGCCGCATACCTCATCGATCATTAAACCGCTGGCCTATACTACACATGACCGGTCAATTCCAGAGCTGGATTAGTAGTTCCGCCTTCGTCATTCGCCTCCAATACCCATAGAGTTTGTACCGCACATGCACAATTACGCACTCAAAATACCTTGGTCATCGGCGGAGGCACAATACGGACATGCCTACAAAGCGGTTCGTCCGGACTTTATCTTTTTCTCATTTCTAACTATTTTATTATCTTTTGCCACAGGTGAATCAAAACCCGCTCGAACTATAAGGACTCTTTTCGAGTCCGGTTTCGCACAAATGACCGAAGATCAATCCTTCCCAAGGAATCCTTTTTGCTGAGGCAAAGGCAACGCAGACGTGCGACATGAGGTCCAAAAGATTTTTTGTAGACCAAACACTCTATTTGACACCTGTATTAAGCCTTTTTCCCTCAACCTTCGACCCCTGGCATGTAAAATGTCCTGGGTGGTGGTGTCATAATATGTAAAGATTGCGTTCAAACGTAGAAATCAGATTTTGGTGAACACAATCCATCCTCAGTATTTGCTTTCCCGCGTAAAACTGTTTTCTGTTCCTTCGGTTGTTTCACGCACCCACCTCGGCACAAATTGCTAGGGGCTCGATACGGCAACATATGGGTTGCCAAAAAAGTCCGAACAGCTCTATAGCATACTTCGGCATCACGAGTTTGGCATTATATGCATCAGCTCCGAATCATGTCTTTGGTCAATAGTTGGGTTGCCCGGCTCCTGTGCTTACTACCTTACGTTCTGTATTATCAGCTAGGGTAGTAAAGGGAGAACTACTGCGATTGTGTTTCCGGTTCACCTGGTTAAGCACCTCGGTAGAGAAAGCCGAAAACTGACTGTCATGATGCGGCAAGAGCTGGTCAACCACTCAACAACTTTTTTAGAATCTTTTGCGATTCCCTCCGTATTACACGAAGGACTGTTTTTCTGGTCAACTATGTAACGCAACCGTATCCGGATAGCTGCGTACATACCAGGGTCTACATCGTAGACCCAGCGTAAAACTCCTATGGCTAAGTGAAGGTGTTAAAGCCCTATAGTCTGATTGCCTAGTTCGCCGCACCGACACCTCTGTTCCGGACCGAGACGTTGGGTCAAGAGTGATCAGGTGCTATTCCGAACACCCTCGTATCATATGCGAGGGGGCTGAAGTCGATGACTGGCAAACTTTCAGATTATAAGAAAACGGCCGCACAGGAGGAAATAAATTTCAGGCAAAGGTATAAATCTAACACAACCTTAATGTATCATACTATTATTTCGGGACATTTATTCGAACATAATATCCTTCGAGCATTGACCCTCTAACAAGCAGGCGCCCTCTAGGACGTCCTCCAAATAATTCTCCGGTGTGCGACGGTCCTTGCCTCCGGGCGGACCTTGGGTTGCAACATCGGTGGCCTTCATCTTTGCCCAGTGCATCTTGACGCGGGCGAAGGGCATCCGGGCACCTTCTATGCACACCGACCGCTTGACGGCGTCAATACGCGGCACTGCATCGACAAGCCGCTGCACCAAACCAAAATAACTACTCGAAATGGGTTCGCCGGCCATAGTCGGACCACAACGTCCTTCATGGCAGCTGCGGACATCCTGTGGAGCTCGGCCCACTGGGCCATCTGTTCGTTCAGCAGCGCCGGACGCCGTGACATGTTGAATTGCGACCAGAAAAGCGTCTCCGTAGCACGTTCTTCCTGTGCTTGGAGGAATTGCGCTGCGTCGTAGACACTCTTCGGCAGATCCAAGAACGCGTTTGGAGAACTCCACATTTGATTAAGCAGAGCATACTTCGGGTCGCCGAACTTAGACTGTAAAAGAAATGGCTTACCAGCCGCTATCTCTCCAGCTTGACGGATCTCCTCCCAAGCCGCTCTAGACTCGGATCGTGCTTCTCTCGCCTCTTGTAAGGCTTTGATGAGTTCGGCTGCCTTGATTTTGTTGTCCTCCTCGAGTGATTTACATTTGGTAGTAACATCCTTTAGCTCTTGCTCTATGGTCGATGTTTTCTCCTCGCACTAGTGCCGAGCGGCCTGTTCGGCCATCAATTCAGTTGCCGCCTTCTTGGTAGCAGCACTACTCACTCTGGCCTGCTCCCTGGCCTGGGCAAGCTCAGCCCGTAGAGTCTCCATCGTGGCAGCACCATCTACAGTTATGAATGTTACAGTATATAGTTGTCAGCCTCGTGCTCATACTATTATACATGTATAAGCAGACTGTCCCAACACATACCTTGCGCCTTGTCAAGCCGACGGTTAATAAGAGAAATATCCTCATCAGCTGACTCAAGTTTATGCGTCAAATCGACAACTTCTATAGCTTGGGCGGTCACCATTGACATAACAGCCTATTTTCAAGATAACTATGTTACTTCCTGAGCATATCTTTTGATCCTCTGATTGCCTCCCCGTGGAAGCCGACCAGAGTCTCAGGGGCTACTATCCATACACAGGTGCATTTTTGCATTCAAATAATGGTGTAGGTGTTACATACCTCAAAGCCTCTCAGCAGACTCATGAAGGCTTCATTCAATCCGCTTCTCGCGGACAAAATCCTCTCAATTACCATAGCCATTAAGGTACAATGTTCCTCTAAGATGGACGCACTTCGTAATGTGTCCATCAGAGTGTCTGGCACCTCCAGATTTCTGGAGGCTGCGGGAGTACGGACTCCCTTCAAAGGGATACGCCTACTCGACCCTAGAGTCACCTTCGGCTGTATGCCGGATTGTCCTGGACCCTTGATGATCGAAGTATTATCCTTGGATACTGTCTTCATTGTCCCCCGCACCGCTTGATGGTCAGGGGAGACTCTCCAGGACGACACCTCGAAGTCGTCCACCCTAAGGGGAGAGGAAGCTGGTGGAGGCGTCTCGCTTTCCATCATCCCCATAGACAAGTCCCCCGATGAGGAGGATTGTGGAGGAAGGCAACGGGCCGGACTGCAAACATATAGTTTAAATGTTACCCTTGTAACTCGAAAGAATGGAATATATCTAGAAAATCTTTGTTCACTTAAGGTCCCGCAAGGGGCTTGTGAAGGTGCCTTGCGGCGACATCGGCTTCCGAACCCGAACCATCTGAGAGGGATATTTTCCCTCTCTTGGGTGCCTCCACCTCCAAGTCTTTGGAGGCAGTCCTTTTCCTCCCGTGGGGAGAAAGGTTATCGCCTTCTTATCCCCCTTCGTCTTCATCTTCAGAGGAGGGAGCTTCAGTCTCCCCGGACATGGCGTCCAGTATGCCTTTAGGGTGGAGGCCACCTCTGGCCTCTTTGCTCTTCTTCTTGTCCTCCTGCACCGACACTTGATATGGCGCCAGGGCTAGCATCCTCATCAACACAGGATCAACTGATTTTTTGGGAAGGGGAGCCGAACACCTAATTCGCTCCGTCTTCTTTATCCAGCCCTGGTCAAAGATAAAACCCTCAGTACATAACTATGGGGGTATCCGCCGAGTTGCGTTTGGAAGTTGGGTGCTTAGCGAGGTATCCGGATGGTTGCAGTCGAGACCGACGTCTTCGGATGTGTCCGACCACTTCTTTCGTGACTTGAAGAATAGTTTCCACATCCCTTCGTGTGTTGTGCCAAAGAATTGCTGAAGAGTCCGCGGTCCTTCTGGATTGAACTCCCAGATACGGAGAGGCCATTGTTGGCACGGGAGGATCCGGCGGACTAGCATCACCTGAATCATGTTGATGAGGCCGGTGTCCTTTTCGAGGATGCTCTAGAGACGGCTTTGTAGTGTCTGCACTTCGTCCGTTGATCCCCAGTCTAGCCCCTTATTGATCCACGATGCGAGCCACAGTGGAGGGCCAGATCGGAACGCTGGCGCGGCTGCCCATTTGGTACCACAGGGTTCGGTAACATAGAACCACTCTTGTTGCCATAAGTTGGAGGTTCCCGTGAAGGTGCCTTTTGGCCAGATAGTATTGGCAAGCTTGCTCACCCTGGCGCCACCACACTCCGCCTGCTCCCCATTGATTATCTTCGGCATCACATTGAAAGTCTTGAGCCATAGGCCGAAGTGTGTGGGGATTCGAAGAAAGGCTTCACACACGACGATGAACGCCGAGATGTGAAGAAAGGAGTCTGGAGCTAGATCGTGAAAATCTAGCCTGTAATCAAACATAAGGCGCAAATGAAGGGATGGAGAGCGAACCCTAGCCCGCGGAGGAAGTGAGGGATGAACACAACCCTCTCTCCGGATTTTGGTGTAGGGATAACCTGCCCCTTAGCAGGGAGCCGGTGGGGGATCTCCGCAGTCAGGTACCTCGCCTCCCGAAGCTTCACGATATCCTCCTCGGTAACAGAGGAAGCCACCCACCTGCCTTGGGAGCTGGATCCGGACATGGCTAGGAGGCCTGGTGGCAATGAGAGAAATCGAGTCTTGAGCGCTGGGGCTTTAGGAAGAGGAAAGCGTGGGGGAGGAAGACGGGTCTGTACCCCTTTATAAAGGCGATGAATATCGAATGCCTCCTCATGAGCCTTAAAGCTCGCCTATTCCCAAGGGACCGCCAATGACACGGTTGGGTTACCCACGCCCATATTGATGAGAATCCCACAATAAGGGGGCACGATATCTGACTTGACAAGACGTGCCAATAGAAACCGCATCTCGAAACGTGGGCCGAGAGGCTAAAAAACGGTTCGAAATAATGACCGTGCAGAGACACAGTGTCTCACTACAAAAGATGTCAATAGATGGGACTTGTTAATATTATACTCTTTGCGGCTGTATATGGAGCTTGTTTTGCAGAGCCGGACATGTTTTCTGTGTTCGAGGACTACTTTGAAGTATTCGGAGGAGAAACCCGCCTTGCAATGCCGAAGACAATCAATGCGCCAGACACATCTCATTGAAGCTTGGTTCAGGGGCTACTAAGGGAGTCCTGGATTAAGGGGTCCTCGGGCATCCGACCTATGTGACGTGGGTCGGACTGATGGGCCATGAAGATACAAGATAAGAAGACTTCTTCCCGTGTCCGGATGGGACTCTCGTTTTCGTGGATGGCAAGCTTGGCATTCGGATATGAAGATTCCTTCCTCTGCAAACTGACTCTGTACAACCCTAGGCCCCTCCGGTGTCTATATAAACCAGAGGGTTTAGTCTGTAGAGGCAATCATAATCATACAGGCTAGACTTCTAGGGTTTAGCCATTACGATCTCGTGGTAGATCAACTCTTGTAATATTCATACTCATCAAGATCAATCAAGCAGGAAGTAGGGTATTACCTTCATCGAGAGGGCCTGAACCTGGGTAAAACATCATGTCCCCAGTCTCCTGTTACCATCGATCCTCAGACGCATAGTCCGGGACCCCCTACCCATGATCCACCGGTTTTGACACCGACACTCTTCCACAGTGGTGTGGATGCTATCTTCTAGCAGCCCCTTGCTCCTAAAAGTCTACATAAGCCTGGTGAAAGGTGCTCTTTTCATTCGAAGCATCCACAGAGCCTCTGTGTCGTTGCAGTTGTAGATGTAGTTCAGATTCGCTATCCTCTCTTGATTCCGGATTAACATCGGACCATACCGGATGTGAGGTTTCTCATTCCAACGAACAACTCTCTTATGGACCAATAGGATCCAGGCCTGAACCACAGGTATCAGGGATGTTGCCTGAACTAGAAGCTTCGTCCGTTCATCCACAACCTAAGCGACATCCATGACGCGGTCAACGATGGCACTATCGACCCTAAACGCTCCTATTGAACGACCTAACACATAACAGAGGAGGGGGAGGGGGACGGGGGTAGCTTAACAGCTTCAAGGTCAGGGGAGACATGGCGGAGATGAGGATGGCTGGACGGAGACAAATAAGAAAGGGAGAAGCAGTTGCCGCTGCTGGGGAGTGCTCCTGCCGCCTCTTGCTGCCGTAGGAGAGTGTCGTAGCCGCAGATCTGAGTCGCTGCCGTAGTCGCAGCCACAGATTTGAGTCGCCGACACCGCCAGTGCCAACAACAGAGGAGGATTTGTCCTACAGCTAGAGGTGAGCGAGTAAATGGGGTGGTGAGGGTATATTTGGTGCCACCCCACCCCAGCCAATTTTCCCCTCTAGCCATCTCTGGCCGCACCCCCATGCACCGCACCCTACGTCGCGTCTTTGTTTTCCGCCCCACTCAGCCCGACTCGATGGAAACGACCGATTTGAGCGTTTCCAGCGAGCCAGACTCTGGGGTGCTTTAAGTTCCGTGCAGATGCGAGCCAGGCTGGCCTGCAGGCAACCAAACGACCCGTTTTCATCCGCCCGGGCTTGGTTGGGCTGTATGCAGCCTACCAATTGCGTGCTAGGGGAATCACCTATCCTGCTGCCATTCATTGTCATCATGGACGTTCTCACATTAATCTTTTGGAAAGCAGAAGCTAGTGGATCGAAAGTGCTATTGTGAGGTTCGAGTGAACAGTAATTTTTGAAAATAGTATTTTTTAATCTGATTTTTTTGCAAGAAACATTGATGCTTTTTCACATGCGTGCAAAAATACGTAATGAAATCACATTCATATAGATGTGTGGGCGAAAAAACAAAATCGTTGCTTCAAAATGCTCCCAAAAATACACTTTTGGAACATTGATTTTTCCCACACGACCATGAATGTGTGAAAAAATGCATGTTTTTTAATTATTATTTGGAACTGTTCACCTAAGCTCATGTGAGCCCGAGTGCTTTGTTTGCTTTTTAGTTTTTCACAATCATCTTTGCTGGACACACCTTTTTGAGAGGGACACACATTATTGGTGATTTGTTAGAATACTCTGTGTGCTTCACTTATATCTTTTGAGGTAGGCAGTTGCTCTAGTGCTTCACTTATATCTTTTAGAGCACGGTGGTCGTTATATTTTAAAGAAATAATTGCACTCTCATGGTTCACTTATATCTTTTTGAGAGTTGATAATAGTAATGGCAATTAGTACAAGTTATGAATTTGGTCCTAATATGATATGTATTCAAGAGGGATATAATAAAAACTTTCATGTAGATCACCGAATATGATAAGTTTGATTCCTTGCAATAGTTTTGAGATATAAAGGTGGTAATATGTGGGTTGTGCTAGTGAGTAATTGTGGTTTAGTAAAAATATTGGTGTTAAGGTTTGTGATTCTTGAAGCATGCACGTATAGTCTCTCGTTACACTAAGAAGTTGGACCATGATTTATTATTGATTGTCTTCCTTATGAGTGGCGGTCGGGGACGAGCGATGGTCTTTTCCTACCAATCTATCCCCCTAGGGGAATGCGTAGTAGTACTTTGCTTTGAGGGCGAATAAACTTTTGTAATAAGTATGTGAGTTCTTTATGACTAATGTGAGTCCAGGGGTTATACGCACTCTCACCTTTTTGCAATTTGCTAGCCTCTTCGATACCGTGCATTGCCCTTTCTCACCTTGAGATGTGGTGCAAACTTCGTCGGTGTATCCAAACCCTATGATATGATACACTCTATCACACATAAGCCTTCTTATATCTTCCTCATAACAACCACCATACCTACCTATTATGGCATTTCCACAACCATTCCGAGATATATTGCATGCAACTTCCATCGTTCCGTTTTATTATGACAATATCATCATTGTCATATTGCTTTGCATGATCACATAGCTGGCATAGATTTATGGCTCAGCCACCATTCATCATTTTTTATACATGTTACGCTAGATCATTGCACATCCCGGTACACCGCCAGAGGCATTCATATAGATTCATATTTTGTTCTAGTATCGAGTTGTAATTTTTTTAAGTTGTAAGTAAATAGAAGTGTGATGATCATCATATTCATTATTAGAGCATTGTCCCAAGTGAGGAAATACAAAAATGAGGCTAAAAGGAGCCTATAAAAAAGGCCAAAAAGAGTCCAACAAAAATAAGACAAAAAAGGAAAAAGAAAAAAAATGAAAAAGATGAATGAGAGAAAAGAGAGAAGGGGCAATGTTACTATCATTTCCACACTTGTGCTTCAAAGTAGCACCATGTTTTTCATATAGAGAGTCTCCTATGCTTTCATTTGCATATAACTAGTGGGAATTTTTTATTATAGAACTTGGCTTGTATATTTCAATGACGAGCTTCCTCAAATGCCCGAGGTCTTCATGAGCAAACAAGTTGGATGCACACCCACTAAGTTTTATTTTTTGAGCTTTCATACACTTATAGCTCTTAGTGCATCTGTTGCATGACAATCCATACTCCTTGCATTAACATCAATTGATGGGCATCTCCATAGCCCATTGATTAGCCTCGTTGATGTGAGACTTTCTCCTTTTTTGCCTTCTCCATATTATCTCCATCAGCATACTCTATTCCACTCATAGTGCTATATTCATGGCTTGCGCTCATGTATTGTGTGAGAGCTGAAAAAACTGAAGCGCGTTAAAAAGTATGAAGCAATTGCTCAGCTTGTCATCGGGGTTGTGTATGATAAATACTTTGTGTTAAGAAGATGGAGCATGACAAGACTATATGATTTTGTAGGGATAACGTTCTTTAGCGTTCATATTTTGAAAGACACAATTGTTTATTGGTATGCCTTATTATTATTGTTTTTATGTCAAACTATAGACTATTCGGATCTTAATATTCATGCCACAAAAGAGAGATTACATAAGGAACATGTTAGGTAGCATTCCATATCAATTTTTTTATTTTTATCACTTACCTACTCGAGGACGAGCAAGAATTAAGCTTGGGGATGCTTGATACGTCTCCAATGTATCTATAAGTTTTGATTGTTCCATGCTATAATAGTATTAATCTTGGATGTTTTATATGCCATTATATAACATTTTTTGGGACTGACCTATTACCTTAGTGCCCAGTGCCAGTTGCTATTTTTTGCCTGTTTTTGGTTTTCGAGAATACCAGTACCGAACGAAGTCTAAATGCCATGAAACTTTTTGGAGATTTTTTAACCGTGTTTTTTGACATAAGAGACCCTGGAAGCTTCGGGAGAGGGCCAGAAGATGAAGGAGGGGCCCACAAGGTACCAAGGCACGCCCTAGTGTCTTGTGGGGCCCACGAGCGTCCATTTGACCTAATTCCATGTCTACAAATTCTCTAAAATCGGGAAACCAATAGAGAGCCACCCAAAACACATTTTCCGCCGCCGCAAGCTTCTGTTCTAGAGAGATCCCATCTGGAGGCCTTTTTTGGTACTCTGTCTGAGGGGGAATCCACCATGGAGGGGCTCTACATGAACCTTGTTGCCCTTCCGATGATGTGTGAGTAGTTTACCACAGACCAATGGGTCCATAGTTAGTAGCTAGATGGCTTCTTCTCTCTCTTTGATCTTCAACATAATGTTCTCCTCAATGTTCTTGGAGTTCTATTCGATGTAATCACTTTTTGCGGTGTGTTTGTTGGGATCCGATGAATTGTGAGTTTATGATCAGAATATCCATGATATTATTTGAGTCTTCTCTGAACTCTTTAATGCATGATTATTATAGCTTTGTATTTCTCTCCGATCTATTGATTTGGTTTGGCCAACTAGATTGAGTTTTCTTGAAATGGGAGAGGTGCTTTGTGATGGGTTCAATTGCGGTGATCTATATCCCAGTGATAGAAAGGGACAAGACACGTATTTCTATTGTTGCCATTAAGGATAAAAAGATGGGGTTTAGTCTTGCGTGAGTTTACTTTGTCTATATCATGTCATCTTGCTTAAGGCGTTACTCCGTTCTTTATGAACTTAATACTCTAGATGCATGCTGGATAGAGGTCGACGTGTGGAGTAATAGTAGTAGAGGCGGACATGAGCCAGTCTACTTGTCTCGGACGCGAGGCCTATATACACGATCATTGCCTTGGATATCGTCATGATTATTCGCTTTTATATCAATTGCCCAACGTTAATTTGTTTACCCACCGTATGCTATATATCTTCACGAGGGAAGCCTCTAGTGAAAACTATGGCCCCGGGGTCTACATTTCATCATATATTAAAAATCAAAAATACCTTTCTGCAATTTTTCTTTATTTTATTTTATTTTGTGTTTTAGTTATCTATCTATCACTATGAGATTTAATCCTTGCAATTAACCACCGAGGGATTGACAAACCCTTGCCGCGTTGGGTGCAAGTCTTTGTTATTTTGTGTGTAGGTACTGCTAATGAAGTGTTGCTTGGTTCTCCTACTAGATTGATAACCTTGGTTCTTATCTAAGGGAAATATTTATCTCTACCGTACTGCATCATCATGTCCTCTTTGGGGAAATCCCAACACAGCTCACTACTGGCAGTAGCGCACCAGGGAGCTGGTGGCGAGCGGCTACAGGAATGGCCCCGCAAGGAGGGATAATTAGTTTTATAATAGTTTTCCTTTAATTTTTATGTGTTGTAGTAGTTAATTAGTATCATCACATGTGTGTGTGATGAACTACTGAACAATATTATGAATTTCCTATTTCTATCTGTTTTCCTACTCAATGTCTTACTTTTTTTGAATTGAAGTATTTTGAAGTATTGACAATGCATAGGATCTTTTTGGCCATGCACACATATAGAGCGGAAGCACACACCCATTGAGAGCGATACTGAAAATGCACTGTTATTTGCAAATACTCTGTTTTTAATAGCAGAGTTTTGAGTGGTAGCTAAACACCTCAAGCTGAGCCTGAGAATTTGTTATGCAGATAGAGCAATATTGTATAGGTGGATGAATGGATATTGTACAGATGGATGGATTGATGCCTTAGTTTCCTAGATGGATGTATGGATTGATTAATGATTTATTAGATGAACATGCTCTTTATGAATGGTGCTAGATTATTATTTTTTGCTACTACCAATGGTTGGTGCTATAGATGGCGCTACTGTCAATGGTACAATATTTTATGCTATCAATTTTGACAAGTTTAATGATCTGTGCGATCAGAAACTGTTCATATTCCTAAATTACTTCTATTTGATCAGAAATTATTGGAAACAACAAAGTGTTAGCAATTCAGTAAACATTTTTGGCCTAAGGTAAATATAGACATTTCAACACACAACTCAATCCACAATCTCAAACTGCAACCTCAAAAAAGAACTGGATGAAAAATTATGTGGGAAGTTTTCCAGAATCTTGATTTTCTAGAATCCTATGAAAAGAATTATTCCTTGCCTACGAAAGTTCTTGGTTGTGCCTAAACTCGTGCATGCATTCATCCAAGAGGTTGATACGCTCGCTGTACTGCTGGAACGCAACCTCGAGCTTCAAGATGGCTATGTCGTTGGAGATCACCACCTCCAAGATGTGACGGCCATGTTGCTCTACTTCACCGCGGGTGATGCTACTTGTGAACTGTGTTGGGATTTCCCCGATGATGCAGTACAGTAGTGATAAGTATTTCCCTCAGTTAAGAACTAAGATTATCAATCCAGTAGGAGAACTAAGCAACAACTCGTTAGCAGCACCTGCACACAAACAACAAATCCTTTCAACCCAACGAGAACAAGGGTTGTCAATCCCTTGACGGTTACGAGCAAGATTAAATTGTATGGTATTTGATAGATAGATCAGAAAAAAAATACAAAATAAAATAAATAAAAGAAAAACACAACAAGGTATTTTTTGGTTTTAATATATGATAAAATATAGATCCGGGGCCATAGTTTTCACTAGAGGCTTCTCTCTTGAAAATAGCATACGGTGTGTAAAGAAATTACTATTGGGCAACTGATAGAAAAGCAAATAATTATGACGATATCCAAGGCAATGATCTTATATAGGCATCACATCCAAAACAAGTAGATCGAAACAATTCTGCATCTACTACTGTTACTCCACACACAGACTGCTATCCAGCATGCATCTAGTGTATTAAGTTCATAGAAAAGAGGGTAACACCTTAAGCAAGATGACATGATGTAGACAAGATAAACTCATGTATGAATAAACCCCATATTTTTACCCTTAATAGCAACTATACATACATTTCATGTCCCCTTCTGTCACTGGGATTGAGCACCGTAAGATCGAACACATTGCAAAGCACCTCTCCCATTGCAAGAAAATTCAATCTAGTTGGCCAAACCAAATCAATAGATCAGCGAGAAATACGAAGATATAGTAATCATGCATAAAAGAGTTTAGATAAAACCCAAATAATATTCATGGATACATCTGAGCATAAGCTCACAATTCATCGGATCTCAACAAACACACCGCAAAAAGTCATTACATCGAATAGATCTTGATTGCTTGTATCTGCGTTGGTTTTTCCCCGAAGAGGAGAGGATGATACATCACAACAAAGGTAAGTATTTCCCTCAGTTATGAAACCAAGGTTATCAATCCAGTAGGAGAACCAAGCAACACTATGTAAACAACACCTGCAGACAAACAACAAATACTTGCAACCCAACACGTAAAAGAGGGGTTGTCAATCCCTCCTCGGTATTGAGATAGATAAAATTGTATGAGATTTAATAAATAGATCTGACAAAAACACAAAATAAAATAAAGAAAGAAAAAAATGCAACAAGGTATTTTTGGGTTTTTGGAATAATAGGTCTGAAAATAATATGATAGGAAATAGACCCCGGGGCCGTAGATTTCACTAGTGGCTTCTCTCTAGAAAATAACATACGGTGGGTAAACAAATTACTGTTGGGCAATTTATAGAAAAGCAAATAACCATGACGATATCCAAGGCAATGATCATGTATATAGGCATCACATCCAAGATTAGTAGACCGACTCCTGCCCTGCATCTACTACTATTACTCCACACATCGATTGCTATCCAGTTTGCATCTAGTGTATCAAGTTCATGGAAAAACGGAGTAATGCAATAAGAACGATGACATGATGGAGACAAGATAAACTCACGTATGAATAAACCCCATCTTGCTACCCTTAATAGCAACGATACATGTGTGTCATGTCTCTTTCTGTCATTGAGATTGAGCACCGCAAGATCGAACCCATCATAAAGCACCTCTTCCCATGGCAAGAAAAATCAATCTAGTTGGCCAAACCAAACCAAAAATTCGGAGAAGAAATACGAGGCTATAACAATCATCACTGGTGCGCGTAACCGTTTTTAACCCCTTTCCGCGACGGCATTTGGAACCGTCGCCAAGTGAGTGTGGGCGATAGGGGGGGGGGGCTTCCCACATGACCCAAAAACCGTCGGGGATAGGGAGTGAGGGAGTTCTGGATTAGGGGGTGTCCGGATAGCCGAACTATCATCATCGACCGGACTCCAAGACTATGAAGATACAAGATTGAAGACTTCGTCCCATGTCCGGATGGGACTTTCCTTGGCGTGGAAGGCAAGCTTGGCGATACGGATATGTAGATCTCCTACCATTGTAACCGACTCTGTGTAACCCTAGCCCTCTCCGGTGTCTATATAAACCGGATGGCCTTAGTCCATAGGACGAACAACAATCATACCATAGGCTAGCTTCTAGGGTTTAGCCTCCTTGATCTCGTGGTAGATCCACTCTTGTAATACACATCATCAATATTAATCAAGCAGGACGTAGGGTTTTACCTCCATCAAGAGGGCCCGAACCTGGGTAAAACATCGTGTCCCTCGTCTCCCGTTACCATCCGCCTAGACGCACAGTTCGGGACCCCCTACCCGAGATCCGCCGGTTTTGACACCGACATTGGTGCTTTCATTGAGAGTTCCTCTGTGTCGTCATCGATAGGCTCGATGGCTTCTTCAATCATCATCAACGACGCAATCCAGGGTGAGACCTTCCTCCCCGGACAAATCTTCGTATTCGGCGGCTTTGCACTGCGGGCCAATTTGCTTGGCCAACTGGAGCAGATCGAAAGCTACGCCCCTGGCCTCAGGTCAGATTTGGAAGTTTGAACTTCACGGCTGACATCCGCGGGGACTTGATCCTCGATAGGATCGAGCCACAGCCGAGTGTGCCGCACTGTCGCGGCGAGCATGATTTAGCTCTGCACCCGGACCGTACCTTCGAGGCCGCACTCAAAACCGCTCCGATCTTCAATTCGGAGCCAGCTCCACAGATCGAGGATGGATGCCTAGACACCGCCTCGGGGGCTGCAACCTCTACGGCGATAGAGCCGAACACTGACTTTGTCCCTCATAAAGCTCGTGACTCTGAGGTGCCGGACTCCTCGCCAGACTCCGAACCTCCTGCGCCCGCCCCGATCGAATCCGATTGGGCGCCGATCGTGGAGTTCACCGCAGCGGACGTCTCTCAACACTCACCTTTCGGCGACATCTTGAGTTCGCTAAAATACCTCTCGTTATCAGGAGAGACCTGGCCGGATTGCGGTCAGGACGGCTGGGATGCGGACGACGAAGAAATTCAAAGCCCACCCCCACCCACTTGGTAGCCGCTGTCGACGATTTAACTGACATGCTAGACTACGACTCCGAGGACATCGACGGTATGGACGACGATGCCGGAGACGACCAAGAACCAGCACCTAACGGGCGCAGGAAAGCCACCCCAGCCCACAACGTATACATGGTGGACACACCAAAAGGAAGCGACAATGAGGAAAAACGGGACGTGGCGAAGGACAACTCCCCCAACAAACAAGCAAAGCGGCGACGCAAGCACCGCCCGAAGACCGGCATCGAAAAAAATGGCACCCATATGGACCCGGCCCTAGAGCAGGGCGAAGCAGTGGACGACTCACACGTCAACAAGCAGCCAGCCGGACATGAACCGGACAAGCAACCCATCCCCGGCGAAGATGATCTCACATCACCAGAGCATATGAATCTTCATAAAAGGCTCGTCGCCACTGCAAGAAGTTTGAAGAAGAAAAAGCGGAAGCTCAAAACGGCGGAAGACACACTCAGAATGAGATGGAGCAAAGTACTCAACACCGCAGATAAATATGGCACTAGTCATCAGACAAAGAGCTACCCGAAGCGCAAGCTGTTGCCCGAATTTGACGAGGAGGCCTTCGAGCCCCCGCAGTCAAAAAAGAAAGGGGCCGCCTGGCCGGATAGACGACCAGATGACAGGCCAAGAGCAACACGGGGCGCCACACACAAGCCGACACATGATCAGCATAAAGATCCTCAGAAAAAGGATAACCCGGCCAGGTCTATCTATGGGCCAAAAAAGAAGACTCCAGGAAGTAACACAACCAGCCGAGCATTTGAAGAAAATGGCACACCCAAATACAGGGGCGCCGCACACCCGCTATGTTTTACCGATGAGGTACTGGATCATGGATTTCCAGCGGGATTTAAACCCATAAACATAGAGGCATACGACGGAACAACAGACCCCGGAGTCTGGATTGAGGATTATATCCTACACATACACATGGCAAGAGGAGACGATCTCCATGCCAGAAAATACCTACCCCTCAAGCTCAAAGGGCCGGCCCGGCATTGGCTTAAAAGCCTCCCAGAAAATACGATTGGAAGTTGGGAAGAGCTTGAGGATGCGTTTCGAGCAAATTTTCAGGGGACTTATGTCCGGCCTCCGGATGCAGATGATTTAAGTCACATAACTCAACAGCCCGTAGAATCAGCACGCAAATTCTGGAACAGGTTCCTCACTAAAAAGAACCAAATAGTCGACTATCTAGACGCTAAAGCCTTAGCAGCCTTTAAACACAACGTCCGAGACGAATGGCTCGCCAGACACCTCGGCCAGGAAAAACCAAGAACAATGGCCGCACTAACAAGTCTCATGACCCGCTTTTGCGCGGGGGAAGACAGCTGGTTGGCTAGATGCAGCACCAGCGACCCGAGTACATCCGAAATCAGGGATGGAAATGGGAAATCACGACGCAAAAAAGATCAGCGCCGGAATAAGGAAAATGGCCCAAATAGTACGGCGGTCAACGCCGGATTCAAAAGCTCTCGGCCGAACAACAAAACACTGCCCCTAAAGGATAACAGTGACGAGCTATCCAACCTAAACAAGATTCTGGATAGACTGTGTCAAATACACGGTACCTCCGGGAAGCCTGCAAACCATACCCACAGAGATTGTTGGGTCTTCAAGCAGTCCGGCCAACTTAACGCCGAACACAAAGGGCTCGACACACCAAGTGAAAGTGACGAAACCCAAAAGCAGCGCTCCGGAAACCAAAAGACTTTCCCATTAGAAGTCAAAACAGTGAACTCACTTCACGTGATAACACGCAGCGCGGCCCCTGCTATACCAGGACACCGTCCGCAGACTGGGGATAGAACCCACCAAAATTCGCTATAGCAGCACTTCCTTCAAAGGAGTGACACCAGGCCTTTTTTAGCCAATTTTACAGGCTCTGTTCCACTAGAGGTCGGGTTCGGTTCATCCGACAACCTCCGTCACGAAAAGCTCACCCGCCATCGCCCCATTTAGCAGTAGCCCTTAAGCACTACTGGGGCGTGCAGCTTTCGCCCGCTTTAATGCAATACCACATTACGCATCTCTTACGCTTAAAAATGCCCGGTCCACGTGGCATATTCTTAAAACTCCAGGTGTCTCTCGACCACGGAGAATGTGCGGCTGCCTCGACAGCCACACATTATTCCGACCTTGCAGGTCAAAGCCCCTAAAAACAGGTCATTTAGACCTCGGACATGGTTAGACGAGTCCGGCGTAACTTAACAAGGGGCTTCCCAGCCGCATACCCCTTTTTTTAGGGGGCCGCGCGCATAAATGATGAAAGCCAATAAAGCTCAACTTTCTTCATCTTCCAAATTATACTTTATTTTGATACACTTTTTGCATGATATTTCTTAGAAACTAAGTCCTTCTCTTTTATAGATGAAGCACATGCTACACCCGTCCAGGATACAGCACAACGGAGACACAGGCGCAGACGTGCAGTAGGGACCCGCTGCAAGGATTCTTTTCAGATTAAGACCCTGCGTAAACCTTTCTCACTGTCTCTTGTTGATACACATCCCCCGGTTTCCTACTAGAGCCGAGGAGGAGGCTGGCGTTTTGGCATCGGCCGCGTCAGAAGTTCCCGCCTGTACCTGGACACTAGGGGCTTAGGGCTTTATTCTGCCCAATATCATAAAGACCGAACACCTCAGGGAGTGTTCGGCGTCTTGAGTTAGGCCTTATATGCATCAGCTCCGAATCATGTCTTTGGTCAAATGTTGGGTTTTCCCGGCTCCTGTGTTTTGCTGCCTTACGTTCCGTATCATCAGCTAACGCGGCACCAGGAGAACTACTGCGATTGTGCCCCGGTTCGGCCGGGAGAGCACCTCAGTAGAGAAAGCCGAAAACTGACTGTCATGATATAGCGAGAGACTGGTCAACCACTCGATCGACCATTGGAATGTTTAGAATTCCTCCGCTTTGACGAAGGACCGCTTCCCGGTCAGGCACATACGCGCCCCGAGTTCGAAGAAGCGCGGTGCCATCAGGGGCTATATAGTAGCCCCACATTCGAGCTCCTATGGCTAAGTGAAAGTGATAAATCATTACAGTCCGGTTGCCTAGTTTGCTATGCTATCACCTCCTTAAAAAGACCAAGACGTTGGATTAAGTGTGAAAAAGCGTTTTTCTTTTTTGCAAACACCCCCGCACCATGTGCATGGGGGCTGAAGCCAAAGACTGCCATCTTTCAGATTATACATACATGTATGGCCGCACAGGAGATAGTTCAATACTTGAACACACAAGTATAAAAAGTCATTGCATTATAAACATGATCTTAGAAATCATACATGTAATTCAAACATAACATCTTTCGAGCACTGCGACTCTATTATACGAGCGCCCTGCAGGACTTCCTCAAAGTAATGCTCGGTGGGGAATCGGCTTTTGTCCGAACCCCGGGATGCAACAGCGGTGGCATCCATCTCCGCCCAGTATGTTTTACCATGGGCGAGAGCCATCCGCGCACCTTCTATGCATGCCGACCGCTTCATCACCTTAATATGCGGCATTGCCCCAAGGAATTGCTGCAACAAGCCAAAATAACTCTTCGGCTTGGGCCTTTTCGGCCACAGATGAGTGACCACATCCGTCATGGCCAGTCCGGACAATCTATTCAGCTCAGCCCACTCAACCAGCCGATCACTCAACGGAAGTGGACGCTCCGGACTATGGAATTGAGACCAGGAAAGCTCTTCCATTTCATGATCCTCCTGGCTTCGAAAGTGCACGATTGCGTCAGCCGCACTCGCCGCCAAGTCCAGATAAGGATCCTCCGCACCGTACAATCGGCCCAGCTGAGCATACTTTGGATCCGTGAACTTCCTATGCAGCATAAAGGGCTTTCTAGCCACAATGTCTCCGACCTGACGCAGTTCCTCCTTCATAGCCCGCATCGCACTACGGGCATCCTTGGCCTCGGCATCGGCCTTCTTTAGGTCCTCTTGCTCCGCTCGGCGTTCTCCTTCAAGAACCTCCAGGCGGTCGGTAGCAACTCTTAATTTCATGGCCAGTCCAGCCATCTCCTCCCTGCTTCGGCAGTGAGCAGCCTTCTCGGCTTCTAGCCCTTCCGCTGCCTTCAAGGCAGCCGCCTCGCTTTTTCTGGCTTGCTCCTTGGCCCGAGCAAGTTCTGCTCGAAGGTCTTCCACAGCAGCAGCACCATCTGCATCTAAGCATACAATTTGTAAGGAATGGGTGTCAGCTACCTTACTAACCAACCGCGGGGCAACCACATACCTTGTGACTCATCAAGTCGTCTATTGACCAGCAAGATGTCCGCATCTGCAGCGTCGAGTTGCTTCTTCAGCTCGGCAAATTCATCAGTCCGGCTGGCCACCGAACGTTCCGCCACCTGCATGGGAAAGGCGACAGTTAATAACTGAGATTACGATCCTAGGCACGCTGTCGTTTTCGACAGCATACCAAGTCTCGAGGGCTACTATCTATATAGGGCGCACTTCATGTGCAAAACTGTCAACATGTATGTCATTTTTTGCGTACCTCAAATCCCGTTAGTAAACTTCCGACTGCCTCATACAACCCGCTCTCGGCGGACGAGATCCTTTCAATAATCGTACTCATTAAGGTGCGGTGATCTTGCGAGATGGACGCCCTCGTAAGCAAATCCTGCAGCTCCACCGGCCGTACTCCAATGGGCGCCGAACTCTCCAGTCCCGCCGGACTCGGGGAGACCCTCCGCGACGACACCTCAGGGTCGTACGCCCCGCACGATGGGGCGGCAGATGAAGGCGTTTCGCTTTCCATCATCTCCGGACGAAGGTCTCCCGAAGATGAGCTATGCTGAGATGGGCTGAGATCCGAACTACAAGGTAAAAACTTCGTTACCTTTAGACATTAAGCAGGGGTGTCTAATAATTATAAAATCCCCCTTTTCACTTACGGCTCGTTAGAGGGCTGATTCCTCCGAGGAGACAGTACGGCCGGGGCGCTTTCTGGCGCAGGACCTTCCAGTACAGATTTCTTTCCCCGCTTTGAGGCCTTGGCCTCCGGGTCTTCGGAAGCATTCCTCTTCTCCCCCTGGAAGGAGGGACTCTCGATTCCTCCCTTACTAAATGCCTCCTTGGCAGAGGTGACAGTTTCCCCGTGCCCCCCTTCGCCCTCATTCGAAGGTGCAACCTCCAACATTTTGATTAACACGGGGTCCTGTGTGGTCTCAGGGAGGGGGGCCGGACACCGTATCAGTTTAGCTTGCGCTATCCACTCCTGTCCAGGGATAGCTGGTTAAAAGGCAAGCTCACGATAAATAAATGGACGGTGTGTCCGGACACAGGGCTACTTACTTGAGTATCCGGGCGATTGCAGCTTAGGCTAGCGTCCTCGGTCAATTCCGGATGCGTCTCTTGCCATCTGAAGAACAGTTTATACGTCTCCATGGGAGTCAAACCCATGAAGTGTTGAAGAGCTCGTGGCCCCTCCGAATTAAATTCCCACAGGCGGAGGGGGCGACCTTTGCAGGGCAGTAGGCGCCGGATCAACATGACCTGCAGCACTACAACCAGATTGATCTCCCTTTCTTGGAGGCCTCGAATCCGGTCCTGCAACAGGGGGACATCTTTGGGCGGCCCCCAGTCACGCCCCTTGTTGACCCATGACGTCAGCTGCTGTGGAGGGCCCGAGCGAAAGACGGGAGGCGGCTTCTGCCTGCTGCCCCGGGGAGCAGTGATATAAAACCACTCTTGTTGCCACAAGCCGAGCTCCTCTTGGAAAGAGCCCTTGGGCCATGGAGCTTCGGCCCTCTTGCTTATAACCGCCCCTCCGCACTCTGCCTGACGCCCCTCAATCATCTTCGGCTCCATGTTGAAGGTTTTGAGCCATAAGCCGAAGTGAGGGGTAGTGCGGAGGAAGGCTTCACAGACGACAATGAATGATGAGATATGGAGGATGGACTCTGGAGCCAGGTCGTGGAATTCCAGCCCATAGTAAAACATGAGCCCCCTTATGAAGGGATCCGTCGGGAAGCCTAAACCCCGACGGAAGTGAGACACGAACACAACGATCTCGCCAGGCTCGGGAGTTGGGATAACTTGCCCTCGGGCAGGCAGCCTATGCAAAATCTCGTAAGTTAGATACCTGGCATCTCTCAGCTTTAGCACGTCCTCCTCCGTGACGGAGGAGGGCATCCACTGGCGTCATAGATCAGGACCGGACATTCTCGAAGATCGAAGGTACCTGAATTCGGAGCCCTGGGTGTTGGAACTCAGGGAGAGGGGCGGATTCGATAGAGGATTGAATAAAAAGAACGGGCCTTGGTCTCATTATAAAGAGGAAGAATACCAAGAGCCGTCCCCGTGACCGTTTGGAACCCGCCTTCGATGGAGGGGGCGTGGCAACGGGCGCGGTTGGGTTACCCATGTCCGCATTGATGGGAATCCCGGAATAAGGGGAGCACGATCTCTGCTTCGACAAGACGTGCCAAGGAAACCGCCTCGCTAAATGCGCTGAGGTGGAACAATAAAAAAAATTCAAGTAAAGGCTTGGAAGTGGTGTGACGTCACGCCACAGAATACGTCAGCAGATTGATCTTGTGTAATATTATTCTCTCTATGGTGGTATGTGGAATTTATTTTTGCAGAGCCGGACACTATCCTGGTGTTCACGATGTTCTATAAATTATTCGGAGGAGGATCCCGCCTTGCAATGCCGAAGACAATATGCGCGCCGGACTCGTCGTCATTGAAGCCTGGTTCAGGGGCTACTGAGGGAGTTCCGGACTAGGGGGTGTCCGGATAGCCGAACTATCATCATCGGCCGGACTCCAAGACTATGAAGATACAAGATTGAAGACTTCGTCCCGTGTCCGGATGGGACTTTCCTTGGCGTGGAAGGCAAGCTTGGCGATACGGATATGTAGATCTCCTACCATTGTAACCGACTCTGTGTAACCCTAGCCCTCTCCGGTGTCTATATAAACCAGATGGCCTTAGTCCATAGGACGAACAACAATCATACCATAGGCTAGCTTCTAGGGTTTAGCCTCCTTGATCTCGTGGTAGATCCACTCTTGTAATACACATCATCAATATTATCAAGCAGGACGTAGGGTTTTACCTCCATCAAGAGGGCCCGAACCTGGGTAAAACATCGTGTCCCTCGTCTCCTGTTACCATCCGCCTAGACGCACAGTTCGGGACCCCCTACCCGAGATCCGCCGGTTTTGACACCGACAGGGAGCCTTGATGCATACAGTTGTCCCTATATAACCGTTTCTGATATCTTGAATATCCCAAATGCTTCATCCTTTCTACTCATTTGTGCTCGCATTGCCATTGTAGTCGGAGTTTTGTGGTTCTGCCTAAAACCAGGCAGATTCCAAGCATGGGAGTTTTCCATGCAGATTCTAGGCATGGGAGTTTTATGATGCCTGGCACATCACAAACAGTTCATGATTATAAACTGTGTACGATAGGTAGACAATCACACACATTTAGTTTTCCCGCACCGTATGTGATAGTGTCTGACATCACACACGCTTTGCAAACGGCAACTGTGTGCATGCTTGCACACGTTTCCTCTCTGTGAACCGTCTCGGATTATGGTGTATATCGCAAAAGTTTTTGTTTTACCAACCGTGTGTGCCGTAATGACCTGCACAACGTAATTTTGCCCTAATTTAATTGCTGCTATTTAAAATTGTACCTAATTTAAACTTGAAAGTAAGCTATAGCTTTATTCATATCCATCAGGTTCAAATAACCAATGCATTATTCGATTCACAGGTACATATGTTTAAGAATTACATAAGCACCAAATAAAGAATTATGTACTAGGGTTCTATACTTGTACTATTACAAATGGTAAAGAAAGAGGCAACATACATTCTAGTTGCTGAACAAGGTGAAGCAGAATGGCCCTATTGTGCTCTCCTGGATGCAGAAGTCATGCAGGACTCTAGTCCAACCCCTTGTGATGGTCGACCGCCAATCATGTAGTTTGAGAGGTAATCTTGAGTAAACTGCTTCAGGATCCACTGCAAAAGAAAAAAGATTCAGATATTGTCATCTAACACAACTCATTACGGGCAGTAAAAAGAAGGCTACATGGTTCTTACTTACCATCATGCAGTTCACTGTTGTCTTGCATAAAGTGTAAACAAATAGTTCGATTCACATATTTTGACCCATTTTAATAACAATCTTTATCAGTTTCCTCACTTGATGCTGGTGCACGAATATCTCATTGCCCCATAAGCAGAAAGGGTCGAAGTGTGGATCTTTGGCAATGATATATGTACCTAAAAGCACCAAATTAATATTAGAATCTAAACAACAATTGAAAAATGATGTAGTACAACACTCCATCCATCCCCATTATATAAGATTATATTACATGTATATCTAGACATCATCAGAACATTAAGGTAACACTCTTCCTTGTTGCTATGTAGCCTGGGATTGCATATTTAGTCATTCAGTACAATGCATGTTGCTAAACAACAATTGAAAAATTAAAAGGCATGTTAATTGCAATATCCTTAACAACAACCAAATATCGTAATTCATAGTGGTATTGTTGAAGAAGGCCTATGATAAGATACTACGGAATGTCATGTGGTGGGCCTTGGAGAAACACAAAGTCCCAGCAAAGTACATTACCCTCATCAAGGACATGTACAATAATGTTGTGACAAGTGTTCGAACAAGTGACGTCGACACCGATGACTTCCCGATTAAGATAGGACTACATCAGGGGTCAGCTTTGAGCCCTTATCTTTTTGCATTGGTGATGGATGAGGTCACAAGGGTTATACAAGGAGATATCCCATGGTGTATGCTCTTTGCGGATGATGTGGTGCTAGTTGACGATAGTCGGACGGGGGTAAATAGGAAGTTAGAGTTATGGAGACAAACCTTGGAATCGAAAGGGTTTAGGCTTAGTAGAACTAAAACCGAGTACATGATGTGCGGTTTCAGTACTACTAGGTGTGAGGAGGAGGAGGTTAGCCTTGATGGCCAGGTGGTACCTCGGAAGGACACCTTTCGGTATTTGGGGTCAATGTTACAGGAGGATGGGGGTATTGATGAAGATGTGAACCATCGAATCAAAACCGGATGGATGAAGTGGCGCCAAGCTTTTGGCATTCTCTGTGACAAGAGAGTGCCACAAAAGCTAAAAGGCAAGTTCTACAGGACGACGGTTCGACCCGCAATGTTGTATGGCGCGGAGTGTTGGCCGACTAAGGGGCGACATGTTCAACAGTTAGTTGTGGCGGTGCATATGTTGAGATGGATGTGTGGCCACACGAGAAAGGATCGAGTCCGGAATGATGATATACGAGATAGAGTTGGGGTAGCACCAATTGAGGAGAAGCTTGTCCAACATCGTTTGAGATGGTTTGGGCATATTCAGCGCAGGCCTCCAGAAGCTCCAGTGCATAGCGGACGGCTAAAGCGTGCGGAGAATGTCAAGAGAGGGTGGGGTCGACCGAATTTGACATGGGAGGAGTCCGTTAAGAGAGACCTGAAGGATTGGAGTATCGACAAAGAGCTAGCTATGGGCAGGGGTGTGTGGAAGCTTGCTATCCATGTGCCAGAGCCATGAGTTGGTTGCGAGATCTTATGGGTTTCACCTCTAGCCTACCCCAACTTGTTTGGGACTAAAGGCTTTGTTGTTGTTGTTGTTGTTGTTGTTGTTGTTGTTGTTGTTGTTGTTGTTGTTGTTGTTGTTGTTGTATAGTGGTATTGTTGAAACTGTTATTGATGAAATTGAACTGCACGGCAAATAGTTGCACATATAGAGCATCACATTGTGAAGATCTGAAATAAACAAGTCATAAGGACATCTCTAGGCGATCCTTAAAAAGTTAAAGGACTAAAACCCTTAGTGGATATATATATACTCCAGCAATTTTTGGCTTTTTCTAGTTGACCCCCTAAACTTAAGGTTGTAAACTTCAATTTGATCAAGTTGAAAGCAGGTTCAACCGAAAGTAGCATGCATTCAAACATAAACATAGATAGTTTTGCATAACCGAACATAAAACATAAATTTAAACTAAGCTAAACTACTTTCGGTCGAAGTAGAGGTCGAGCCAATCCTTCCTCGTCATGTACGATGTGCCGCGAGCCGGGTCCGGGCCAGTACCGTCGTCGGGGTCATTGGGGAAAGGCACTCCTCCACTCGTCGACGTCGATCTCCTTGTCCTCGGGGCCCACCTCGACACACTCCGCACCACCGTTGCCGCCGCCTTCGACCTCATCATCAGAGGAGAGCGCGATAACCTCGCCGCCCTCCGCGACACCGTCCTCGCCGCCTTCGACCTCATCATCGGAGGAGAGCATGATAACCTCGCCACCCTCCGCACCGGCAAAGATCGCCCGCTCCGCCTCCATGAGCTCCGGGTGCTGCCGGCGGAGCTCTTGCATGTAGGCCTCGTCGGCGGCCTCGGCTTCGAGGCGCTCCCACGCCTCGCGGTCCTCCCGCACCATAGCCGAGCTCACCACCCCTGGCTCCGGCGGAACGAGGTTGACCGGGTGTGTGCCGAAGGGGAAATTGAGCATAGCCGCCATGCCGTGTTAGCGGACCTGCCAGTAGTCGTTTTCCATGGCCGCGAGCTCGGCCGTGTGGAAGTTACCGAGCCACCGGCGGGTGTGGGTATCTCGATCTGTAATCTCTGTGATCCACGTCCCCCACCGTCGCTGCCGGACCCCAAGCTAGGACTTCATCGGCTGCCGGGTCCGAGGGAGGACGGGGAAATCCTCGAACCGGCATAGGGGCGCGGCGGCGGGCGGATCGGGCCTGCGGAGGACGACGGGGACACCTCGGCAGCCACCTCGGCGGCGTCGGGTGAAAAGGCCGCGATAAACCTCTTTTTGGCCATTGGCTCCTCGAGCT
>NC_041385.1:508822115-508851905 GCF_002162155.2 Triticum dicoccoides
GGTGATGGCGGCGACCTACCAATGGTTTCGAGGGTTGTGTGTGTCTGTGTGAGCGGAGGTTTTTGGGTGTGTGTGGAGGGGGGCGGGGGGGGGGGCAAGGTTGTGTTTGAGGAAATACTGCGGCAACTGAAAATTTTACTAGGCAGGAGTAACAAGGCGGGGCTACTGAAAATTTGGATCAAGGGTGAGCAGATATTTTTGAGATTGCGAGGGATGCAGAGGCGGGAGTAAAATGCCGGGGCTACTAAAAATTTGAATCAAGGGACTGAAGCAGAGCTGGAGTAACAGACATCGCACACGGTCCGCACATACTAATCATGTGCTATCAAACATTAAAACCTTCCAGGCGGTAGATATTTTTGAGATTACGAGGCAGTAATATTTTTGATATTGCGAGGGATGCAGAGGCGGGATTTTTTGGGGAGCGAGCTAGTGTGCTTGACACGCCGGCTATGAACTATAGCCGACGCACCTTCTCGCGTAAGCCATAGGCGTACTATACACCGACGGTGCTCCAAGATATTTTGTACTACATCTCACACGGTTGGTGATAATAAACTGTGTGGGATCTACTTGATTTGAATTACAAAATGGGGTCACAACGGCAATGGACGCTGTTTGAATTGCTAGACCTTTTATCTACAGTGAACATGCAACTATATGTGTGTCGTAGAAGAATTGGAATTATTCAAGGTTCGTTTGGACATTTTATATATTAAACTGGTTTTCTAGCCATTTTAGGTGCACAATTCAAAATTAAACTACATGCACATGCTCCGATACATACAAATTGGTTGAAAAATCAAATATGTGTCCTTCAGTGCATGCTTAGGTCCCATGCAAGAAATTGGAATGAATTTTTCGGGGTTCGTTTGGCCTTTTTTTATACATTAACTGGGTTTTCTAGGCATTTTATGTGCATAATTAAAATTTGAACTACAAGCACATGCTCCAATGCACGAAAGTTGGTTGAAAAATCACATGTGTGTCTTTGGGCGAATTTCTAGGTCCCATGCAAGAGATGGGAATGAAATTCAAACAGCAGGGCACTGTTGATTGCCGGCAAAACATTGAGATGCCTAGTTATTAAATTATAGTAAATCCAAAACTCGTCTGAAATTCATGAAACTTGACATGCTATCATGGAGCGGCATCAATATGCCGTGGTAAAAAAATTGTCACATTTTGGGCATGTTCAGGTATAAGCTTCTCACAAACCAGAGCTTCTCACAACAAGCATGATGGTTTTCGATAGGGAACGTCCCACCTTTGGGGACGAAACGATATAAATTGCCTCTTATTGCTTTCAAATTTTTTCTAGTGTCAATAAAGAACAACATGACTGTTGTGTCAATTTTTGGGATTTTTCGGGGTTCGTTTGGACATTTTTATGCATTAACTGAGTTCTCAATGCATTTATGTGCATAATTCAAATTTGAGCTACAAGCACATGCTCCAATGCACTAAAGTTGGTTGAAAAATCTAATTTGTGTCCTTGGGTGAATTTCTAGGTGCCATGCAAGAGATGGGAATGAAATTCAAACACCAGGGCACTATTGATTGCTGGCAAAACATTGAGATGCCTGGTTTTTAAATTCTAGTAAATCCAAAACTCATCTGAAATTCATGAAACTTGGCATGCTATCATGGAGCAGCATCAACATGCCGTGGTAAAAAATTTGTCCCATTTGGGGCAGGTTCGGGTATATGCTTCTCACAAACCAGAGCTTCTCACAACAAGCATGATGGTTTCGGTAGGGAACGTCCCACCTTTGGGGACGAAATGATATGCATTGCCTCTTATTGCTTTCAATTTTTTTCTCGTGTCAACATAGAACAACAGGAGTGTTGTGTCAATTTTTGGGATTTTTCGGGGTTCATTTGGACATTTTTATGCATTAACTGAGTTTTCAATGCATTTATGTGCATAATTCAAATTTGAACTACATGCACATGCTCCAGTGCATATAAATTGGTTGAAAAATCAAATATGTGTCCTTGGGTGCATGCTTAGATCCCATGCAAGAAATGGGAATGAATTTCAAACATCAGGGCACCGTTGATTGCAGGCAAAACATTGAGATGCCTGGTTTTTAAATTATAGTAAATCCAAAACTCGTCTGAAATTCATGAAACTTGGCATGCTATCATGGAGCGGCATCAACATGCCGTGGTAAAAAAATTGTCCTATTTGGGCAGGTTCGGGTATAGGCTTCTCACAAGCCAGAGCTTCTCACAACAAGCATGATGGTTTTCGATAGGGAACGTCGCGCCTTTGGGGACGAAATGATATAAATTGCCTCTTATTGCTTTCAAATTTTTCTAGTGTCAACATAGAACAACAGGAGTGTTGTGTCAATTTTTGGGATTTTTCGGGGTTCATTTGGACATTTTTATGCATTAACTGAGTTTTCAATGCATTTATGTGCATAATTCAAATTTGAACTACAAGCACATGCTCCAATGCACTAAAGTTGGTTGAAAAATCTAATCTGTGTCCTTGGGTACCATGCAAGACATGGGAATGAAATTCAAACACCAGGGCACTGTTGATTGCCGGCACAACGTTGAGATGCCTGGTTTTTAAATTATAGTAAATCCAAAACTCGTCTGAAATTCATGAAACTTGGTATCCTATCATGGAGCGGCATCAACATGCTGTGGTAAAAAATTTATCCCATTTGGGGCAGGTTCGGGTATATGCTTCTCACAAACCAAAGCTTCTCACAACAAGCATGATGGTTTCGGTAGGAAACGTCCCACCTTTGGGGACGAAACGATATCCATTGCCTCTTATTGCTTTCAATTTTTTTCTCATGTCAACACAGAACAACAGGAGTGTTGTGTCAATTTTTGGGATTTTTCAGGGTTTGTTTGGACATTTGTATGCATTAATTGAGTTTTCAATACATTTATGTGCATAATTCAAATTTGAACTACATGCACATGCTCCAGTGCATATAAATTGGTTGAAAAATCAAATATGTGCCCTTGGGTGCATGCTTAGGTCCCATGCAAGAAATGGGAATGAATTTCAAACACCAGGGCACCGTTGATTGCCGGCAAAACATTGAGATGCCTGGTTTTTAAATTCTATTAAATCCAAAACTCGTGTGAAATTCATGAAACTTGGCATGCTATCATGGAGCGGCATCAGCATGCCGTGGTAATTTTTTTGTCCCATTTGGGGCAGGTTCGGGTATATGCTTCTCACAAACCAAAGCTTCTCACAACAAGCATGATGGTTTCGGTAGGGAACGTCCCACCTTTAAGGATGAAACAATATCCATCGCCTCTTATTGCTTTCAATTTTTTTTCTTGTGTCAACATAGAATAACATGAGTGTTGTGTGTTAATTTTTGGGATTTTTCGGGGTTCGTTTGGACATTTTTATGCATTAACTGAGTTTTCAATGCATTTATGTGCATAATTCAAATTTGAACTACATGCACATGCTCTAGTGCATATAAATTGGTTGAAAAATCAAATATGTGTCCTTGGGTGCATGCTTAGGTCCCATGCAAGAAATGGGAATGAATTTCAAACACCAGGGCACCGTTGATTGCCGGCAAAACATTGAGATGCCTGGTTCTTAAATTCTACTAAATCCAAAACTCGTTTGAAATTCATGAAACTTGGCATGCTATCATGGAGCGGCATCAACATGCCGTGGTAATTTTTTTGTCCCATTTGGGGCAAGTTTGGGTATATGCTTCTCACAAACCAGAGCTTCTCACAACAAGCATGATGGTTTCAGTAGGGAACGTCCCATCTTTGGGGACGAAACGATATCCATTGCATCTTATTGCTTTCAATTTTTTTCTCATGTCAACATAGAACAACAGGAGTGTTGTGTGCCAATTTTTGTGATTTTTTGGGGTTTGTTTGGACATTTGTATGCATTAACTGAGTTTTCAATGCATTTATGTGCATAATTCAAATTTGAACTACATGCACATGCTCCAGTGCGTATAAATTGGTTGAAAAATTAAATCTGTGTACTTGGGGTGCATGCTTAGGTCCCATGCAAGAAATGGGAATGAATTTCAAACACCAGGGCACCATTGATTGCCGGCAAAACAATGAGATGCCTGGTTTTTAAATTCTAGTAAATCCAAAACTCGTCTGAATTCATGAAACTTGGCATGCTATCATGGAATGGCACCCGACATGCTATGGCATTTTTCGTGTCCATTTTGAGAGAAGGCGCACTCGAATAATGACAGCCAACAAAGGCAGTTTAAAAAAAGCTGCCACTTCAATATCTCAAACATTTGTATAATCCAAACAGTGTGCATTCTGTTAACCATTCATGTGACGCCACATGTCTTGGTTTTAATGGCTGTAGGAGGTGTCGTGCGGACAGCTGCTTGACCTTGACTGAACAGGAGGCGCGCGAGCGCAGTCCGGTGCGCAGGCTGGCCGAGAGGCATGCAAGCTGTCCTACAATGCGCAGGCTCACCAGGAAGTGTGCGAGCTGTACGCTGCATAGGCTCACTAGGAAGCGAGCCCTTTGACTTCCATGGCCACCCTCCTTCCTCTCCATTAATGGCGCCCGAGCCGCTCTTTAATGCGGGCGACCTTACTGTTCGCCTCCCATTCCCGTCCCTCTCGCAGACCTCCACCAACACCATGGCGCAGAATGATCAGCTGCCACTAGTCTTCAAGTTTGGTGAAGTCGACTCCGAGCCGGAGGAGATAGAAAATAAGGAGGAATGGGGCCTCATGGACATGGCCCAGAACGAGCTGGCTGCGACGGTTGCTGCCCCTACTCCCGTCCCAGCTCCCATCCCCGCGCCCGCGCCAGCGGCCATCCCCATAGCATTGACGGGATTTCTGCATTCCTTCAACGCAAACGGTTGTTTTGCATGACCCGTGTGCAACCATGTACAAACAATTGGGTAAGATTTTCATATCTGTCATTTTGGTTATGTTGCCATTTGTCAAACTGGAAAGATTGACATTTGTTTATCTAGTAACATTGCCATTTGTCAACCTTGTAACACTGCGATTTGTCAAAATATGCAGATAAAAATCACTAGAACTATCTAATTTTTGCAACTAAAATCACTAGCACTATTCATATGGACACCACTAGCAGGCGTGAGTTGATGGGCGCATATGCAAATGTACGATTGATTACATACAACAAGTCATCAACCCACAGCGACAACGAGGATACACGTTGGATTATAGATCATTTCCGACAAAACATTCTAGTAAAGTTTTTCTCACACAACAAATAACAAAGCAATGAAATGAACTTTAGCTCAACCACTTGTCGGCGTTGGAAACGCTTGCTTTGAACCAGAAGTGATTCTCTGGGAAGGGCCAGCTACTGTCAATCTCGAGACCAATGCATGACTGATCATCCAGGCTGAAGCAGCCTATGTCAGGACCCATATTGGGACGATAGGGAAGCATAGCAATGTCCGAGGTATAGATACAGTTGCTTCTCATAAATGGTAGTAACGTTGTGTCAACAGCAGCTGGATCACCTTCCACCATCATTGGATAGTTTTGTCCAAGGAAGAGCGAGTTTCCTCCGAGACTTCCAATACTGAACCAGGGAGAAGGTGTTGGCGCTAGTACACTAGTATCCATCCCAAATACCCTGCAACAGATGTTGGAATAGGTCTGGAGAGTGCGACCATGTGAGACAACACCTGCTTCCTTAGTAACATCAGCAGTGCCCTGTATACAGACAAGAATAGGTGATCCATCGAAATAAGTTACCAGGCGCCACTGAGTATATGGGTCTTGCTCGTCCTCATGCTCGTGATCATCAGCATCGTCATCTCCCCCTTGGTTATAATAATTTTTAAGTATAGGTGGTGGAATGTTCACAGGACCTTGGAAACACAAGAAGGTTAATTAGTAAAGGGAAACTAGCTAACCCGCATGCATGTGGATGAAACAATTATAATTACAGTGGAAGGCAAATGTACCGGAAGCATCACGATTCCATGCAAAAACAGTGCCACGAGTGGTGGCAGCAAACACAAGACCCTCGTATTGAATTGCATCACAATACTCATCCATGTACAACAATTGATTTTTGAGCAATATCCATCGAGGCGCGGAAGTAAGGACGGCAACAAGCTTGTCGAAGATAGCAACAACTTCATAGTTCGTGTAATCCCAAGAGCGGTTGGGAACTCGACAAATTGCTATCTTCCATAGATGGCAGTCACCATGATCGTATTTGAACTCACGTAGAATACCGGTGTACTCAACCTCTGGGCAGTCTTCTGAGATTTTTGGAAGTGGAACCCGGTGATGAGTGTACACATTCACAAGTTCCCACTTGCAGTTCTACCAAATATAAACAACCAAATCTCCATTTGCGCCTGCCCAAGCCTTGCCCTCAAGCAATGGCATCTTAACATCATATGTATCATTATCAAGCGGCATCAACTTGCACAAGGCGAGGCTTCCCTCATCCCCACGCCTGTCAGCAGGGTCACGACGAAGAAGATAGGGGATATCAAACCGCTCCTGGACCCTTGGGTTCCTTGTAATGATGTTATTAGTTGAGTTGAGAATGGTCTTGAACGAACCTGCCATGCTAGCCGAGGTGATGACGTCGCACCGATAAATGAGTTCCTCCACCACGTCATCTTTCAGATCGGGGCAAGAATAAGGGGGTCGTTTCCGGCCCGTTCCCTCCATGGAGAAGATGATCGAATAATGGCAGAAGGAAGGGTGAAGGCAAATGGAGGGAGGAAGAGCGTGCGACAACAGTTCCAAATCGAGAGGGAAAGGCGAAGAGGCGATGGACGGTTGCCACGGTACAAGAAGAGGCTAGTGGGGAGTGAACGGTTGCCACAGAGGTCACACACTGACGACAAGGGACGAGTGAACCGCATGTGTATATTGCACACACCTTGATCTGGCTGACCGTTTCTTTTGTGTTGCCTAATCACAAACAGTTCATCCGAGTGAACCGTATGCTGTATATCGCACACACCTTCATCAGGCTGCCCGTTTCTTTTGTGTTGCCTAATCACGAACAGTTCATCCGAGTGAACCGTATGTTGTGTATCACACACCATTCATATGGCTACCCATTTCTTTTGTTCCTCCTCATCGCAAATAGTTAATTGAACTGAACCGTATGCCCTTCATCGCACATGCAACTAAAATCTGAACCGTGTTTGATGCATCCGTCATCACAAACGTTTTATACATTTTTGACGGTTTTCATACACCACCGTTTGCGATTATTGCATCACACACAGTTTCTCGAAGGGTCTCTGATCATAGTGTCGCGTTAGCAGCATCCTGCAGTAGTGCATGCATATAAGAGTTTAGCAAAGACTCAAATAATATTTATGGATATAACTGATCATACACCCAGAATTCATCGGATCCCAACAAATACACCACAAAAAGGATTTACATGAAATAGATCTCCAAGAACATCGAGGAGAACATTGTATTAAAGATCAAAAAGAGAGAAGAAGGCATCTAGATACTAGCTATGGACCCGTAGGTCTGTGGTAAACTACTCACGCATCATCGGAGGGGCAACAAGGATGATGACGAACCCCTCCATGATCGTTGCCCCCTTCGGCAGAGTTCTAGAAAAGGCCACTAGATTGGATCTCGTGGTTCTGAAACTTACGGCGACTGGAAAAGTGTTTCATCGACTCCCCTTGGGTTTTTGGGATTTAGAGTATTTATAGAGGTGGAGGTAGGTCAGGAAGCTTCCCGTCGGCTCCACTACCCACTAGGGCGCACCTGGCCCCCCTGGTGCGCCCTAGTGCCTATTAGGCCCCACGGGCCTCCTCATGTGTGCTCGTTTGGCTCCCTGGGTGTCTTCTAGACAGAAAAAAATCTCCAAAAAGTTTCGGTGCATTTGGACTTCGTTTGGTATTGATATTCTGCAAAGTAAAAAACAAGCAAAAAATAGCAACTGGCACTGGGCACTATGTCAATAGGTTAGTCCCAAAAAATGATATTAAGTTGCTAGTAAATGAATATAAAACATCCAAGATCGATAATATAACAACATGAAATAATAAAAAATTATAGATACGTTGGAGACGTATCAGCATCCCCAAGCTTAATTCCTGCTCGTCCTCAAGTAGGTAAATGATAAAAACAAATTTTTTGATGTGGAATGCTGCCTAACATGTTCATCACATATTCTTTTCTTTTGTAGCATGTACATTTGGACTTTAGATGATTCAAAGCAATAGTCTATAATTGACTTGATGACATCAATACTCAAGCATATCAACAAGCAACCATGTCTTAAATAATATCAACACTAAAGAAAGCTATCCCTAGTCCATTATGCTCAATCATTGATCCATTCATGGAACACACTCAAATATTAGCTATGCCCAATGCACAAGTATGATAATAGTGTTCCCTAGTTGGTGCTTTATAAGAGAAGATGGAGACTCAATATTTTTTTTGCATAAAAGTAAATAGATAGGCCCTTCGCAGAGGGAAGGAGAGATTTGTAGAGGTGCCAGAGCTCAAAGCTTAAATTGAGAGATAAAATTGTTTTGAGAGGCATGCTTTTCCTATCAATAAAAATGACCGAGAATTCCCAATACTTTCCATGCTATATAAATCATAGGCGGTTCCCAAACATAAAATAAAGTTTATTTCCTTTTCCACCATTGTTTCACAATCCATGGCTAGCCGTATCCACGGGTGCCTTCCATACCAACACTTTCCAAGGAACTTATTATTGACAACATAAATATTTATCTTCATTTTGGGACTGGGCATCCCTAATACCGGCCACACTCCCGTGCAATGACAAGTGAATAAACACTCATCTTGAGAATAACATATCTAGAATGGAAAGTATATGCCACCCCCTGCCGCTTCATGAGCGGTACGGGCACACAAAAAGGAAATTCATTTTGAAAATTAGAGTTGGAACATACAAATTTACATGGAACGGCATGGAAATACCACATATAGGTAGGTATGGTGGACTCATTTGGCAAAACTTGGTTTAAGGAGTTTGGACGCACAAGCAGTATTCCCTCTTAGTACAAGGAAAGCTAGTCTAGCAAATAGATTGAGAAGTAACCAACCAAAAAACGAAAACGATCATAAACAAGCATTACACATAACTAACACCGAATAATGCACCACAAGTAGGATATAACTTCATTGCATAACTATTGGCTTTCGTGCTTGCATAGGGAATCACAAACCTTAACACCAATATTCTTACTAAAGCATAATTACTCACCAACATGACTCACATATTACTATCTCCATATCTCAAAACTATTACAAGGAATCAAGTTTATAATATCCAATGATCTTCATGAAAGTTTTTATTATATCCCTCTTGAATATCTATCACTTCGGGACTAATTTCATATATTACCATTGCGACTAACAAGCTCTCAAACAAATTTAAGTGTAGCATGAGAGCATAAATATTTCTTCAACATTTTCAACTCTCAAAATAATATAAGTGAATCATGAGAGTATTTCTTTAAAATTTACTAACTCTCAAAATAATCTAAGTGAAGCGTGAGAGAATTTCTTCAAAAAATTAGACCCCCACTGTGCTAAAAAAGGTATAAGTGAAGCACTAGAGCAATTCCATAGCTCAAAAAATTTAAGTGAAGCACATAGAGAAATTCTAACAAATCATAGCATCATTATGGCTCTCTCAAATAGGTGTGTCAAACAAGGATGATTGTGGCAAACTAAAAAGCAAAACAAGCAAAGACTCATATAATACAAGATGCTCCAAGTAAAACTCATGATATGTGTCGAATAAAAATATAGCTCCAAGTAAAATTACGGATGGTCGTTAGAAGAAAGAGGGAATGACTTTCGGGGCATCCCCAATCTTAGTTGCTTGGTACTCCTTTAATTTTACCTTGGGGTTCCATGGGCATCCCCAAGCTTAGGCTCTTTTCACTCCTTATTCCTTCATCCATCATGATCTCACCCAAAACTTGAAAACTTCAATCACACAAAAGTTAACAAAAACCTTTCTGAGATATGTTAGAATAATAGAACAAATCACCACTCTAAGTACTATTGCAAACCCATTCATATTTTATTATTTCATTATACCTACTATATTATAACTTTACCATGGCTTATACCCCCGATACAATCCATAGATTCATCAAAATAAGCACACAATGCAACGAAAACAGATTCTGTCAAAAACAGAATAGTCTGTAGCAATCTGAATTTTGACTATACTTCTATAAATCCAAAAATTCTAAAAAATTTGGACGACATGGGAAATTTGTATATCGATCATGTGTAAATAATTCAGAGCAAAATCACATTACTGTGAATTTCTAAAATTCCAGAACTGGGCGCAAAAGTTTCTGTTTTTCAACAGGATCAAATCAACTATCACCCAACATAATTGAAAGTGCAACTATCCCTGGGTGGTTTTGGTAATTCCTAACAACATATAGCTCATTGAGCTAATGCCATTTCAAGATAAATATTTCAAGAAAGCTCAATGATTGGCATGGCATGGATTAGGAAAGTGGACCCCTCAAAATGCTAAGGACAAAAGGATTGGCTCAAGCTCAAAGCACAAGACTCTACATTTTACTTTTAGTGATCCAAGATCATATTGAGTCCATAGGAAAAGCCAATACTATTAAAAGGGGGTGAGGTGTTGCTTAATGAGTTTCTTGCTCAAAATGCTTAGTGATATGCTCCAAAACCCTCAACTACTTTCTCATATCCACATATGTCCCAAACCAAATGTCAAACTCGGCCCCACCAAAATTTCTATCCGGCGCCACCAAGTTCACTTGACATAGCCACTGCCACAAACCCTAGTCTTTTCGGTCTCACCGATAGGGATCTCGGTGTCACTGAGATGGGATTGTAATCTCTCTGTTTCCCTTCAGAACATTTCGGTCCAACCGAGATGAGCGATCGGTCCCACCGAGATTGCAATGCAAACTCTCTATTTCCCCTTCGTAATGTTTCGGTCTAACCGAGATGAGCGAATCGGTCCCACCGAGTTTGTCTGACCAACTCTCTGTTTGTCTATTACCAAAATCGGTCCCACTGAGTTTGTGTAATCGGTCTAACTGAGATTACGTTATGCCCTAACCCTAACGACATTGGTCCCACTGAGTTGACATGTCGGTCCCACCGAAAATCCTAACGTTCACATTTTGAACAAAATTGTCCCGACCGAGTTTCATGATTCGGTCTCGCCGAGTTTGGTGATTTGTGTGTAACAGTTAGATTTTGTGTGGAGGCTATATATACCCCTCCACCCACTCTTCATTCATGGAGAGAGCCATCAGAACATGCCTACACTTCCAACATACATTTTCTGAGAGAGAACCACCTACACTTGTGTTGAGGTCAAGATATTCCATTCCAACCACATAAATCTTGATCTCTACCCTTCCCCAAGTGGCTTTCCACTCAAATCATCTTTGCACCAAATCCAAATCCTGTGAGAGAGAGTTGAGTGTTGGGGAGACTATCATTTGAAGCACAAGAGCAAGGAGTTCATCATCAACACACCATCTATTACCTTTTGGAGAGTGGTGTCTCCTAGATTGGCTAGGTGTCACTTGGGAGCCTTCGTAAAGATTGTGGAGTTGAACCAAGGAGTTTGTACGGGCAAGGAGATCGCCTACTTCGTGAAGATCTACCTGAGTGAGGCAAGTCCTTCATGGGCGATGGCCATGGTGGGATAGACAAGGTTGCTTCTTCATGGACCCTTCGTGGGTGGAGCCCTCCGTGGACTCGCGCAACCGTTACCCTTCGTGGGTTGAAGTATCCATCAATGTGGATGTACGATAGCACCACCTATCGGAACCATGGATAAAAAATCTCCGTATCTACATTGCGTTTGCACCCTCCAAACTCCTCCATTTACCTTCATATGCAACTTGCGGAGTTACCCGTGCAATTGCGCGGCTAAATTTTTGTTTATATGTGACTTTATTTTAGCATTTCCTAAAATACTTGGTGTTACCAAAGTACATGGTGTAAATATTTTCTCTACAGTACTATGCTTGGATTACACCCTTTCATACTATTTTTTTTAAAATAAAAATGAACCCTTTTCATTTATTTCTTCCTAATTATTTTTATTTTCCTTGAATGAAAGTTTTTGTTATGCACCTGTGAGATCGTCAGTATGTTATCTTGCGATAGAAATCATCAGATATCTTGAATTTATCTATGAACTCAACCGACGACTATTATTTGTACCGAGTTCAAATCGATAAGCTCGAACGACTTGTACTGGTACATATAGTTGTTTCTTGAACTTAGTAGAATTACAAAAATAATATTGATTTTTTTCTTAGATAAGATGCTCTTGGACTACAACCTCATTTCGGAGCACTTTTGTCAACATTCAAAGGCCTCATTTTTATCTCATTCCAGTTAGATAGAATTGTTGAAAATATATAATTGGCACTAGGACAACCATCATTTTTTTGGAATGGGGCATGGTGGACCAATTCCATATGGGATAAAAGTCCTATGGTACATCAACTCTTTTGTCCAAGAAGAAGCATTGATGATACCTAAGGAAGATGCATCAACAAACACTATGATAACAACCGTGATAACATAAGAGGGTGTATACTGTCATCTTGAACTTAACTCTGAACTCAATTAGTGGTCATTGTTTGTAGCAAGATTGTACATTATTCCTCTAACTACTTACACATATAATGATTTCTTAAATCTAGTGTACACAATATGTGGTAATACTCACCCATATGAAATATGCATCAATTCTTAGACCCTTTCATATGTGAACAAAGATTGTGTCCAACCGCTTGCGCGCGTAATTTGTATGTACCAATGCATCCTGATGGTTATAATTAGGTCACATCATGATACGACAAAGCATTTTTTTATGTTGACTCGTGCATTTGTGCGGGTAGAATTTTTACATTTTGTGCATGGAGATTTGGGTATTGACACGACCGCATGTACACAAAATTGACCATTTCAGATGGATTCTTTTGTGTGAATTCACAAATAACAATATTGGAAAGAAACAACGACAAAAAAATATACTATGTTTTTACTTGATTGGTCTAAATATTATTTATTAATTTTGATATGTTTATCGATTCGTCGACTACTATGGATAATACAAAATCCTTTTTTCTATGTTATTTAAAAAACTCCTACACCAATAGAGTAGTAATACTATATCCACCTAATAGTTTTTTTAATATGCCCACTTATTCTAGTTTTATCTATTAGGAATTTCACTGAAGTTTAAAAATCTAATTTTCTAATTTTGTTTCATTATATTCTAGTTCCTTTATTAAACATATAATTTATTATTTACCTCCAATGTATGTGTTTTTTTATGTTTTGTCAAATATTTCATATTGAATTTGTATGGGAACCAACTCACTATTCTTTTCATATTTCAATTTGATATTGTAATAATGTTGTATTATTGGTTCATTCGGTAATATTTTGAAATATTACAACTAAATTCAAATTTAGGTATTTATAAATCATTCTAGATTTCTTTTCTTATTTTTGATTTTGTATATTAAACATAGATGTATTATTTGTTCATCTGAGGTATCTATCGGTTGGGTGAATATGTGCGCCTTTTTTTTTTGCCTCGCTTCTGCTCAAAATAGGTTATTTTTCTTCAATTGCACAATAGACTTATTCAATCTGATGGAGCGAACTGGGCCGATAAATGGCAATGGAAAAGCTGGTGAGTGCTTGATGTATGGGCCAAAAGCTGGAAGGTTAGCCCCTGTGCAGCGTGACTACTTTTATTGTTTTCCTCGTATTAGTTAGTATCCAAACAGAAGTTGTTCAGATGGTTCCACGTGATGGCATCTTAAATCTAGGTGTCCTAGTCCTACACGAATAACAACGTGTCTTTCCTACTGCTATCTTATTTCTCTTTTTTCGTATTGCTATCCTGGTCGTTCGCGTACCTTATGCTTGTACGCATATAACGTGTCAATGTGACAGTTCAATACTACTGATACATTATTTTATGATGGTACATAAGAAACTTTAAATCTTAGCCGTTATTATTCTAATCAAATAGTGTAAAAAATATTAGCATATGTGGACGAACATAATGGCTAGTTTGTCTCTTGTTTTAATTATATAATAGATTGTTTTACATTCCGCTGCTATACTCTTAGAATTGCATGTATAGGTTGATTACTTGAGTTGTGCTAAGTTGCTAAAATCCGTCAAGACTTAAAATTGGGAAAATGCTAGATTTTTATTTGGTCAAGTAGTCTAATCACCCCCCTCTAGACATACTTTCGATCCTACAAGAATCCTAAAGGCTTTACTTGGCACAAACACTTACTAAAACATAAAAACACAATCATAACAGTAGCATAATTGTCAAACACACAAGAACAAAAATAAAAACAGAAAAAATTATTTTATTCATTAGGTTGCCTCCCGACAAGCGCTATTGTTTTATGCCGCTAGCTAGGCATAATGCATAGATTCAAGTTTTGTCTTCTTTGGTTTTTGATCCATAGGTTTCCCTCATGATTGATTCATATGGTGGCTTAATTCTTGTTCTAGGGAAGTGTTCCATACCCTTTCTTAATGTAAACTGAAATTTAGTATTCCCTTCTTTCATATCAATCACGACACCTTTAGTTCATAAAAACGGTCTACCAAGTATTATGGGACAAGACGAATTGCAATCAATATCAAGAACAATAAAATCTATGGTCACCTAGTTCCTATTTGCAAGAATAATAACATCATTAATTCTTCCCAAAGGCTTTTTAATTGTAGAATCTGCCACGTGCAAATTAAGAGAACATTCTTCCAACTTGGTAAAACCTAGCACATCACATAGAGATTTCAGAATTTTGGAAACACTAGCACCCAAATCACATAAAGCATTGCACTCATAATTTTTGATCTTGACTTTAATGTTGGGTTCCCATTCATCATATAATTTTCTAGGAACTGAAATCTCTAATTCTAGCTTTTCTTCTAAAGCTTTCATCATCGCTTCTATAATATGTTTAGTAAAAGCTTTGTTTTGTTCAGAGGAATTGGGTGAACTTATCATGGATTGTAACAAAGAAATACATTCAATCAAAGAGCAACTATCATAATTAAAGTCTTTTTAATCCAAAAGAGTGGGCACATCACTAGTTAAAGTTTTTATCTCTCCAAACCAACTTTTATCAATTTTTCAACAAGATTTTCACCCTCTGAATTATGGGGACGCCTTCTAGCTAAAGTTGACTCTTCTTCAGTCCCCTTATCATCAATTTTAATATTACTAAACAAGGAATCAATAGAAGAAACACCAATCATCTTAACATCTTCATCATTACTATTGAAGCAATCAGGCGAAAATGCTCTTTCTAAAAATTCTATTTTAGATCTAAGCATAGCGGTTCTTTTCTTACTTTCATTCATGGAAACATATAGAGCTTTAATTGATTCATTTACATCAACTTTGGATGGAAATTTTTTAATCTTGAGTTTTTCTACATCATGAGTAATTCTATCAATGCTCCTAGACATATCATCAATTTGATTCAATTTTTCTTCTATCGTAGTGTTGAAAACTTTTTGAGCATTGATAAATTCTTTAATATTACTCTAAAGATCAGAGGGCATCCTATAATAATAATAATAATAATAATAATAATAATAATAATAATAATAATAATAATAATAATAATAGGAATTGCCATAATTATTAGTGGAATTTCCAGGAAACGACCTAGGATTAAAATTACCCCTATAAGCACTATTATTAAAATTGTTTCGCGAGACAAAATTCACATCTACGGGTCACTATTTTGCTCAATCAAAGTAGACAAAGACACATCATTAAGATCAATAGGAGCACTTTTACTAGCAACCAATTTCATAAGTTCATCAACTTTTTCATTCAAAGTACTAATTTCTTCAATAAAATTAACCCTTTTACTAGTAGGTGCTCTTTCGGTATGCCATTGTGAATAATTAGCCATAATATTATCAAGCAATTTAGTGGCTTCACCCAAAGTAATCTCCATAAAAGTACCACCCATGGCGGAATCTAAAAGATTTCTAGAAACAAAAATCCTACATAATTTTTTTATATAATCATCCATGGATTGAAACCAAGAGTAGGACAATTTCTTAGCATTAATTTCATTCTGTCCCAAGATTGTGCAACATGTTCATGATCAAGTTGCTTGAAATTCATAATTTGATTCCTAAGGAAAATAATTTTCGCGGGAGGAAAATATGTAGTGATAAAAGCATCCTTGCACTTGTCCCAAGAATCAATACTATATCGTGGCAAAGATGAAAACCAAATTTTGCATGATTTCGCAAAGAAAAAGGAAATAATTTTAATTTCACAATATCATTGTCCAGATATTGTTTTCTTTTGCATATTACACAATTCTACGAAAGTGTTTAGATGGGACGTGGCATCCTCATTAGGACTACCGAAAAATTACTCTTTCATAACAAGATTCAACAAAGCAGCATTAATATCATAAGACTCCGCACTAGCGGTGGGAGGAGCAATAGGAGTACTAATAAAATAATTATTATTAGTATTGGAAATATCACACAATTTGGTATTTTCTTGAGACATCATGACTACGCAAACAAGATCACATGCAAACAAAAGATCAAACAAGAAAAAGGTAAGCGGAAAATATTTTTTGTATTTTTATAAAAACTTTTTAGAAGTGGGGGAGATGAAAACGAGAGGCAAATGACAAATAAAGTAATTGCAAGGAGATGTCAGTTTTTGCGTAGGTAGTTGATAGATGTTGATGATGTCTCCCCGGCAACAGCGCCAGAAATTCTTCCTGATTGCTTGTATCTGCGTTGGTTTTTCCCCGAAGAGGAGAGGATGATGCAGCACAACAATGGTAAGTATTTCCCTCAGTTATGAAACAAAGGTTATCAATCTAGTAGGAGAACCAAGCAACACTATGTAAACAACACCTGCACACAAACAACAAATACTTGCAACCCAACGTGTAAGAGTTGTTGTAATCCCTCCTCGATATTGCGATAGATTAAATTGTATGAGATTTTATAAATATATCTAACTAAAACACAAAATAAAATAAATAAAGAAAAAGTGCAGCAAGGTATTTTTAGAATTAATATGATAGGAAATAGACCCGGGGGCCGTAATTTTCACTAGAGGCTTCTCTCAAGAAAATAGCATACGGTGGGTAAACAAATCACTGTTGGGAAATTGATAGAAAAGTGAATAATCATGACGATATCCAAGGCAATGATCATGTATATAGGCATCACGTCCAAGATTAGTAGACCGACTCATGCCTGCATCTACTACTATTACTCCACACATCGACCGCTATCCAGCATGCAACTAGTGTATTAAATTCATGGGAAAATGGAGTAATGCAGTAAGAACTATGACATGATGTAGACAAGATAAACTCACGTATGAATAAACCCCATCTTGTTACCCTTAATAGCAACGATACATGCGTGTCATGTCTCTTTCTGTCACTGAGATTGAGCACCGCAAGATCGAACCCATCACAAAGCACCTCTTCCCATGGCAAGAAAAACCAATCTAGTTGGCCAAACCAAACCAAAATTTCGGAGAAGAAATACGAGGCTATAACAATCATGCATATAAGAGTTCAGCAAAGACTCAAATAATATTCATGGATAGAACTGATCATAAACCCACAATTCATCGTATTCCAACAAACACACCGCAAAAAGGAGTTACATCAAATAGATCTCCAAGAACATCAAGGAGAACATTGTATTGAAGATCAAAAAGAGAGAAGAAGACATCTAGCTACTAGCTACAGACCCACAGGTCTGTGGTAAACTACTCATGCATCATCGGAGGGGTAACAAGGATGATGAAGAACCTTGTCGGTGTCAAAACCGGCGGATCTCGGGTAGGGGGTCCCGAACTGTGCGTCTAGGCGGATGGTAACAGGAGACAAGGGACACGATGTTTTACCCAGGTTCGGGCCCTCTTGATGGAGGTAAAACCCTACGTCCTGCTTGATTAATATTGATGATGTGTGTTACAAGAGTAGATCTACCACGAGATCAAGGAGGCTAAACCCTAGAAGCTAGCCTATGGTATGATTGTTGTTCGTCCTACGGACTAAAGCCATCCGGTTTATATAGACACCGGAGAGGGCTAGGGTTACACAGAGTCAGTTACAATGGTAGGAGATCTACATATCCGTATCGCCAAGCTTGCCTTCCACGCCAAGGAAAGTCCCATCCGGACACGGGACGAAGTCTTCAATCTTGTATCTTCATAGTCTTGGAGTCCGGCCGATGATGGTAGTTCGGCTATCCGGACACCCCCTAGTCCAGGACTCCCTCAGTAGCCCCTGAACCAGGCTTCAATGACGATGAGTCCGGCGTGCATATTGTCTTCGGCATTGCAAGGCGGGTTCCTTCTCCTAATATTTTATAGAAGATTGTGAACACCAGGATAGTGTCCGGCTCTGCAAAATGAATTCCACGTACCACCGTAGAGAGAATAATATTACACAAGTTCAATCTGCTAACATATTTGGTGGCGTGACGTCACACCACTACCAAGCCTTTACTAGAATTGTTTTTATTGTACCACCTCAGCGTGTTTAGCGAAGCGGTTTCCTTGGCACGTCTTGTCGAAGCAGAGATCGTGTTCCCCTTATTCCGGGATTCCCATTAATACGGACGTGGGTAACCCAACCGCGCCATTGATTGCGGCGCTTGGGAGATAAGCGAGTTTTATCAGGCCGGTGGGGACACATGTTTTTGTCCACCCATATAAGGGGATAAAGATCCAACCCTTTTACCTGCGCCTTCTTCCTCCTTGGCTTATCCATCTCCGCGAACTCGAGCTCCAGCGCCCAAGTCCGCACATCTCACCTCAGCCTCCTCCAACTATGTCCGGAGCGGGAGGCAAGTGGATGGCCTCCTCCGTCACAGAGGGGCACATCCAGAAGCTGCACAGCGCCGGATATCTGTCCAGCAACATCGCGCACCGGCTCCCCAACAAGGGAGAGCTCATCCCACCCCCATGCCCCATGAGAGGGTAGTATTTCTTCCCCATTTCCTCCGCGGACTGGGCTTCCCACTCCATCCCTTCGTCCGGGGGCTCATGTCCTACTACGGCCTGGATTTCCATGACCTGGCCCCGAATTTCATCCTCAACATATCGGCGTTCATCGTCGTGTGCGAGGCCTTCCTCTGCATCCAGCTCCACTTCGGCTTGTGGCTCAAGACCTTCAGTATCAAGCCAAAGGTTGTGAAGGGCAGTCAAGCGGAGTGCGGAGGCGCCATGGTGGGCAGGATATCCCATGTTACTTGGCTTGAAGGCACTTTCGTGGAAACCATTAAGGGGTGGCAATCGGGGTGGTTCTACATCACCGAGCCGCGTGACCCTGAATGGGCAGCGGCCCCCGAATTCAGATATGGCATCCCCACATGGCTCACCTCCTGGAAAGAGAGTGGCCGGACATGGGGTGATTCGGAGGAGCTGACCGGACTCCAAGCCTGCATACAAAAGCTAGTGGACAAGAAGCTCAAGCTTGTCAACGTAGTCTAGGTCATGCTCATCCGCCGGATTCTCCCGTGCCAACGACGGGGCTTCAATATGTGGGAGTTCGATCCGGCGCAGCACCAGACTTTGAGCGGGCTCTTCGATACTACATACGAAGATGTCTGGAAGGTGCTGTTTAAGGGTGTCGAGGCCCCCGCATCTGCTACTGAAGATCATGGATTCAGCTCGCAGCGTCCAGCTGACGAGGTAAGCGATTTTGTCCTTTATGGGACGCTTGTTTTCCATAGTTTGACTCTATGCGGGATCTAAACTCCCCTTCCTTTGACAGGACTGGCTGACGAAGGCTGAACAGACTATCTGTCCGGCCCCATTGCCAGAGGACCCAGCGGACGCCCGCTTAACGGGGCTGCTGGCTCCGGCACCCCACGTGGTGCCGGAGAAGAAGGCCAAGAAGAAGGCCACGGGCACTCGGAAGAGTTCCCGTTTTCAGGTGTTATCGGATGATGGCTCCAAGGCCGACTCCTCTCACAAAGGCGAGGAGGAGAAGAAGAAAGCCTCTCCCCCAGCGGGGGGAGGGAAGAAAAGGAAGGCCTCCCCAACAAGGGAAAAACTCTTTCCCCGGACTGCTCTGCCAACGCCAGCTACGACGACGAGGACTGGCCTCCAAGGGCCAAGCCCCTGGCGAGATTGTAAGTATCCGGACTCCCGAATAACTTCATGGTTTTTCTTTTCACCACATAATGTCTTTCTAATGCCGCATACAACCCTGCAGTCCGCCCAAGGATGATCTTCCCGCTTCGTCGAGCGGGTCCTTAGGTGCGTCGGATATGGATTCTCTTCCGACCGCCTCCACCCCTCGTGATGCGGATGATGCCAAGGTGGGATCCCGGGAAGGGACCCACCAGGAGGAGGAGGCCCCGGAGGTGTCGCAGAACAACCTCCCGGACTTTGCACCGGACTCGGCCCCGGAACCCATAGTGGCTCCGGAGTCCGGCGGGCGGCCCCTTCATAAGAAGGGCAAGACCGTGACGCCGGCAGCCTCCGTCCAACCGGAGGCGCCGGATAGCTTGCTGGAGGCGCTCAATGGCGCCTCCATCAAAGAGGAACACCGCACTGTTATGAGTGCGGTGATTCAGATGGTTCAGCTCGCCAAGAGCGGGCTGACCGAAGCCTGCAACAGCCTTCTAACATGCTTTGAGGTAAGAATTTTGATATATGTAAAATAGTACCGCATAGACAGTAGCCCCTGATGCTCGGTTCGGTGTTCAGAAAGAAAAGCTGGACTGAGGATCTAAAAAGATATACGCAGGAGTCATAAAAAATATGTCAATATGGGATTGTAGGCTGCGCTGCTGACCTCTGCCGCATTGACTGCAGAGGTCAATACTTTGAAGCAAAGCCTCGAGCAGTCCGAGAACGAGCTCGGCCATGCCAAGAAGCAGCTCGAGGACAAGGAAGGTGAGAAACACCTTATTAAAATTGTACCTTACAGAAAAGGATTTTGGTTGCAAGAAGAATGACAAGGATAACATGGGTATTGCAGGGGCCACTAACAAGGTGGCGACCCTGAAGGAGGCGGTGGCCGCGGCCGAACGTAATGCGGCCACGGAGCGCACCGAGCGAGAGAAGCAGGAGGCGCGGGTGGCGGAGGTACAGCAAGAGCTCTAGGATCTCGTGGAAAAACATGAGAGCCTGGAGCGTGACTCGAAGACTCGAGAGTCTGAGCTTGCATCGGCTCTTGAGAGTGCCAAAGCCGCTAAGGCCGAAGCCTACAAGACCCTCCAAGAAATCGAGGCGTTGAAGAAAATAGCAGCGGGTAAGGCATGTTTCATGCAAAGTAAGCATGTGAGTGTTAATTACCTATTACTTACCCGAATTTGGAGCTCTCCAGGAGCGTTCGCAGATCTTCCTCGCAGCATGTCCGATGCTGCCGCGTTCTACCGGGCCAAGGAGGGGAGCTCAATGGAGAAGGTCTTCTGGTCTCTGTATGCTGAGGCCGGACATCTGGTGCCCCTTAGCGACCAGCTGAAGCAGCTGGTCGAGCTCCACAAGGTGGCCGAACAGGCCATGAAGGGCCTTATAGTTCGGCTGTGGCCGAAGGAGGCCATGCCTGGGAGCTACTTCGGCCTGGTGCGGCGGCTGGTGGATGCGTGTCCATGGGTTGAAGTCATCAAGCACTCCACCTGTATTGAAGGTGCCCGTCGGGCCCTTGCCCGCGCAAAGGTGCATTGGGGCAAGATGGATGCTCAGAAGCTTCTGACGGACGCGCCACCACAGGGCAAGGAGCATCGCACGCCCGAGACGTATTGTAAGAGTGTCCTGAAGGGTGCCCGTATTATTGCGGGTGAGTGCTCCAAAGATGTAATATTTGAGTAGACTCGCATTTTGTTATCATGTGCGATGAAAACTTAGTTCATATGCGCTAAGCAACGCTTGTTAATTTAAAATATTACCTTCTGTGCGGCTATTTATCAAATCTGAGAGATGGCAAGTCGTCGGCTTCAACCCCCATGCCACGAGTGCTGGGGTGTTCGGGATAAACTTGAGCACTCTTGTTCCCATTTTTGGGTCCATCTAGGGAGGCGCTCCACACAACGAACAAGGCAACCGGACTTATAATGCTTGAACACTCTCACTTAGCCATAGAATTCTATAATTTTAAATTTCGGCGAAGCCCCTAGTCTTCAGAAGGCCGAATTTGGGGCGCTATCCACGCCTGGGCCGGACAAAGCCGGCTCCTCGCTCTAAGTGGCATAAGTCTTTAGGTACTCACAAAAAACCTCTTGAACAGCGACCGGCTCTCGCCTCATCATGATGGTCAGTTTTAGCTTTCTCCACTAAGGCGCTCGCCCAGCTCAACTGGGGCACAATCGCAGTGGTTCTCCCAGTGCTACCTTAGCCGATACAACGGAACGTAAGGTACCAAAACATGGGAGCCGGGCAAACCCAACTATTGACCCAAGACATGATTCGGAGCCGATGCATATAATGCTATAAGTTCGGGGTGCTGCACTTGTGAAAGTGTTCGGACTTATCACACCATGATGCGGGAAACATAAGCCCCTGGTGTATTTAGCCGTACCAAAATGCACGGATGCAATATGTCATAAATGAACATATGTATAAGAAAGAAATGCAATTGGAAGCGAAAAGGTGATGCATTACTTATTCAAGAAAAACTGCTGTAAATGCAGAACGATACAAATGGTGCGATAAGCAAGGGATGGGACTATTAAACATGTCCCCCTCCAGGGGTAGGCTGCGGAATGGTGCATAAAACAGATTTAATGCTCGTAATGGAGACCACCTGGATATTCGTTGTAGCCTTTCTCCTTCCCTGGCTGTTGCATCATGAGTTCGGCAGGTCTGCTGCCGGACAGGGCCTCTGACGAACGGAGTCCTGTGGGTAAAAATAAAAAGGAAAAAAAGAACGACACACTTGAGAGCCCCTGGTGTGGTTGAGCCGCATTCTAGGCCTATCGTGGTCGTGCCCCTCTCCCCATGCCCATGGTATCTTCAGAGCGTAATGGTGTATGCGAAGGACCTATCTTGACGTTTTGCAGGGGCTGGGGTTGGGGCCGCATTGCTACACGTGCTCGGAACATGCCAGGTGGTCTTGTTGTAGGTTACTCCGGGCGCGTTTAGCCGTGTCCGGTCGCTTAACGGCCGGACTCGAGAATTGTCTTAAGAGGCTGCACTGTACTTCTGCCGCGAGAGCTGCTGTATGTTCCTCCGTTCGGAGAGAGTGTTCAGTGTTTCCGTTGACCGTGATGACTCCTCGAGGGCCTGACATCTTGAGCTTGAGGTATGCCTAGTGCGGCACCGCGTTGAACTTTGCGAACGCGGTACGTCCGAGCAGAGCATGATAGCCGCTGCGGAACGGAACTATGTCGAAGATGAACTCCTCGCTTCGGAAGTTATCCGGGGATCCGAAGACCACTTCCAGTGTAACTGAGCCTGTACAATTGGCTTCTACACCTGGTATGACACCTTTAAAGGTCGTCTCGGTAGGTTTAATCCTTGAGGGGTCTATGCCCATTTTGCGCACTGTATCCTGATAAAGCAGATTCAGGCTGCTGCTGCCGTCCATCAAGACTCTGTTGAGGTGAAATCCATCGATGATTGGGTCTAAAACCAATGCGGCGAATCCGCCGTGGTGGATGCTGGTGGGGTGGTCTCTTCGGTCAAAAGTGATCGGGCAGGAGGACCATGGATTGAACTTCGGGGCAACTCGCTCCATCGCGTATACATCCCTGAGTGCACGCTTCCGCTCCCTTTTGGGTATGTGCGTTGCGTATATCATGTTCACCGTCCGCACCTGTGGTGGGAAACCCTTCTGTCCTCTATTGTTCGGTGGTCGGGTCTCTTCCTCGTCATCGCTATGCAGCCCCTTGTCATTGTTTTCGGCAATTAACTTGCCTGCCTGCTTGAATACCCAACAGTCCCTGTTGGTGTGGTTGGCTGGCTTTTCGGGGGTGCCGTGTATCTGGCACGAGCGGTCGAGTATTAGGTCCAAATTGGACGGACCCGGAGTAGTTCTTTTGAATGGCTTTTTCCGCTGACCGGGTTTAGAGCCTCTGAATCCGGCATTGACTGCCGTATCTTCACTATTATCGCCGTTAATGCGACGTTTATTTTTGTTGCGACGTGACCTGCCATTACGGTCCTTGATATCCGGACTGCCAGAATTTTTGCTGAGGTTGTTGCTGCGTGCTAGCCAGCTATCCTCACCCGCGCAGAAGCGGGTCATGAGTGATGTGAGGGCGGCCATGGATTTTGGCTTTTCCTGTCCCAGGTGCCGGGCAAGCCACTTGTCGCGGATGTTATGTTTGAAGGCCGCGAGGGCCTCCGCATCCGGACAGTCGACGATTTGGTTTTTCTTGGTTAAGAACTGTGTCCAGAATTGTCTGGCCGATTCGTCTGGCTGCTGAATTATATGGCTTAGGTCGTCAGCGTCTGGTGGTCGCACATACTTGCCTTGGAAGTTATCGAGGAATGCGGCTTCCAGGTCTTCCCAACTCCCAATTGACTCTGCTGGCAAGCTGTTAAGCCAATGCCGGGCTGGTCCTTTAAGCTTGAGTGGGAGATATTTGATGGTGTGAAGATCATCACCGCGGGCCATGTGGATGTGAAGGAGATAGTCTTTGATCCAAACCGCGGGGTCTGTTGTGCCATCGTAAGATTCAATATTCACGGGTTTAAACCCTTCAGGGATTTGATGATCCATTACTTCATCTGTGAAGCATAGTGGGTGTGCGGTGCCTCTGTACTGGGCAATATCATGACGGAGCTCAAAAGAGCTTTGTCTATTTTGTTCGGCCCGGCCGGACTTACTGTGTCCGGCGCGACGGTTTTCGTCACGTATCATGGGGCGCCCACACGATCCATACATCGATCTTGCTTGTCTTGCCTTATCCTCCAATATATCTCGCAAGTCCGGAGCGTTCCCCTGTGGCCTTGTGCTTTTCGAGCGATGCCGGGGTATGGTTCTAGTGAAGGGCCTAGAGGCCTCTCTGTCGCGACCACGGGGTGGTCGGTCAGCCGTATTGTCTACTGGTGATGCGGGTTCATACGCCTCCTCCTCTAATCAGGGGAGCAGCTTGCATTTAGGGTAGCTTTTGGAGGGGCGTTTGAGCTCATGATCTTCGGCCGCGAGGACTTCGGTCCATCTGTCGGCTAGCAGATCTTGATCAGCTCTAAGCTGTTGCTGCTTTTTCTTGAGGCTGTTTGCTGTGGCCATAAGCCTGCATTTAAAACGCTCTTGTTCGACGGGATCCTCAAGCACGACGAATTCGTTATCGTCGAGGCTTGCCTCGTCTCCGGAGGGAGGCATATAATCCTCTACCTCTTCTTCTGCCGCTCTCTCATGAGGGCTGGCATCTCCGTCCTCCTGTGCTGAATCTTGCTGGAGTGGGTTGTCTTCGGCACTGTCTGGGGTGTTATTATCTCTGGTGCCAGAATCTTCATTCTTGCTGTGGCGGGATTTAGAGCGGCGCCGCTGACGCCGGCGCTTGGGCTGTTTCTTGGAGGGGTCATCCTCCGCTGTTCCTTCGCCATTCCCATCCTTTGGGATATCCACCATGTATATGTCATATGATGAGGTGGCTTTCTAGTGCCCGGTAGGCGCTGGTTCTTGGTCATCTCCGGCATCGTCATCCATACCGTCGATGTCTTCGGAGTCGTAGTCTAGCATGTCGGTTAGATCGTCGACAGTGGCTACTAAGTGGGTGGTGGGTGGGCTTTGAATTTCTTCATCGTCCGCATCCCAACCGTCCTGACCGCAGTCCGGCCAGGGCTCTCCTGATAACGAGAGATACTTTAGCGAACTCAAGATGTCGCCGAAAGGTGAGTGTTGAAAGATGTCCGCAGCGGTGAACTCCATGACCGGCGCCCAATAGGATTCGATTGGAGAAAGCGCGGGAGGTTCGGAGTCCGGCAAGGAGTCCGGCACCTCGGAGTCACGAGCTTCATGAGGGACAAGGTCAGTGTTCGGCTCTATCACCGTAGAGGTTGCAGCCCCCGAGGCGGTGTCTAGCCACCCGTCCTCGATCTACGCAGCCGGCTCCGAATTGAAGATCGGAGCGGACTCGTGAGCGGCCTCCAGGTTACTGTCCGGCTGCAGAGCTAAGTCATGCCCGTCGTGACAGTGCGGCGTGCTCGGCTGTGGCTTGAATCCATCGAAGATCAAGTCCCCGCGGATGTCAGCCGTGAAGTTCAAACTTCCAAATCTGACCTGACGGCCAGGGGCGTAGCTTTCGATCTGCTCCAGATGGCCAAGCGAATTGGCCCGCAGTGCAAAGCCGCCGAATACGAAGATCTGTCCGGGGAGGAAGGTCTCACCCTGGACTACGTCGTTGTTGATGATCGAAGAACCATCGAGCCTATCGGTGACGACACAGAGGAACTCTCAATGAAAGCACCAATGTCGGTGTCAAAACCGGCGGATCTCGGGTAGGGGGTCCCGAACTGTGCGTCTAGGCGGATGGTAACATGAGACAAGGGACACGATGTTTTACCCAGGTTCGGGCCCTCTTGATGGAGGTAAAACCCTACGTCCTGCTTGATTAATATTGATGATGTGTGTTACAAGAGTAGATCTACCACGAGATCAAGGAGGCTAAACCCTAGAAGCTAGCCTATGGTATGATTGTTGTTCGTCCTATGGACTAAAGCCATCCGGTTTATATAGACACCGGAGAGGGCTAGGGTTACACAGAGTCGGTTACAATGGTAGGAGATCTACATATCCGTATCGCCAAGCTTTCCTTCCACGCCAAGGAAAGTCCCATCCGGACACGGGACGAAGTCTTCAATCTTGTATCTTCATAGTCTTGGAGTCCGGCTGATGATGATAGTTCGGCTATCCGGACACCCCCTAGTCCAGGACTCCCTCAAACCCCCTCCGTGATCATTGTCCCTCCGGTAGAGTGTCGAAAAAGGCCTCTAGCTTGGATCTCGTGGTTCTGGAACTTGCGGCGGCTAGAAAAGTGTTTAGTCGACTCCCATAGGGTTTTTGTGATTTTAGAGTATTTATAGAGGTGGAGGTAGGTCAGGAAGCTTCCCGTGGGCTCCACTACCCACCAGGGCGCGCTTAGGCCCCTTGGCGCGCCCTGGTGCCTAGTGGGCCTCATGGGCCTCCTGATGTGTGCTCCTTTGGCTCCCTGGGTGTCTTCTGGGCAGAAAAAAAATCTCCAAAAAGTTTTGTTGCATTTGGACTTCGTTTGGTATTGATATTCTGCAAAGTAAAAAAACAAGCAAAAAACATCAACTGGCACTGGGCACTATGTCCATAGGTTAGTCCCCAAAAATGATATAAAGTTTCCAGTAAATGAATATAAAACATCCGATATTGATAATATAACAACATAAAACAATCAAAAATTATAGATATGTTGGAGACGTATCAGATCTCCAAGAACATCAAGGAGAACATTGTATTGAAGATGAAAGATAGAGAAGAAGCCATCTAGGTACTAACTACGGACCCGTAGGTCTGTGGTAAACTACTCACACATCATCGGAAGGGCAACAAGGTTGATGTACAACCCCTCCATGATCGATTCCTGCTACTGCAGAGTATCGGAGAAGGCCTCCAGATGGGATCTCGTGGTTCTGGAAGTTGCGGCGGCGGAAAAAGTATGCCGGGTGTCTCTATGATGTCAGGGAATATTTGAGTATTTATAGAGGTTGAATTAGGGTTGGATGTGCCACGAGGGGCCCACAAGACTTGGGGTGCCCCCCTAGGGCTTGTCGCTCCCTCGTGGCTCTTCTGGCCTTCTCCCGAACCTTCTAGGGTCTCTTCTGGTCCAGAAAAAGTTAATCCAAGTTTTTTCTCCGTTTGGACTTCGTTTGATATTTATTTTCTGAAAAGCCAAAAACATGCAAAAAAACAGCAAATGGCACTGGGCACTAAGTAAATAAGTTAGTTCCAAAAAATGATATATAATTGCTTATACATATAAAATTTCCAAGATTGATACTATAATAGCATGGAACAATAAAAACATTATAGATACGTTGGAGATGTATCAAGCATCCCCAAGCTTAATTCTTGCTCGTCCTCGAGTAGGTAAACAACCCCTTAAATGCTACCTATCATATTCATCATATAATCTTTTCTTTTGCAGCATGGATATTTATACTTGAGTGATTCAAAGCAATATTCTATAATTTGACATGAAAACATCAATACTCAAGTATACCAACAAGCAACCATGTCTTTCAAAATATCAACACTAAAGAAAGGTATCCGTAGCCCATTATGCTCGGTCATTGATCCATTTATGAAACACACTCAACATTAGCTACATCCAGTGCACAAGTATGACAATAGTGTTCTCTAGTTGGTGCTTTATAAGAGAAGATGGAGACTCAAATAAAAATAAGATTGCATAAAAGTAAATAGATAGGCCCTTTGCAGAGGGAAGCAGAGATTTGCAGAGGTGCTAGAGCTCAAAGTTTAAAATAGAGATAAAATTGTTTTTGAGATAGGCATGCTTTTCCTGTCAACGAAAACGACCAAGAATTCCCAATATCTTCCATGCTAGACAAATTATAGGCGGTTCCCAAACAAAAAGTTAAATTTATTCCTTTCCACCATTCTTTCACAATCCATGGATAGCCGTATCCACGGGTGCCTTCCATACCAACACTTTCCAAGGAATTTATTACTAATTACTTTTTTATTTCAGGACTGGGCATCCTTATTACCTGCCACACTCTCGTGTAATGACAAGTGAATAAACACTCATCGTGAGAATAAAATTCCTAGCATGGAAAATCTTGGCCACCCCCTGTCGCTTCATGAGTGGTACGGGCACACAAAACAATAAATAAATATTTTTTGAATGATTAGAGTTGGCACATGCAAATTTACTTGGAACGACATTTAAATACCACATATAGGTAGGTATGGTGGACTCATTTGACACAACTTTAGGTTTAAGGAATTGGATGCACAAGCAGTATTTCCGCTTAGTACAAGTGGAGGCTAACAAATAGATTGAGAAGCGACCAACCAAAAAACGAAAACGGTCATAAACGTGCATTGAACATAACTAACACTAAATAATGCACCATAAGTAGGATGTAACTTCGTTGCATAACTATTGACTTTACGTGCATGCATAGGGAATCACAAACCTTAACACCAATATTCTTACTAAAGCACAATTAGTCACTAGCACAACTCACATATTATCATCTTCATATCGCAAAACCATTGCAAGGAATCAAGCTTATCACATCCAATCACTACAAAAAAAAGACACATCCGTGACATTTTGGGTCGAACGATTTTCTCTCTCTCATGCTTATGACACTTCTATGACGATAATTGTGACAAAACCTGGTATCATCATAGCTGTGGTGGGCTCGTACTTCTATGACAAAAAATCATGATAGGAAATGGCCTTTTCGTCCTGTGCGGGTCGAAGACGCAGCCGCATGACATTCTTTGGGCCGTCCATGACGGAAAAAACCGTGGTAGAAGCGAGGGTGAGGAAAATATCAGGGAGTTCCCGGTTACGGTGGGTGGTCGGGGACCGAGCGATGCACGTTTCTCTCATACGCGTACGCACGTGGGTGCGAGTCGTTGGGATCTAACTGAACCCGAGCGAGGCGTTCGCCTACTGAACCCGGGCGATTGCACTGCAGGCTACGCGTTACTGAACCCGAGCGATCGATCGATCGCTGTTAACTGAACCCGATCGAGCGATTCCTTCGCTAATGCTGCTAATTGAAGCCGATCGAACCTTGCTGCCTCCTTCCCTTGATGAACAGTGAGCATTGTTGGG
>NC_041385.1:508852110-508958475 GCF_002162155.2 Triticum dicoccoides
AGGGGGGTTGGATGAACAGTTCCCGATGGGGGGTTGGATGAACAGGACCCCGTGGTGTTGCCTCTGTATGAACAAGACCCCGATCGATCGAGCCGGTTGGGGGTGGATGAACATGACCCCATGGAGGGCTGGATGAACAGGACCCCGTGGAGGGCTGGTTGAACAGTAGTCGGTGGAGGCTGGATGAACAGTAGCCCGTGGAGGGGTGGTTGAATAGGACCCCGTGGAGAGGGCTGGTTGAACAGTAGCAGGTGGAGGAGCGGTGGAGGCTGGATGAACAGGAGCCCGTGGATGAACAGTCACAGGTGGAGGCTGGAGGAGGTCGACGATGGATGAACAGTAGCCCGTGGAGGCTAGAGGAAGTCGACGGTGGAGATGAACAGTATCTCGTGGAGTCCCATTTTGCGGTACGCCACACCCATCCCAATGAATAGGATCCCCATTTTGACCGCAACGCTCCAACACAAGTCTGTTTCCTCCGTTTTGCGGTACGCCACACCCTTCCCGATCAACAAGACCCCATTTTGACCGTAGGAGGTCCAAGAGAAGTCCGTTTCCTCCGTTTTGCGGTACACCAGACCCCTCCCGATGAACAGGATCCCGTTTTGACTGTGGCCGATCGAACACAAGGCCGTTTCCTCCATTCCGCGGTACGCCAGGCCTCGTTTCGATCAGTTGTTCTATCCAAGCTGATTGGCTCCCGATGAACACGGCGATGACACAGTTTCTCCATTCCGACCCGGCCATGTACACGAGCCCGGGCCGTACATATGCGCGAGTAGGCGTTTGAGACCCCGCCCGTATGTACGTACATGGCCGTATTTACTTTCTTGCACCCTGGCCGTTGTACGTACGTGTACACGATATTAACGGGACTGCATGACATGCTATGTGCACGCCTCTACTACAACACATGCACGCCTCTACTACAACACGTGCCCTTCCTTACACGGCCACGGTTCATTGCTGTAGCCTGCAGACAGACCGATCGTATGTACGTACATGTTCGCGACCAGAATGACAACGCTACGTACGCTTCGACCAAGTGGGTCCCGACTGTCAGGCACTTCCTTGCGTGCGAAGATGTAACTGGTGGGTCCCAGCAGTCAGGGGGCGAATCATTTTATTTTGCCCGTAATATGGACACACTTCCTTGCGTGCGAATATGTAGCTGGTGGGTCCCAGCAGTCAAGGGGAAACATTTTTTTTGCAAAATACGATGGCCCGTCCAGTGGGTCCCAGCTGTCAGGTGGAGGAATCATTATTTTCCGCGTAATAAGGAGGCACTTCCTTGCTGCCTCCATGGATCCAGCTGTCAGCCTCTCCATGTATAGTACTCTTCCGATGGAAGTCGTTCCTTGACCACATTGACCATGCCGCACCGAGAGCACCAAGGCGGTGGACGACGGCGAGGCTTAGGAAGGGGACGACATGGAGCCGGGGAAGACGCGACAGTGGATGCCCACACGGAGAGGAGTACGAGGGTTCACTAGTTTGGCTTTGGTGTGAGGATGCCGTCGCCGTAGAATAACAGGGGGTGTGGGTGAGTGGAGGGATGGCCTACCAGCGGTAGGAGTAGTAGGGGGTGGTGAGGCCTCCACGGCAGCACAGCCGGCCACGGGAGACAGGACCAGGCGACACGACCGGCGCTGCTTTGGGTGGCTGGAGCAAGAAGACCATAGGTTGAAGAAGCACTACGGCCGTTGGATGGATATCATACGGTCACTGGAGCTAGAATCGTTCATATTGACTAAGTTGAAAAATCCCTCCGTCCCCATCAACTTAATAGGCCCACAAGTCAGCCTCCCACTATGGTGCGTCCCAGCTAGCAGGGGGTGTATTCATTTTTTGTGTGTAATAAGGAGGCACTTCCTTGCATGCGAAGATATAGCTGGTGGGTCCGACCTGTCAGCGGGGGGAACGTATTTTTCACGAAATACAAAGGCCCTTCCGGTGGGTCCCAACTGTCAGGTGGAAGAATCATTGTTTCGCGTGTAATAAGGAGGCATTTCCTTGCTTGCGGCCATGGACCCAGTTGTCAGCCTCTCCACGTATAGTCCACTTCCGATGGATGTCGTTCGTTGACCATGTTGACCATGCCGCGCCGAGAGCACCAGGGCGGTGGATGACGGCAAGGCCTAGGAAGGGAATGACACGGAGCCAGGGAAGACTCGATAGTTGTTTCCCACGCGGAGGGGAGTACGAGGGTTTACTGGTTCGTCTGCCGTCCCTGGAGAATAACAGCAGGTGTGGGTGAGTAGAGGGATGGCTAGGCCAGCGATGGGACTACGGTGGGGCGGTGAGGCCTACACAGCAGCACAGCCGACCACGGGAGGAGGGAGCAGGCAATCCCGCCGGTGCTTGTTTGAGCGGCTGGAGCAGGAAGAGCAGAGATTGAAGAAGCACGACGGCCGTTGGATGGACATCCAACAGTCACTGCTTGTGCGTCAACCTTCTTTTTAGCAAAACCTCAAATCTATGGAAAACAACATACAACTCATCAGCCATTATTTCTAATAATTTACAACCCATTTGCTAATTCTTAAGGTTTTTTTGGAGACCATATTCTTTTTGTTAGCATTACAACCCATATTGTGGCCACAGTTAAAAAATTATATGGAATTTTGCATATTTCGGTGCGGTCCAAACTGTTTTCAATCCCGAAATTTTGAGTCACATTCAAACTGGTTTTAAAAATAAATGTATATCAATATAAAATGCAAAAAATTGTCCACGCATAAAAATCAATGGAATTTAAAATCTTGAAATGAAAAAAAAGTTGAAACTAATTGCCGGTTTGATGTGTTTTAAAAATGTACAGCCCATTTGTCATTACTGATAGGCCATTTTCTGGGCCATCCGAATGAAGCTCTCCTCGTCTTGAAAGATTTGCAGCCTAACAGGCCTGACAAAGTGACTTACTTGACAAAGCACAAAAAAACTGGGCTAGCCATTTTCAGAAAGAAAAAAATACTACTAGGCTGGTCTGTGGTAAACATAAAAGAAAAGGTTGTCTAGACAGGCCAGAGTGCCCCGCACAGCCCAGTTGACACCCTGCTTCCGTCTCAAAAACAAATTAGATAAATGCCACTCAAATTATGGCGATTCATAAAAGTGCCACTACAATTTCCAAACTTTGAAAAATGCCACTGCAATTTTTGCAAACTTTGAAAAACGCCACTATAATTTTTGCAAACTTTGAAAAACGCCACTCCAGACTTTGAAAAATGCCACTGGAAATGGCATGAAATGGCATTTTTCAAAGTTTCGAAATTCAGTGGCATTTCTCGGAATCACCAGATTTGGAGTGGCATTTATCAAATTAACCGAAAACAAAAATAACTGGGCGAGCTGATGGGTCCCTGGTGTCAGCTGCTCGTTGTGCAATTCTCTCGTTTATTGACTACGTTGACAATGGCATGGGACCCAGATGTGAGAAATCCATTAGGAGGAGCCATTTTTTATTGGCTTGAAATAAGGAGGCACTTGCTTGCGTACTGCCATGACCTTGGTGGGTCCCTGCTGTCATCCTCTCCACGTACAATCATCTCCTGATTGTGTACGCGTCAACCTGGTAGGCCCACAAGTCAGCCTCTAAACCCGTGGCAGACAAATACAACCCATTTAAAAAAATAACAGCCCATTCCATACATTCAAATGGAAAGTTCAACATTTAGAGCAAAGTAACATGTCCATTCCAGATATAGAGTACTGTCTGCGTTGACAACCATCATAGCAAAGTTAACTATCTACTCCCACTAATACTCTAGTAGTGTACAAGTACTAACTTACTCTTAGCTAACTAGAGATGCTGACCGCCATCTGCGGTACATGCTAAACGCCGGCACCGGCGTCTTCCGCCTCGCCTCGGACTTGCCAGAGGTGCGATAGGGCGCGTTGGCCCTTTCCATGCCGGCGTGGTCCACCGAAGCTTCGGCTTCTAAGCAGGAAACCCATTGACGAGCTGGTAGTAAAATTTGGCGTCGTGAATGCGTGCGTGCCCGACAGCCTCCAGTGCTATTTGCCGGGTGCCGGCCTCCATGTAGTCAGCCCAGTTGCGGGCGCTCTGCTCACGACTCAGAGCATCGGTGCGCTGCTGCTCCATATCCTGCTGGCGGCGCAAATTGGTGATACACTGCTCCTCCACCAGGCGGTCGTGCTCCAACAACTCCTCATACTCCGCATTGCCATCTAAAGACCGATAGAATGCCTCCTCCCTTCGTGTGCCTTTCGGTGAAAAACCAAACACTAGTTCCGGCGATGACCGCCTCCGGCGTCGCCTATCGCGGACGGGTGGGGGCATGGCGGTCATGGCAAGAGCGAGGATAAGTGGCGAGCGACGTCGGGCCGGTGGGGGCTTATGAGGATAGGGCGAGTTGGGTGATGGTGCCACCGGAGAAGGCCGAGAAACAGTAATTATAGGCAAAAGGTAGGTGAACTAGCGTGTCGCGGGAAACACGACGATCATCACGGTCATCGGAATTCAATGCATAAGCAGGCATGGCTTAGGCTGGTCGTAATGGTAGTATCATATCTAGTATCATGCATGTTAGCTTGCCGTGGAAAACTAGAAAAACTGAAATTATGACTGTGCCGTCCCATCCCATCAGTGGTGTGTCCCGTCCGTGCTGGGTCGCACGCCGGTATGACGGTCAAACGAGTGCACTCGAATCATCCAGATGAGGTACTCCCTCTTTGTCAAAAATGATTCCACCACTCATCATCTACCTTGGTTGGTCAGATTTTTGAATTAAGCCCTGCAAACCTGAAATGAGGTAGTACATGCGTGATCCGCTATTTATTCGTGTAGGATCGAGTAGGTCGGACAGTGTACGTGTAGGATCAAGTAGGTCGGATGGTGTACGTGTAGGATCGCATTAGCTAATGAACGTTCGATGGGAGATAAGGCATTTGCGAACGTTTTTGCTGACAGTTTCTTTAGATTCGCATGGCATTTTCTTTAGAGCAGCTTGTCAGTTTCTTCAGAGGTAGGTATTTTTATTCAAAAAACTGCCACTTCGGATCTTGCGTCGCAACTAAAACTACCAGTAGCACATTAGTACGCTAGCTAGTGATCGATCAGTAACTTGTAAACACTGAGCGAACAGAAATAAGGAACTGTTAGTAACTTGTAAACACTAAGAACACAGAAATAAGGATCATCCTGTGCACAATAGTAAGAGCTGATCCGTTCGAAATGTTTACACGAGACTCACAGGCCTGGCATTGTAATATGTTCACATTAGTAGGCCAAATTCAAAACCAACTAGTACGATTCCCATACATAAGATCAACATGTTGATGCATCTCAATGATTCACAGATCATATACAAATATGTAGCTCCAAAAGCAAAGATCTAGAAAAAACATCTGTACTTCCTACTAACATGGATGCTTCTCTTAGCCAACATTCTGTACAGAGACACATTTGTTTGTGAAGTCTACAATTCCTCTTGCTAACATAAGTGGTTTCACCAACAGCTGGAACCATGAGAATGAACCACACATGACGGAGGAACATCCACTACAATATGATTTGGTCTTCTCTCGATCACACGGCGAGACTATTCCAGAATACAAACTTTAACTTAGGCAAAATGATGCCCATTGTATAATCAGACCAAAGCAATGAAGCACCTAGTGTTGGCCAATAAATAGTATAGTACTACTTTTCTTTAGTCCATGAAGTGACTATCCAATCTTTCTGTGTCTATTTTCAAATGGCACTGCATGCAGTGACTTTACTATTCTCTTGTGCAGTTCAACCAAAATTGCGGTCACTTTGTTTGTCTGCCAAATAGCAACGGGCAGACATCTCTGTCTACACAAATATCAAGCAACTAGTAAACATATACTCCACCTTGTATTTTCGGTTTAAAGACGTCTCTTCCGCTTAGCATCTGTCATGTTTTGCACTGGATAATTTGATACAGTCATGTTTTGCCCTGGACAATTTCATACTGAATTGATTTGCTGGTTCAGAGAAGAAATATAGCGCATATTCTTCATCAGACCAAGGATATCCATGTTCGCAGTGATGGAAGAGGTGAAATCGATACAACCGAAATTGAGCATCCAATCATTGAATCCTGTCCTGCACCTCCAATGTAGGTCCACCCTGCCAATAAATTCACATGCAAACCACTAGTATTACTATCTAATGGCAGTACAAAAAGAATAGCAAGATAGTAGCAAACCATGTACCTTCATAATGAACAACTCATAGTGCCACCAATTGGATATAAAGGTTTGGAAGAAAACATGCTCCTAATGTTGAACCATTTGGACTTTTTGTGCAGTTCCACTAAAATCGAGCATCCCTGTTTGCATAGATATTGTAAGTGTGATTACTATAAAAGTGGCACTAGTTGAAGCATAGACTCACAAATATAAGCATTCCAATTTCTTAATGGGAAAAGGTAGCAAGACTGTTTCTAACCACCTATTTGAAGGAATAAATAAGGCAATGACGCCTGATGTCAGGAAGGCATACATAGTTTTTTCTGAAAAATTGAGCCATTCCTGACCTTTCCTCCTCTTTTAAGCATATTTTGTGCAGTTCAACTAAAATAGAATGCCATCACCGCCTGGACAATTTAGTGACACTGTCGAAAAGGAAATGACTTAACATTACATCATGATGTCAGGTATGTAGTCGACAGGCATTAGAGACAAACATACAGACCTCCTCCGATAACATAATGAACATTAATTTTAACAAAGGTGTGACTAGCTTTACCGAGATAATTTGAGTGAACTCTACACCCTATGTTCCTTAATATAAGACGTTTTTGCCGTTCAATTTAAAGTACCCAAACGTCTAGTATTTAGAAAAATAGGTAGTAGTTTTCTTGAGCACATATCTAGGAAAGCTTGCCACACTTTATATATGTCCATATGCTAATGCAACACCATTCAATAGTACAAATATACACTAATCCAGTGGCTAGTGCAACAATAGAGTAGTTATTATATTACAGGGTATAGTACAATGGTTTTACTGAACAGATTTCCATAAGCTCTAGCACTCGAAGATTTCTATAAGAATTAACAATACAAAATGTAAAGGTAACAAGTTTCAACATTGGTATACTAGCTGTGCAAGAGCATTAAACCAAATACAAAAGTCTGAAGGTAACTAGTATTATTAACTAATGACAGTATAAAAAAATTGCAAACCATGTACCTTCAAGGTAAATATCATTTCGAACTCGAGGGGACCTAAAAATTGCTATCCTAATGTTGATAATCGATCAAACATAAAAACTTGATCGAACGAATCAAGAGAACAGCCGGAGGAGGAGGTGCCCACTCTTGACCTTTCCTCTTGACACTGTACAATTTTTTTGACTTATCTCAAGAAAGTGAGGTATGTAATCTATAAGCATTAACAGTGCAAAAATCTGAAGGTAGTAACAAGATTCATCGTTGGTATACTGGCTGTGCAACAACATTAGAATGCCTTAGCTGAAAAATCTTTAATACATCCACAATCAACAGCTAACCCTGAAATAATCCAGTGACATTAAATGGCATTGCTTAAATTTATCGGTGGCATTAGACTGAGTGCGGCATTAGTTAAATGTGGCATCACTTTAGCAGTAGCATTGCTTGACTTGACCGCTGGCGTTATACTAACAACAAAAAAGTGGCAATAAGAGCATGGGAGGCCCATTCGGACAGTGGGCGCACCAGTACGATGTACCTCCACAGACGCATAGAGTGGTGAGGGAAGTATGGTTGCCCAGAGCAACAAATATCCAAGCAGCATATGTGGATTACGTCCCATTTCTGTTCTCTTTAGCCACCTTTTTCCTATGTGAGGACAACAAACCGATCGACCTGGTCATTCTCTATTGCGTTGTCATGCCTTTCTACCCTTCTTCAACCAAGAGACACGATACTCGTTCCTTAGCTACTGATTTTCCCCTTTTCAACTTAGATGCGGTTTTGATGCCTAGTCTCTTAGACAGTACAGTCTCCCTTCCTTTCCTTATTCAACCCAGACATGGATTAGTCTGCATGAAGTAGGGTTTCCTTTAATAGTGCAAATTAAGGTTTTTGTCTGCGTGACCAGCAGAGCAGAGGATAACAAATTGGGAGGATGGTGGAGTTGGAAAAGATCCACATGCAGCAACGTGGCAGATGGGGCAATAGAACAAGGGTATGGTTCGAAAAGAGGTAGCATACCTGAGGGTCGGCGGGAAGTGGCTTCGCTCGTGGTCATCGTCCTCCGCACACACTACGGCAACGAGCTTGCGGACGGAGGCCATCCCGCGCGGGCGCTAGGTCTAAGAGGACGGCCTTGTCGTCAGTGCGTGACCTTGCTCGTCGATGATGAGTGCGTCAATGTTGAACGTCCTTTTCTTCCCCGACGGATCTGTGACCATCGGTGAGGGAGAGAGAGGCCGTCTTTTTTAGATCTAGAGAGAGGGTGATAGTGTGAGAAGCAAGTGGGCAACCCTTAGCAAGAAAGCGCTGAAGCTCCAGCCTATATATATCTTTTTTATACTACTAGAACTAGAGGTGGAGTAGTGGTAGAGTAGTTTATATTTTCTATGCATACAATACCAATTAGTCATGCTTCAAAACTGAACGACACGTCATTAAAAAAATAAAGGCGATAACTAATGCGGCACCTCGGGCCAGCGCGGCCAGATCGCATTTTGCATGAGAAATTACACACCATGTTTCGTTGACATGTCAGTGAGATGATGGCGAGTCCTTTTGTACAATTTCTAAACTGACGTCTATGTAGGCCGGGGCGCCTCTTCGTGTACCGTGGCAACCGTCCACCGACTCTTCGCCTTTCCCTCTCGATTTGGAACTGCTGTCGCACGCTCTTCCTCCCTCTTCCATTTTCCCTCACCCTTCCTAATGCCATTGTTCGATCGTCTCCTCCATGGAGGGAACAGGCAGGAAACGACCCCGTTATTCTTGCCCCGATCTGAATGATGACGTGGTGGTAGCATGGCAGGTTTGTTCAAGACCATTCTCGACTCAACTAACAACATCATTACAAAGAACCCAAGGGTCCAGGAGCGGTTTGATCTCCCCTATCTTCTTCGCCGTGACCCTGCTGACCGGCACGTGGACGACGGAGGCCTCGCCTTGTGCAAGTTGATGCCGCTTGATAATGATACGTGTGATGTTAAGATGCCATCGCTTGAGGGTAAGGCTTGGGCAGACGCAAATGGAGATTGGGTTGTTTATATTGGGTACCACTGCGAGTGGGAACTTGTGAATGTGTACGATCATCACCGGGTTCCACTTCCAAAAATCTCAGACTGCCCAGAGGTTGAGCACACCGATATTCTATGTATGTTCAACTACGATCATGGTGACTGTCGTCTACAGAAGATAGCTATTTGTTGAGTTCCCGACTGCTCTTGGGATTACACGAACTATGAAGTTGTTGCTATCTTCGACAAGCTTGTTGCCGTCCTTACTTCCACGCCTCGATGGATATTGTCGGCGTACTGGGAACGGGGGTCCCCAGACTTGCCTGCCTGCGGCCCACGGTGTGGCTCCACCAGCGGCCTTGTACGGCCCATCTTCACCAGCAAATGGTCAAGACCCTCGCGAGGGGCCAGGCCTTGCAAGGCGGATGACACAAGACCTCCTCGGGAGCGGCCTCACTAGGCTGGCTCATGAAGGGCGGAGAGATCAAGGCGAAGGGCACCTCGTGAGGTTCCCATGATGCAAGCCATGACGACCAAGGCCAGGCGGGCGCCAGGTGGGCGCCAGCATGCACAGTGTACTGGTTTCCTCTTTGGTGCTAAAGGGGCAGGCACAGACGAGGAGTCCCGAGGCCTCAGGGAAAGGTTTCCATATCGGTGCAACGAGACCAATAACAACAGGACGGCAGGATGGAGGTCACCATGGAGCCCAGGACAGCATCACCATGAGAGCCTTTGGCAGGCGAAGACCACTTTTGTCAGGATAGATTGTACTAGTTGTCCCCCTTCAAACTTGGCCGTTGTGGGATCCCTTCCCGCCTAATATTTGGGAGAGGACCAGGGCCTCTATAAATAGGACAAGCCACCACCGTAGAGAAAGGACACATCTTGGATAGGATCCATTCCATCCTCACATCCACAAGCTCACCGAGCATAAGAACACCTCTCCTCAGGAGGCTGTTCTCCCCCTTGTACCTGTTCATCCTCAGCCCTCAAGAGGCAATCCACCACCACACACTGGAGTAGGGTATTACACCACAACGGTGGCCCGAACTAGTATAAACCCTCGTGTCTCTTGTTCTTTGGGTTCGGCGAGCTAGGCCTTGAGATCGCGGTGAGGGCGTGAGCTAGAGAGGGAGAAATCTTCATGCGCACTCCAGAGTTCGAACCTTAAGGGTTTTGCCGGAACTCGTGATCCAATATTTGGCACGCCAGGTAGGGGTGCGCTGAAGCTTTCCTTCCGTCGATCCGTGCTTCACTGCTCCACCACGTTCATGGCCGACGCTCACGCGGGCCCGTGCTGAGCGCTGGGCCGCCCTTGCCGCCCGCGTCGCCTAGACGACTCCTGTTGGCGGGCCTCCCCATCGTTCTCCGTCACCCGCCGCCACCGGCCCGGCAGGAAACCAGCAGCAAGTGTCCTCGCTGCACCCCTCTGTGCAGCGGGAAGGCCGCACCGCCACCCCGTCGCTAACTCCAACCGGCTCGTCATCTCACGCTCGTCGCGCGCCCACGGACGCGCAAGCCGTGCTGCTCATGGCACACAAGCTCCTGTGCTACCGCCCGGTCGACGACCTCTACGAGGACAGGTTGGACCGCATCGCCGAGCTCGTCAGCGCCGCTGGGGGCTCTCCTGCACCGTCCCTCTCGCTGCCTTGCCCACCACCAGCTGCGGGCGACGTAGCTCACGGAGCGCCTCCGCCACCTCCTCACCAGGACGGCGCCTTGGTACCAAGGCGCGTGCCCCCCTGGCATGACCCGTCGCGCCGGGCACCCGAGCGTGAAGAAGGAAGCTGCCAAGAAGTCCTCCGACCGCAAGAAAACGCTCCACCGCTACCAGCACCGCCACGTCAAGATCGCTTGCCGCGGCAGGACCGCGCGCCGCTTGCCATAGCAGTGCGGGGGCACCAAGACCAAGCTCCACCCACATGACGGGCCTCGGTGGCCACGGCCGGCTGCCGCGCCTTCATTCTAGAGCCGCATAGCATTGTCTGGCCGGGCAAGTTCAAGCCCGACCTGCCTCTGCGCTACAACGACACCCCCGATCCCGCAGAATTCCTGCAGCTCTACGAGTTGAGCATCGAAGCGGCCAACGGCGACGAGAAGGTCATGACGAACTGGTTCCCCATGGCTCTCAAGGACGACGCTCGCTCATGGCTCCTGAACTTGCCCGCGGGGGTCAATCTCCTCCTGGGGCGAGATGTGTGACCGCTTCGTCGCCAACTTCTAGGGCACTCGCGATCGCCCACCGGCCACGAGTGACCTGCAGCGCATCAAGTAGCAGCCAGGAGAGACCCTGCAGGAGTACATCCAGCGCTTCAATAACGTCCGCCTCAAGATCCCCAAGGTGACGGACGAGGCCATCATTTCAGCGTTCTCTGATGGTGTCCGCAATGTCAAGATGAAGGAAGAGCTCGCTATCCACGAAGAGCTGTGCACCATACTGGAGATGTTCAACCTGGCGACAAAGTGCGCTAGAGCTAAGGAGGGGCGCCTCTCCCTCCTCGAGCTCCCAGCTGGCGACCCAGAGGAGAAGAAGGCCAAGCCCAAGGACTCGAAGCGCAAGGGGGCAGCCGTGCTCGCGATTGAGCCTAAGACGAAGCATGGCCGGGACCAGCCCGAGTCGTCCAAGAGCAGCCGTCCGTTCTGCGCATTCCACAACGTACACAGTCATAACACCAATGACTGTCAGGAGCTCAGGGCCATTCGAGATGGACGCTTCGGTCGACGCCTCGAGCACGGCGACCGGGGCTACGGCCGAGGAGGAGGACGAGGTGGGGGACGCTGGGATGCTACCTCTTGAGCACTGCATTGGTTTTCCCTTGAAGAGGAAAGGGTGATGCAGTAAAGCAGCATAAGTATTTCCCTCAGTTTTTGAGAACCAAGGTATGAATCCAGTAAGAGGCCACGCACGAGTCCCTCACACCTGCACAAACAAACAAGAACCTCGCAACCAACGTGATAAAGGGGCTGTCAATCCCTTCACGGTCACGTACGAGAGTGAGATCTGATAGAGATGATAGGATAATATTTTTGGTATTTTTATGATAAAGATGCAAAGTAAAATAAAAGGCAATAGAAATAGCAAAGTGTTGGAAGATTAATATGATGGAAAATAGACTCGGGGGCCATAGGTTTCAGTAGTGGCTTCTCACAAGATAGCATAAGTATTTGCGATGGGTAAACAAATTACTGTCGAGCAATTGATAGAATTGAGCATAGTTATGAGAATATCTAGGTATGATCATGTATATAGGCATCACGTCCGAGACAAGTAGACCGACTCCTACATGCATCTACTACTATTACTCCACACATCGACCGCTATCCAGCATGCATCTAGAGTATTAAGTTCATTAAGAACAGAGTAACGCATTAAGAAAGATGACATGATGTAGAGGGATAAACTCATGCAATATGATATAAACCCCATCTTTTTATCCTTGATGGCAACAATACAATACGTGCCTTGCTTCCCCTACTGTCACTAGGAAAGGACATCGCAAGATTGAACCCAAAGCTAAGCACTTCTCCCATTGCAAGAAAGATCAATCTAGTAGGCCAAACCAAACTGATAATTCGAAGAGACTTGCAAAGATAACCAATCATACATAAAAGAATTCAGATGAGATTCAAATATTGTTCATAGATAATCTTGATCATAAACCCACAATTCATCGGATCTCGGCAAACACACCGCAAAAGAAGATTACATCGAATAGATATCCACAAGAGAGGGGGAGAACATTGTATTGAGATCCAAAAAGAGAGAAGAACCCATCTAGCTAATAACTATGGACCCGAAGGTCTGAGGTAAACTACTCACACTTCATCGGAGAGGCCTTGGAGATGATGTAGAGGCCCTCCATGATCAATGCCCCCTCCGGTGGAGCTCCAGAAAAGGCCCCAAGATGGGATCTCTCGGGTACAGAAAGTTGCGGCAGTGAAATAGGGTTTTGGCTCCGTATCTGGTAGTTTGGGGGTACGTAGGTATATATAGGAGGAAGGAGTACGTTGGTGGAGTAACGAGGGGGCCACGAGGGTGGAGGGCGCGCCTGGGAGGGGGGGTAGGCGCGCCCCCTACCTCGTGCCTTCCTCGTTCGTTGCTTTGCGTAGACTCCAACTCCTCTGGATCACGTTTGTTCAGAAAATCACGTTCAAGAAGGTTTCATTCCGTTTGGACTCCGTTTGATATTCTTTTTCTACGAAACACTAAAACGGACAAAAAACAACAATTCTGGGCTGGGACTCCGGTTAATAGGTTAGTCCCAAAAATGATATAAAAGTGTATAATAAAGCCCAATAATGTCCAAAACAGAATATAATATATCATGGAACAATCAAAAATTATAGATTCGTTGGAGACGTATCAAGCATCCCCAAGCTTAATTCCTGCTCGTCCTCGAGTAGGTAAATGATAAAAATAGAATTTTTGATGTGGAGTGCTACTTAGCATAATTTCAATGTAATTCTTCTTATTGTGGCACGAATGTTCAGATTTAATATAAAAGTTTAATGTTGACATAAAAACAATAATACTTCAAGCATGCTAACCAATGAATTATGTCTTATCAAAATAACATATCCAAAGCAAGTTATCCCTACAAAATCATATAGTCTGCTATGCTCCATCTTCCCTACACAAAATATTCATATCATGTACAACCCCGGTTTTAGCCAAGCAATTGGTTCATACTTTTTAACACGCTTTAGCATTTTCAACTCTTACGCAATACATGAGCGCAAGCCATGGATATAGCACTATGGTGGAATAAGGTGTAATGGTAGGGGTTATGTGGGAAGACAGAAAAAGGAGAAAGTCTCACATCAACTAGGCGTATCAACGGGCTATGGAGATGCCCATTAATAGATATCAATGTGAGGAGTAGGGATTGCCATGCAACGGATGCACTAGAGCTATAAGTGTATGAAAGCTCAAACAAAGAGAAACTAAGTGGGTGTGCATCCAACTTGCTTGCTCACGAAGACCTCGGGCATTTTGAGGAAGCCCATCATTGGAATATACAAGCCAAGTTCTATAATGAAATTTCCCACTAGTATATGAAAGTCACAAAATGAGAGACTCTCTATCATGAAGATCACGGTGCTACTTTGAAGCACAAGTGTGGTAAAAGGATAGTAACATTGTCCCTTCTCTCTCTTTCTCTCATTTTTTGATTTGGGCCTTCTCTTTTTTTATGGCCTCTTTTTTTAATTTAGTCCAGAGTCTCATCCCGACTTGTGGGGGAATCATAGTCTCCATCATCCTTTCCTCACTTGGGACAATGCTCTAATAATGATGATCATCACACTTTTATTTACTTACAACTCAGGAATTACAACTCGACACTTAGAACAAAAACATGACTCTATGTGAATGACTCCGGCGGTGTACCGGGATATGCAATGAATCAAGAGCGACATGTATGAAAGGATTATGAATGGTGGCTTTGCCACAAATACAATGTCAACTACATGATCATGCAAAGCAATATGACAATGATGGAGCGTGTCATGATAAACGAAATGATGGAAAGTTGCATGGCAATATATCTCGGAATGGTTGCTATGGAAATGAAATAATAGGTAGGTATGGTGGCTGTTTTGAGGAAGATATAAGGAGGTTTATGTGTGATAGAGCGTATCATATCACGGGGTTTGGATGCACCGACGAAGTTTGCGCCAACTCTCTAGGTGAGAAAGGGCAATGCACGGTACCGAAGAGGCTAGAAAATTGCGGAAAGGTAAGTGTGCGTATAATCCATGGACTCACATTAGTCATAAAACTCATATACTACGCATGCTCCTAGGGGAAGGGTTGGTAGGAGTTAACCATCGCGCGATCCCAACCGCCACACAAAGGAGGACAATCAACAAATACCTCATGTTCCGACTTCGTTACATAACGGTTCACCATACGTGCACGCTACGGGAATAACAAACCCCAACACAAGTATTTTTCAATTCCACAATTACTCAACTAGCACAACTATGATATTACCACCTTTATATCTCAAAACAATTATCTAGTATCAAATTTTCTCATGATATTATAATTAAAGCAAATTGCCATGCTATTTAAAGACTTCTCAAAATAATGTAAGTGAAGCATGAGAGATCAATAGTTTCTATAAAACAAATCTACCGCCGTGCTCTAAAAGATATAAGTGAAGCACTAGAGCAAAACTATATAACTCAAAAGATATAAGTGAAGCACATAGAGTATTCTAATAAATTCCAAATCATGTGTGTCTCTCTCAAAAGGTGTGTACAGCAAGGATGATTGTGGTGAACTAAAAAGCAAAGACTCAAATAACAAGATGCCCCAAGAAAAACACATATCATGTGGTGAATAAAAATATAGCTCCAAGTAAAGTTACCGATGGAAGTAGACGAAAGAGGGGATGCCTTCCGGGACATCCCCAAGCTTCGGCTTTTCGGTGTCCTTAGATTATCTTGGGCTGCCATGGGCATCCCCAAGTTTTGGCTCTTGCCACTCCTTGTTCCATAATCCATCAAATCTTTTACCCAAAACTTGAAAATTCACAACACAAAACTCAACAGAAAATCTCATGAGCTCCGTTAGCGAAAGAAAACAAAACACCACTTCAAGGTACTGTAATGAACTCATTCTTTATTTATATTGGTGTTAAAATTACTGTATTCCAACTTCCCTATGGTTTATAAACTATGTTACTAGCCATAAAATCATCAAAATAAGCAAACAACACACGAAAAACAGAATCTGTCAAAAGCAAAACAATCTGTAATAATCTGTAACTAACGCAAACTTCAGGAACGTGAAAAATTCAACAAAATTAGGAAGTTCGAGATAATTGGTTTATTGATCTACAGCAAAAATAATCAACTGAAAATAACGTTCCTGTGATTTATGAAAACTAATCTCGTGCACGCAAAGTTTCTGTTTTCTGGAGCAGAATCAAATAACTATTACCGTAGGTTATCTTAACGGTTTTACTTGGCACAAACACTAATTAAAACACAAAAACGAATCTAACCAGAGGCTAGACATATTATTTATTCCTAAACAGAAGCAAAAAGCAAAAAACTAAAATAAAATTGGGTTGCCTCCCAACAAGCGCTATCGTTTAACGCCCCTAGCTAGGCATAAAAGCAAGGGTAGATCTAGGTGTTGCTATCTTTGGTAAGAAAACCATAAGTGGCTCTCATGATAGATTCATATGGTAATTTTATTTTTTTTCTAGGAAAGTGTTCCATGCCTTCCCTTAATGGAAATTGGAATCTAATATTTCCTCCCTTCATATCAATAATTGCACCAATCGTTCTAAGAAAAGGTCTACCAAGAATAATAGGACATGAAGGATTGCAATCTATATCAAGAACGATAAAATCTACGGGCACATAATTCCTATTTGCAACAATAAAAACATCATTAATTCTTCCCATAGGTTTTTTGATAGTAGAGTCCGCAAAGTGCAAATTTAAAGAACAATCATCAAGTTCATGGAAACCTAGCAAATCGCACAAAGTTTTCGGAATCGTGGAAACACTAGCACCCAAATCACACAAAGCATACACTCATGATCTTTAATTTTAATTTTAGTAGTAGGTTCCCACTCATCTTAAAGTTTTCTAGGGATAGAAACTTCCAACTCAAGTTTTTCTTCGTAAGATTGCATCAAAGCATCAACGATATGTTTAGTAAAAGCTTTATTTTGACTATAAGCATGCGGAGAATTTAACACGGATTGCAATAAGAAAATACAATCTATTAAAGAGCAATTATCATAATTAGATTCCTTGAAATCCAAAATAGTGGGTTCATTGATATCTAAAGTTTTAACTTCTTCAATCCCACTTCTACCAAATTTTGCATCAAGATCTAAAAACTCTGAATTTTTGAAACGCCTTCTAGGTAAAGGTAATTCATCTTCAGTCCCATCATTATCAAGATTCATATTGCAAAAAAAAAGATTTAATAGGGGACACATCAATAACTTTTAGATCTTCATCTTTACTTTCATAGAAATTAGAAGAACACGCTCTCATAAAGCAATCTTTCTTAGCACGCATTCTAGCGGTTCTTTCTTTGCACTCAGAAATGGAAATTCTCTTGGCGTTGAGAGACTCATTGATATCATGATTGGGTGGAATAGATCTAAGTTTCAAGGAATCAACATCAAGAGAAATTCTATCAACGTTCCTAGCCAATTCATCAACTTTAAGCAATTTTTCTTCAAGCAAAGCATTGAAATTCTTTTGCGAATTCATAAACTCCTTAACACTATCCTCAAATTCAGAGGGCATCTTATTAAAATTTCCATAAGCATTGTTGTAGGAATTACCATAATTATTAGAGGAATTACTAGGGAACGGCCTAGGATTAAAGTTTCCTCTATACGCGTTGTTACCAAAATTATTCCTACCAACAAAATTCACATCCATAGATTCATTATTATTCTCAATCAAAGTAGACAAAGGCATATCATTAGGATTCGAAGAAACACTTTTAGTAGCAAATAATTTCATAAGTTCATCCATCTTTCCACTCAAAACATTAATTTCTTTTATCGCATGCACTTTTTTATTAGTAGATCTTTCGGTGTGCCATTGAGAATAATTAACCATAATATTGTCTAGGAGTTTAGTAGCTTCTCCTAAAGTGATTTCCATAAAAGTGCCTCCCGCGGCCGAATCTAAAAGATTTCTATAAGCAAAATTCAATCTGGCATAATTTTTTTGTATAATCATCCACAAATTCAAACTATGAGTGGGGCAATTACGTATCATTAATTTCATCCTCTCCCAAGCTTGCGCAACATGTTCATGATCAAGTTGCTTAAAATTCATAATATCATTTCTAAGAGAGATGATTTTAGCGGGAGGAAAATACTTAGAGATAAAAGCATCTTTGCACTTATTCCATGAATCAATACAATTTTTAGGCAAAGATGAAAACCACACTTTAGCACGATCCCTAAGTAAAAAAGGGAATAGTTTCAATTTGACAATATCATTATCAACATCCCTCTTCTTTTGCATATCACACAAATCAACAAAGCTATTTAGATGGGTAGCGACATCTTTACTAGGATGGTCGGCGAATTGATCTTTCATAACAAGATTCAACAAAGCAGCATTAATCCCACAAGATTCAACATCATTAAGAGGAGAAATCAGAGTGCTAAGAAAATCATTATTGTTGGTATTGGGAAAGTCACACAATTTGGTATTATCTTGAGCCATCCTGACAAGCAAGCAATCCAACAAGCAAGCAAACAAGCAAAGAGTGAAAACAGGCGAACAGAAAAGAGAGGGCGAATAAAATGGCAATGGTGAAGTGGGGGAGAGGGAAACGAGAGGCAAATGGCAAATAATGCAATGCGAGGGAGATGAGTTTGTGATGAGTACTTGGTATGGCTTGACTTTTGCGTAGACTCCCCGGCAACGGCGCCAGAAATCCTTCTTGCTACCTCTTGAGCACTGCGTTGGTTTTCCCTTGAAGAGGAAAGGGTGATGCAGTAAAGCAACGTAAGTATTTCCCTCAGTATTTTAGAACCAAGGTATCAATCCAGTAGGAGGCCACGCACGAGTCCCTCGCACCAGCACAAACAAACAAGAACCTCGCAACCAACGCGATAAAGGGGTTGTCAAGCCTTCACGGTCACTTACGAGAGTGAGATCTGATAGAGATGATAGGATAATATTTTTGGTATTTTTATGATAAAGATGCAAAGTAAAATAAAGGTGATACGTCTCCGTCGTATCTATAATTTTTGATTGTTCCATGCCAATATTATTCACTTTCATATACTTTTTGGCAACTTTTTATATTATTTTTGGGACTAACATATTGATCGAGTGCCCAGTGCCAGTTCTTGTCTGTTGCATGTTTTTTGTTTCACAGAAACCCAACATCAAACGGAGTCCAAATGGGAAAAAATGGACGGAGATTTTTTTTGGAATATTTATGATTTTTGGGAAGTAAAATCAACGCGAAACGGTATCCGAGGTGGGCACGAGGTAGGGGGGCGCGCCCTACCCCCCCAGGCGCGCCCCTGGCCCTCGTGGTCCACCCATAAGGCGGTTGACGCTCTCCTTCTGGCGCAAGAAAGCTAATTTTATGAGAAAGATCTGGGCGAAAGATTCATCCCAATCGGAGTTACGGATCTCTAGATATAAAGGAAACGGTGAAGGGGTAGATTCTGCCAACGCAGGGAACGCACAAACAGAGAGATAGATCCAATCTTGGAGGGGCTCTCGCCCCTCCTAAGCCATGGGAGCCAAGGACCAGAGGGGAAACCCTTCTCCCATCTAGGGAGGAGGTCAAGGAAGAAGAAGAAGAAGGGGGGCTCTCTCCCCCTTGCTTCCGGTGGCGCCGGAACGCCGCTGGGGGCCATCATCATCACCGCGATCTTCACCAACACCGCCGCCATCTTCACCGACATCTCCACCAACTCTTCCTCCCTCTATGCAGCAGTGTAACCTCTCTCTTACCCGCTGTAATCTCTACTTAAACATGGTGCTCAACGCTATATATTATTCCCCAATGATGTATGGCTATCTTATAATGTTTGAGTAGATCTGTTTTGTCCTAATGGCTATTTGATGATCGTGATTGGTTTGAGTTGTATGTTTTATTATTGGTGCTGTCCTATGGTGCCCTTCGTGTCGCGCAAGCATGAGGGATTCCCGCTGTAGGGTGTTGCAATACGTTCATGATTCTCTTATAGTGGGTTGGTGAGTGACTGAAACACAAACCTGAGTAAGAGGGATTGTTGCGTATGGGATAAAGGGGACTTGATACTTTAATGCTATGGTTGGGGTTTACCTTAATGAATCTTTAGTAGTTGCGGATGCTTGCTAGAGTTTCAATCATAAGTGCATATGATCCAAGTAGAGAAAGTATGTTAGCTTATGCCTCTCCCTCAAATAAAATTGCAATAATGATTACCGGTCTAGTTATCGATTGCCTAGGGACAAATAACTTTCTTGTTGACAGAAGCTCTCTACTAGAACTAATTTAGTTGCTTCTTTATCTAAGCAGCCCCTGGTTTATGTTTACGTGCTCTTTATTCTCTTGCAAACCTATTCCAACAACACCTACAAAGTACTTCTAGTTTCATACTTGTTTCCGGTAAAGCGAACGTCAAGAGTGCGTAGATTTGTATCGGTGGTCGATAGAACTTGAGGGAATATTTATTCTACCTTTAGCTCCTCGTTGGGTTCGACACACTTACTTATCGAAAACTGTTGCGATCCCCTATACTTGTGGGTTATCAAGACCTTTTTCTGGCGCCGTTGCCGGGGAGTCATAGCGTGGGGTGAATATTCTCATGTGTGCTTGTTTGCTTTATCACTAAGTAATTTTTATTTGCTGTTCTTAGTTGTTCTCTATCTTTAGTTATGGGTAGGAAACGCAAAATACCAAAAAAAATAGTTGTACTGCTGAACCAATGGTTGAAGAACCACTCAAAATCTATCACACTACTGAAGCTTATTACTTGGATCATCTTTGATCCCTATGTGCTCATGCTGAAACCCCAACTAGCTTAGTTGAGGGAAAATCTTTAGATGAGCATGCTTGTTATGTGCGACACCGTATATCTGAAAAAAGGAAACTATTATGAAGTCAAATTCAACGTTTGCAATGCTATGCTTGGAATTTATGTTGGGAATATGATTTTACTTGTTGTTCTGAAAACCCTAAAAAACACCTTCCCTACGAATGTGAGTTTATTGATAATGGAATCTTATCTTCTTATGCTAAGGGTGTTTATAGTTACTATGATGTTCAACAAATTGAAGAATTTGTTGCTTTTAAGGGTGCTTTTGAAATTGCTATGTTGATTGCAAAGTATGATGCTACTCTTTACAAATCTGAAAATTTTGCCATACTTGAATATTGTTATTATAATTATGATTCTAATGCCTATGCTAAACAATTTATTAAGAAATCCCCCACTGTCCAAGAAGAGACTAATATTTTGCAGGAAGCTATGGAAGAAGAAATTGATGAAACTGTGAGCTCATTGGATGAAAAAGATGATGAGGAGAGCGAAGAACAAAAGGAGGAAGAGCGGATTAGCTACCCATGCCCACCTTCTAATGAGAGTAACCCTCCAACTCATACATTATTTAATTTCCCTTCGTGCTTACCGAAGGATGATTGCTATGATGATTGCTATGATCCCATTGATTCTCTTGAAATATCCCTTTTTGATGATGCTTGCTATGCTTGTGGCCAAGATGCCAATATGAATGATGCTTATGGAGATGAACTTTCTATAGTTCCTTATGTTAAACATGAAATTGTTGCTATTGCACCCACGCATGATAGTCCTATTATCTTTTTGAATTCTCCCGACTACACTATATCGGAGAAGCTTGCACTTATTAAGGATTATATTGATGGGTTGCCTTTTACCGTTGCACATGATGATTTTGATGAATATAATATGCATGTGCTTGCTGCTCCTACTTGCAATTATTATGAGAGAGGAACTATATCTCCGCCTCTCTATGTTTCCCATACTATGAAATTGCAAGAAACTGCTTATACTATGCATTGGCCTTTACTTTGTGTGCATGAATTGTTCTTTTATGACATGCCGATGCATAGGAAGAGAGTTAGACTTCATCATTACATGATTTATGTTACTTTGTGCTCATTACTAAATTACAAATCATTTTTAATTAAAATTGGCTTTGATATACCTTGGGATCCGGGTGGATCCATTACTTGAGCACTAAATGCCTAGCTTAATGGCTTTAAAGAAAGCGCTGCCAGGGAGACAACCCAGAAGTTTTAGAAAGTCATTTTAAGAGTCATTTTTTTCTGTTGAGTGCTTTCATATAGTTTAAAAACAAAATAAATAAAGAGGGGAACCTAAAACTTTTCAAAAAGGAAAGTGAAAGTGAGAATGACAAGCATTGTTGAAGTGGGAGAGCTCCTTGAACTTTGTTCATGCTCACGGAAACTTTGTGAATCTTGATTACAGAAACTTTTCATCAAAAATAATGACCCCCTTGTACAATTCCATTGTATTATAAAAATAATGTACCAAGGTTTGCCTTTAGGATGTTTACAATGCTTGTTGCTTTGTACGGTGCTGGACAGAAACTTTGTCTGTAGTGAGCGATTTTACATTTTTAACTGGAATGTCAACTAGTTATGATACCTTTTGCACTGTCTTGATATACAACTTGTTTATTTTTCCTAATTTTGGTAGAATTTTTGGGTTACCAGAAGTATGGTGGATGTTCAGATTGATACAGACTATTCTGTTTTTGACAGATTCTGTTTTTGATGCATAGTTTGCTTGTTTTGATGAATCTATCAATTTATATTAGTGGATTAAGCCATGGAAAAGTTATATTACAGTAGACACAATGCAAAAACAAAATATGAATTGGTATGCTACAGTACTTAGAGTGGTGATTTGCTTTATTATACTAGCGAATCTTACCGAGTCTTCTGTTGAAGTTTTGTGTGGATGTAGTGTCTAATCGAGGATGTTTCGATGTGAGAAGAAGGAAGAGAGGCAAGAGCTAAAGCTTGGGGATTCCCGAGGCACCCCAAGTAAATATTCAAGGAGACTCAAGCGTCTAAGCTTGGGGATGCTGGGGAGGCATCCCCTCTTTCTTCAACCAGTATTGATATGTTTTCGAATTCGTTTCGTTCATGCATTATGTGCAAGTCTTGGAGCGTCTTTTGCATTTAGTTTTCATTTTTCTTTTATGCACCATGCTGGTATGAGATAGTCCTTGGTTGATTTATAGAATGCTCATTGCACTTCACTTAAATCTTTTGAGTGTGGCTTTATAGAATGCTTCATGTGCTTCACTTATATCATTTGAAGTTTGGATTGCCTGTTTCTCTTCACATAGAAAACCGCCATTTGTAGAATGCTATTTTGCTTCACTTATATTTGTTAGAGCGTGGGAATATCTTTTGTAGAAAGAATTAAACTCTCTTGCTTCACTTATATCTATTTAGAGAGATGACAGGAATTGGTCATTCACATGGTTAGTCATAAAATCCTACATAAACTTGTAGATCGCTGAATATGATATGTTTGATTCCTTGCAATAGTTTTGCAATATAAAGATGGTGATATTAGAGTTATGCTAGTGGGTGGTTGTGGATTGTAGAGACACTTGTGTTGAGGTTTGCAAGTCCCGTAGCATGCACGTATGGTAACCGTTGTGTGACAAATTTGAAGCATGAGGTGTTTCTTTGATTGTCTTCCTTATGAGTGGCGGTCGGGGACGAGCGATGGTCTTTTCCTACCAATCTATCCCCCTAGGGGCATGCGTAGTAGTACTTTGCTTCGAGGGCTAATAAATTCTTGCAATAAGTATATGGGTTCTTTATGACTAATGTGAGTCCATGGATTATACGCACTCTCACCCTTCCATCATTGCTAGCCTCTTCGGTACCGTGCATTGCCCTTTCTCACCTCGAGAGTTGGTGCAAACTTCGCTGGTGCATCCAAACCCCGTGATACGATACGCTCTATCACACATAAGCCTCATTATATCTTCCTCAAAATAGCCACCATACCTACCTATCATGGCATTTCCATAGCCATTCCGAGATATATTGCCATGCAACTTCCATCATCATCATATTCATGACTTGAGCATTCATTGTCATATTGCTTTGCATGATCTTAAGATAGCTAGCATGATGTTTTCCTGGCTTGTCCATTTTTTGATGTCATTGCTATGCTAGATCATTGCTCATCCTGGTACACCACCGGAAGCATTCATATGGGGTCATATCTTTGTTCCAGTATCGAGTTGTAATATCGAGTTGTAAGTAAATAAAAGTGTGATGATCATCATTATAGAACATTGCCCCATAAAAAAGGGGAAAGGCCAAAGAAGCCTAAATAAAAAAAGGGGGCCAAATAAGCCCACCAAAAAAAGAAAGAAAAGGGGCAATGTTACTATCTCTTTTTCCACACTTGTGCTTCAAAGTAGCACCATGTTCTTCATATAGATTGTCTCCTATGTTATCACTTTCATATACTAGTGGGAATTTTCATTATAGAACTTGGCTTGTATATTCCAACGATGGGCTTCCTCAAATGCCCTAGGTCTTCATGAGCAAGCAAGTTGGATGCACACCCACTTAGTTTCTTTTGTTGAGCTTTCATACACTTATAGCTCTTAGTGCATCTGTTGCATGGCAATCCCTACTCCTCGCATTGACATCAATTGATGAGCATCTCCATACCCCGTTGATTAGCCGCGTCGATGTGAGACTTTCTCCTTTTTTGTCTTCTCCACATAACCTCCATCATTATATTCTATTCCACCTATAGTGCTATATCCATGGCTTGCTCTCATGTATTGCGTGAGGGTTGAAAAAGCTGAAGCGCGTTAAAAAGTATTAACCAATTGCTCGGCTTGTCATCGGGGTTGTGCATGATGGGGGCATTTTGTGTGACGAAAATGAAGCATGGCCAAACTATATGATTTTGTAGGGATAAGCTTGCTTTGGCCTTGTTGTTTTGAAAAGACATGATTGCTTTATTCGTACGCTCGAAGTATTATTGTTTTTATGTCAAATAATAGACTATTGCTTTGAATCACTCGTGTCTTAATATTCATGCCATGATTAGACATATGATCAAGATTATGCTAGGTAGCATTCCACATCAAAAATTATTCTTTTTTATCATTTACCTACTCGAGGACGAGCAGGAATTAAGCTTGGGGATGCTGATACGTCTCCGTCGTATCGATAATTTTTGATTGTTCCATGCCAGTATTATTCACTTTCATATACTTTTTGGCAACTTTTTATATTATTTTTGGGACTAACATATTGATCCAGTGCCCAGTGCCAGTTCTTGTCCGTTGCATGTTTTTTGTTTCGCAGAAACCAAATATCAAACGGAGTCCAAACGGGAAAAAAACGGACGGAGATTTTTTTTGGAATATTTATGATTTTTGGAAAGTAAAATCAACGCGAAACGGTATCCGAGGTGGGCACGAGGTAGGGGCGCGCCCTACCCCCCCAGGCGCGCCCCTGGCCCTCGTGGTCCACCCGTAAGGCGGTTGACGCTCTCCTTCTGGCGCAAGAAAGCTAATTTTATGAGAAATATCTGGGTGAAAGATTCACCCCAATCGTAGTTACGGATCTCCAGATATAAAGGAAACGGTGAAGGGGTAGAATCTGCCAACACAGGGAAGACAGAAACAGAGAGATAGATCCAATCTCGGAGGGGCTCTCGCCCCTCCCAAGCCATGGGAGCGAAGGACCAGAGGGGAAACCCTTCTCCCATTTAGGGAGGAGGTCAAGGAAGAAGAATAAGAAGGGGGGCTCTCTCCCCCTTGCTTCTGGTGGCGGCGGAACACCGCCGGGGGCCATCATCATCACCGCGATCTTCACCAACACCGCCGCCATCTTCACCAACATCTCCACCAACTCTTCCTCCCTCTATGCAACGGTGTAACCTCTCTCTTACCTGCTGTAATCTCTACTTAAACATGGTGCTCAACGCTATATATTATTCCCCAATGATGTATGGCTATCTTATGATGTTTGAGTAGATCTGTTTTGTCCTAATGGCTATTTGATGATCGTGATTGGTTTGAGTTGTATGTTTTATTATTGGTGCTGTCCTATGGTGCCCTCCGTGTCGCGCAAGCGTGAGGGATTCCCGCTGTAGGGTGTTGCAATACGTTCATGATTCTCTTATAGTGGGTTGGTGAGTGACTGAAACACAAACCCGAGTAAGAGGGATTGTTGCGTATGGGATAAAGGGGACTTGATACTTTAATGCTATGGTTGGGTTTTACCTTATGAATCTTTAGTAGTTGCGGATGCTTGCTAGAGTTCCAATCATAAGTGCATATGATCCAAGTAGAGAAAGTATGTTAGCTTATGCCTCTCCCTCAAATAAAATTGCAGTAATGATTACCGGTCTAGTTATCGATTGCCTAGGGACAAATAACTTTCTTGTTGACAAAAGCTCTCTACTAGAACTAATTTAGTTGCTTCTTTATCTAAACAACCCCTAGTTTATGTTTACGTGCTCTTTATTCTCTTGCAAACCTATTCCAACAACACCTACAAAGTACTTCTAGTTTCATACTTGTTTACGGTAAAGCGAATGTCAAGCGTGCGTAGAGTTGTATCGTTGGTCGATAGAACTTGAGGGAATATTTATTCTACCTTTAGCTCCTCGTTGGGTTCGACACTCTTACTTATCGAAAACTATTGCGATCCACTATACTTGTGGGTTATCAAAAAGGCAATAGAAATAGCAAAGTGTTGGAAGATTAATATGATGGAAAATAGACCCGGGGGCCATAGGTTTCACTAGTGGCTTCTCTCAAGATAGCATAAGTATTTGTGATGGGTAAACAAATTACTGTCGAGCAATTGATAGAATTGAGCATAGTTATGAGAATATCTAGGTATGATCATGTATATAGGCATCACGTCCGAGACAAGTAGACCGACTCCTGCCTGCATCTACTACTATTACTCCACACATCGACCGCTATCCAGCATGCATCTAGAGTATTAAGTTCATGAAGAACAGAGTAACACATTAAGAAAGATGACATGATGTAGAGGGATAAAATCATGCAATATGATATAAACCCCATCTTTTTATCCTCGATGGCAACAATACAATATGTGCCTTGCTACCCCTACTGTCACTGGCAAAGGACACCGCAAGATTGAACCCAAAGCTAAGCACTTCTCCCATTGCAAGAAAGATCAATTTAGTAGGCCAAACCAAACTGATAATTTGAAGAGACTTGCAAAGATAACCAATCATACATAAAAGAATTCAGATGAGATTCCGATATTGTTCATAGATAATCTTGATCATAAACCCACAATCCATCGGATCTCGACAAACACACCGCAAAAGAAGATTACATCGAATAGATTTCCACAAGAGAGGGGGAGAACATTGTATTGAGATCCAAAAAGAGAGAAAAAGCCATCTAGCTAATAACTATGGACCCGAAGGTCTGAGGTAAACTACTCACACTTCATCAGAGAGGCCTTGGAGATGATGTAGAGGCCATCCGTGATCAATGCCCCCTCCGGCGGAGCTCCGGAAAAGGCCCCAAGATGGGATCTGATGTCTACTACGCAGCCTTCTCCTTGTAGACATTGTTGGGCCTCCAAGTGCAGAGGTTTGTAGGACAATAGCAAATTTCCCTCAAGTGGATGACCTAAGGTTTATCAATCCGTAGGAGGCGTAGGATGAAGATGGTCTCTCTCAAGCAACCCTGCAACCAGATAACAAAGAGTCTCTTGTGTCCCCAACACACCCAATACAATGGTAAATTGTATAGGTGCACTAGTTCAGCGAAGAAATGGTGATACAAGTGCAATATGGATGGTAGATATAGGTTTTTCTAATATGAAAATATAAAAACAGCAAGGTAGCAAGTGGTAAAAGTGAGTGTAAACGGTATTGCAATGATGGGAAACAAGGCCTAGGGTTCATACTTTCACTAGTGCAAGTTCTCTCAACAATAATAACATAATTGGATCATATAACTATCCCTCAACATGCAACAAAGAGTCACTCCAAAGTCACTAATAGCGGAGAACAAACGAAGAGATTATGGTAGGGTATGAAACCACCTCAAAGTTATTCTTTCCAATCAATCCGTTGGGCTATTCCTATAAGTGTCACAAACAGCCCTAGAGTTCGTGCTAGAATAACACTTTAAGACACAAATCAACCAAAACCCTAATGTCTCCTAGATACTCCAATGTCACCTCAAGTATCAGTGGTTAGGGAGGCTGAGATTTAACTCAGAAGACCGTGTCTTCACCTTATTCCCCTTGAGCTAAGGACACCCAGTCCTCGCCCAATCACTCTGGTAAGTCTTCAAGGTAGACTTCCAAACCTTCACAGACTTCGTTCACCGGCAATCCACAATGACTCTTGGATGCTCAGAACGCGACGCCTAACCGGCTGGAGGATTCACAGTCCTCAAGTGTAATAAGTCTTCAGGTCACATAGACAGAAAGATTTCAGTGATGCCTAACACTCTTTGGCTCTGGGTGTTTGGGCTTTGTCCTCGCAAGGATTTCTCTCTCTCAAATGCTTCGAGGTGGGTTGCTCTCAAACGACAAAAGCCGTGCAATCTGAGCAGCCACCAATTTATGGTGTAGGGGGTGGGATATTTATAGCCACAAGGCAACCCGACCTGATTTGTCCGAAATGACCCTGGGTCACTAAGGAACTGACACGTGTTCCAACGGTTAGATTTCAAACACACGCGACAACTTTACTTGGGCTACAAGCAAAGCTGACTCATCCAGCTCTGGATAAGATTTGCTCTCATTGTCTTCGCTCGAAGACATAGGATTTGGGTTGAGCATCACTTCAGTCACTCTGACTTAGTTCACTTGGACCCCACTTAACAGTACGGTGGTTCCTATGACTCAACAAAGAAGAAAAGGAAACAACGAAACCACACAATCTTCGCGCTCCATAGTCTTCACGCAATGTCTTCTCATGTCATAGTCTTCAATATGAATATCTTCTCATACCACCATTGTCTTCAATGTCTTCATACATTTTTAGGGGTCATCTCTGGTAGGTTAACCGAATCAATGAGGGACACTACCTGCGTTATCCTGCAATTCTCACAAACGCATTAGTCCCTCAACCAACTTTGTCGTCAATACTCCAAAACCAACTAGGGATGGCACTAGATGCACTTACAATCTCCCCCTTTTTGGTGATTGATGACAAACTGGTTGAAGTTTTCAACGGGGATAAAGTATGTGAAATTGTAAAGGATAGGGAATTGTCTTCATAAGTAGCAAGGGCTCCCCCTGAAGATGTGCATATAAGTAATTTGCTTTTGGAATGCAAATGCACATGGCAGGTTGTACTTGTGGAGATCCACTTCAACTTATGAAGATAATTCATCATGCATGAAATGATATAGCAAATAGAATGACATGCATAATGAAAAATGGACGTCTGCAGAATGATCTAAGTGCGGAAGTTATCATCGCACATGCGGAATTTATCATCGCATCACAGTAAAGCAAATAAGTAGCAGACGACCATCAAGTTTAGGTGTTACAACTCAAGGAACCAAATGTTTTAAAAAGCAAGAGTTGTAAGCACGAGGCAAAATATGATGCAACTGCCCATATGAACCCGCTTGAAGACTGTCAACTCATATGCTTCTCCCCCTTTTGTTAGTAAGGACCAAAAAGGTTTGAAGACATAGAGCATCTACTCGTTCTCATGAGCAGGTGAAGCAGGAGGGTTATCATCGTTGGTTGGCGGTGCAGACGAACTTGGTGCAGTGTCGATGCGTGCGGTAGTAGGAGGTGGTGAAGTAGCATCATCTTCGTCATCGATCACTCTGGCATTGATAGTTGCCGCGGAGGAGGAATATTCAGAGTCTTCAAGAGATGGAGTGCGACGTAGGACAGCAGTCCGTGGAGGAGTGGAGTCAAACTAGAATCTTTCATTGAGCCATCGTCTTGAAGATCTGCTTCAGCACTAAGCAGGGTCAAGCTCTTCCATGATTGCCAGCAAGTTTCATGAGCAACAAAGGCATTCTTGGTGGCAAGGTTACGAATGCGATTGACATCCACCAAGAGGCTTTGCATCTGTCTCTTGAACCAAAAGTGATGTTTATCCTGTTTCTGATGAAGGGCCACAAGAAGTTCTTGGTCATTGAGAATGCGAGAACGCTTTCGAGGCCTTTGGGAAATGGTGCTTTCAGTGGCTTCAGTAGGTGCTCGATGAGGCAGACGAGTATTTCCAGCCAATGGATAGATTCGTGTTGCTGCTTGAACACCTTCAATGGGTTGAGTGAAGCTTTGGTGCTCGGCATTCTGAAGAAAAAGAGGCTTCTTGGCAGGGTCAGAGTATATGGCTTCAACTGACATATCAACCTCTGGTAAAAAGATCAGATGATTGCGAGAAGATGGTTGATAGTTGACAGATGAGTGTCGCTTGATGAGGCGCATGACCCATGGAGCATAAAACTTCAGACCAAACAGATCAGATCCAGAAGCAGCAAGTTGCCTGATGAAGAATTCTTGAGTATTGAAGCTGATGCCATTGAGAATGTAGAAGACCAAAGTCTTCATAGCTCCTTCAAGCTTGGCCGCTGATGAATGTCCTTTGATAGGCCATAGAGTTCGCCTGATAATATGATATATTGTGCGTGGCAGATACTCAAGGTCTTAAACAAAGAACTCTGTTGGATATTCAGCGTCAGATGGCAAGGGCTTCATCATGCTCAACATCTGGCTCATGTTGGGTTCTGGCTTATGGAAGATGCTCTCCAATGCATTGCGGTGTAGCTGACAATCAGGCTCATATAGCTCACCAGGAGTGGCTAGCCCTGTAAGCTCAATGATGTCAAGAGCTTTGGCTTCATGATGAACGTTTCCGGTCATCCATTCGAGGACCCATGTCTTGATATCTCTGTTGTAGCCGCGAATGTGTAGAGTAGCATAGAATTGAAGCAATAGCTCTTCATTCCCGTGTTCTTTGTCTGTCACAAAGTTGAGCAGACCAGCATCACGAAAGCAATCAAGTGCTTATTCTAAGCACGACAGTCCAGCAATGGCTTCAGTGTTGAGGCGCATATGAGGGAAAATGCGGCCTTGATCATACAGAACGCAGGAGTAATAGCTTCGCTGTTGATAGCTCCAGAAACGATCTGATGATATCCTTGGCTTTGAGTAAGGGTTCTTGGCGCTGTCAAAGAAGGTATTGTGGCTTTTGAAGCCATTAGCATTGAAGGACCCTAGTGAGTTTACAGTACCTGGAAACCTTGGCAGTCTTGGCTTGGGCTTCTGGACCTGAGGCCTATGCTCAACATGATAATCAAATTGAGGTCCAGAGGCAGTAGGCGGAGGTACCAGAATGGGCCATCGAACAGTGGTTAGCTGACCATGGCTGTATGCTTGCTCAATTGTATGGGGCCTTGGTGGTGGAACTGGAGCAGTGGCAACGGCCGAGGCTTCAGGCTGCACAACAGGTGCTTCAGGAGCAGTTGCCTCATTAGCTTCAGGTGCAGTGGCCTCATTAGCTTCAGGCACACTAGTTGGTTCAAGCTCCACATTAGCGTCAGCCATGACAATGTCATCGGCTTCATTGTCGTTGGTGGTGGCAGCTTCAACATTTTCAACCTCCTCTTAATGAACAGGAGGGTCGGGCACTGGCACGTTCACATCAGGAACAACTTCTTCAATAACTGGGGGAGTAGGGACACATACATCTTCTTGATTCTCTTCGGCTGATGCAGCCGGAATGTCTTCAGCAGCTTGGGCTTCAGACATGGAGACATTCACAGTTGGAGTGGGTTCAGAAAATACTTGACGTGTAACAGGTTGGCGTTGCACTTCTCCTTCTAGAACGCTCGACAGAGGGACTTGAGGCCTTTGTCCTTTGCGAAGCCTGCGAAGTGCTGGCAACGCCTTTGGAGATGGAGTTGGCTGGGCCTCAAAGTCTTCATCTTCTTCTTGCACGGGTGGTGTAGCTTGTTGTTGTTGTTGGGGAGTACTTGGGGAGTCTTGTTGCTGTGGGTGATCAGCCCATGATGCATCCTAAGCAATTGGCGTCAGAGGACGACCAATGCTGATGAGTTTGCTGTTCGTAAGAACAGGCGATGATACCACGTTGTGTTCGATCTGAGGAAGAACTTCATCATCTTCAATGTTGTCATCATGACCAATGTCTTCAGCAGCGGTGGGTTCAGCTGCTGGTATATCTTCACCTTCATGAGCCTCTGTGGAAGAAGGCTTATGAACTATCATCCTTCTATCTTGATGTTCTGACGCAGGGCGAACCACTGAAATGGGTTCAACAACTAAGGGCTCTGTGGGAGCAGCCCTAGTCTTCTTGGTCTTGCGCTTCTTCTTGGAGGGAGCGGTATCAAAGGCTTTAGTATTCTTCCTCTTTCTGGCTTCAACCTCGACAGGCCTCGTCTTCTTCTATTCTGAAGCGGTTGTGGTGACCTTTGGCTTCGAGCCAGTCATGCTGCTTGGGCAGATAATGCGAGGGGCTTCTTGGCTTGAAGGTGCAGGCTGGTCAGCAGGAAGCTTCTTCTTTTTCTTTGCAGCCATCCTGGGGTCAATGCCAGGACAGCCAAGTGACTTGCGCTTCTCAGCCTCATTGTAGGCAAGCACACACTTATCAGCCAAACTCTTCATGCGCTCACGAGAGCCTTGAGCTTCTTGGCGCTTCTTCAGAAAAGCTTCTTTAAGCTCATGCAACATGACCTTGAAGTTTCTGACATCTTGAACACTGAACTTCGCCACATGCTTCTTTAATTGAGCCTTCTCATAATCAATTTTGTTCTTCAGCTCAACGATGCGCTGAGCAAGAGCTAGCTCAGAAGCAATGGCGCCATTGAAAGAGACGCTGAGGCTAATGGGAAGCTGCAAATCTTCAAAGCTTAGATTGGGGGTGTCGAACCACTCATCAATGAAGTTATGGATGATTGCCACATCAAAGAGAGGCAAGTTGTTGAAGATTTCTGCTTCTTCCTTGCTCTTTATCAGTTGCTCAAGGGCATCATCAGCAAGACCTTCATCACTAGACAGATCAATGGGTTCTTTGCGCAGAATGGCGGCAGGAGTCAAGGCTTGATCAGTATGCCTGACAAGTTGCTTTTTCTTCTCCGTCTTCTTGGAGATACGGGATTGATCTTCAGACTGCACACTGGCTTCAGGAGGTGCAGTGGCCAGAGGCTTCGCACGTAAAGCTTTTGGAGGTGCTGATTTAGAAGCCTTTAGCTTCTTTTGATTTTGCGGCTTCGAAGGAGGAGCTGGGGCTTCATCAGTGTCAGCATCATTATCAGAATGATCTACTCTGGCACCCTGAACCAAGATGTAGGTGATGAGGCCGTCAAGGTTAGAGAAGGGGCCGATGACATTGGGTTCTGCATCACGAGAGCCGTCAGCACGAGGAGCAGAGGGACCAGGGTTGAAGTCTAATCCCAATGACTTCTTGTTTTCCTTGGCCGAAGCCTTTGCGTGCTGGAAGTTGCGCTTGAAGAGAGCATCATCACGACACTAGAGTAATGATGTGGGATCGGCATTCTCAGGCTGAGGTCCATGTCCCATGCAAGGATAGAAATCTTGTGCAATAGCTTCAGCTCTGTTCTTGGGTTGAAGACCTCGATAGAGAATATCGCCCCAAGGACTCTTGATAGCATTCTTCTCTGCATATTCCTTGGTCACGAATTTGTACTTGAACCATTCTTCAGCCCAATAGCGTCGAATCCATTGGATTCGTATCTTGCGCTGATGATAAGTCTCTTCAGGATCTGTCTTGTAGAGCTCTGCTAGGTCATCAGGCAGATCTTTGTATGTTCCTTCTCGGCGCTGTCTGCCACCCTTCCTTGCTGATTTTTCTGCAGCCATGAACTTCAAACTGAATGGCTTCAATATGTTCAATGGCTTCAGAGACTTTTGCTTGCTGGTCAAGCAGGAACTGGCTTCAGGAGAATTGATATGATGCTGTAAGTATTCTGCAAACGAATGCAGACTATGAGAACCAAGGGATTCTCCCACGGACATGTACCTGTGATAGCATTAGAGATGCGAGGGAAGGGGAAGAGGTCATATGCATTCTCAGAAGATTTTGAAGATAAATCAGTTTGAAGACATTGACCTCATGATGCGAAGACATTCACTTATATGAGGTGAGTTGGTTCCAGATTTGTACCAATCCGTGAATAAGTACAAGTGAGGAATCAAACTAGATAGGAAATCTAAGTGAATAGACTAGGCATTATGAGATGCAGACAGAATAGATCTAACATTGAGTAGGTAGAAACCCCTTTCGGTAAATAGGATGAATCTATGAAGATCAAAAAGGTGGTAAAAATAGAGTTATAATTACCACACGAAGAACTGCTAGATGGGATGAATAGGAGACCGAGCAGTTCAGCCCACCGTGCCCTAACTTGGCGACGGAGGACACCTACAGCGACGGCGGAGAGGACGATGTCCGCGGCCGGCGTGAGGACGGTGTCGGAGAAGTCGCGGCAGCTAAGCGCTTCGTCACCGGCATCGTCGAGAGTTAGCGGTGGCGCTAGGGTTTTGATGAGGTGGAGAGGTGGAAGAAGGATTTATTTACCACAGGGGACAAGTATTTATAAGTAGGTGAGCGGCACAGTGCAATTACGCTGGTGCCCCTGGCGGTTCACATCTGAGGGGCACGTGGCAAGCATGCAACATACTCAGAGTTGTCCCACGTTCCCACGCCCGCCAGGCATGTCGGAGAGTTGTTCCGGCTTCTCCGGATTTCAACAATAAAGATAAGTCATTTAAAACAAATTTAATGTTTGTCTCTTTGCCTTCTTCTAACTAGGACGCAGAGAAGACATTCGACAGTTTCAATAGAATGCATATGCTTTGGACAAATAGAGTTTGAGATAGAAATCATAGAGAGGTTAGGGTCCGATCACATTCACTTAGTTCAAAAGATTCAACTTGAAGACATAGCTATAAGTGAATGCTGTAGAGGATAGAACACTAGTATATATATATGCAATCAAATCATCATAGCGCAGAAAATCATGAAGATAAATTGAAACTGAAGACAAACCAAATGAGAAGTCTTTGCAAAAGTAACGCTACAAGTGAAACACTTCAAACAGAGAAATTTGGTGGTGGCGTTACCCACCGTATAGGAAGTATTAGACCCAGACACGGCGCACAATTATCGTGGCGCTCCGAAGTCAAATTCCATGTTAATGTATTCACACTCAGAGTGTAAATCTTCATTGATTGAAGATATACATTACTTTGTGTGTTGCACATCTAAGTCATCAACATGCATAAGTGTTAGGATGTGTGCCTGATCACAGGACATTAGAGGATTCCAAGATATTTAGCTCACACCGTAACTTGCAAAACCTTTTCTCATCCAAGGGCTTTGTGAAGATATCTACCAGTTGCTCTTCAGTGTTGACGTGAATGATATCGATATCTTTCTTCATGACATGATCTCTGAGAAAGTGATGACGAATTTCAATGTGCTTTGTCTTCGAGTGTTGGACCGGATTGTTGGCTATCTTGATGGCACTCTCGTTGTCGCAGAAGAGAGGTACTTGTTTCAGGTTGATGCCATAGTCCTTGAGAGTTTGCTTCATCCATAGAAGCTGAGCACAACAGGATCCAGCAGCAATGTATTCAGATTCAGCAGTTGAGAGTGATACACAATTCTGCTTCTTTGAAGACCAACAAACAAGTGATCGACCAAGAAAGTGACATGTGCCTGATGTAGACTTGCGATCCACCTTGTCACCAGCATAATCAGCATCCGAGAATCCAACCAAATCAAATTTTGAGCCCTTGGGATACCATAATCCGAGTGTTGGGGTGTAAGCCAAATATCGAAGAATTCACTTCACAGCTAAGTGATGCAATTCCTTTGGTGCCGCTTGGAATCGAGCACACATGCAAACACTAAGCATAATATCTGGCCTAGATGCACATAGATAAAGTAAAGAACCAATCATGGAGCGGTATACCTTTTGATCGAACTCTTTACCATTGTCGTCGGGACCAAGGTGGTGTTTGGCTGGCATTGGCGTCGTGTAGCCTTTGCAGTCTTCCATTCCAAACTTCTTCAGACAATCTTTGAGGTATTTTTCTTGAGATATGAAGATGCCATTGCTTTGCTGACGAATTTGAAGACCAAGGAAGAACTTCAGTTCTCTCATCATGGACATCTGATATTGCTCTTGCATCATGTATCCAAACTCATCACTATACTTCTGGTTGGTGCAGCCGAAGATAATGTCATCCACATATATTTGGCACACAAACAGTTCGCCATCATATGTCTTCATGAAGAGAGTGGGATCGAGGGATCCTGGTTTGAAGCCTTTGCTCTTCAGGAAGTCTTTGATCGTATCATACCATGCACGAGGAGCTTGTTTGAGGCCATACAGTGCTTTGTTTAGCTTGTACACCATATCAGGATGTTTTGGATCTTCAAAGCTAGGTGGTTGAGCGACATATACTTCTTCTTCAATCTTGCCATTGAGAAATGCACTCTTCACATCCATTTGATATAGCAAGATGTTGTGATGATTAGCATAGGCTAGCAGTATGCGAATAGCTTCAAGCCTAGCAACTAGAGAAAATGTTTCATCGAAGTCAATTCCTTCAACTTGAGTATATCCTTGAGCCACAAGACGTGCTTTGTTTCTGATGACTTGACCATGCTCATCTTGCTTGTTTTGATATATCCATTTTGTTCCAATAATGTTATGCTTGCGAGGGTCAGGTCGCTTGACAAGTTCCCAAACATTATTCAGCTTGAACTGTTGAAGTTCTTCTTTCATGGCTTGAATCCATTCAGGTTCCATAAAAAGCTTCAGCAACTTTCTTGGGTTCTGATATTGACACAAATGAAAAGTGCCCACAGAAGTTTACTAACTGTGTTGCTCTTGAGCAAGTAAGTGGACCAGGCGCATTGATGTTGTCAATTATCTTCTCGATTTGTACTTCATTTGCAACACGAGGATGAACAGGACGAAGACTTTGCTCTTGCTGATCATTGTCATCATTGGGAGGATTGTCTTCGGTCTGAGCATTGTCTTCAGGTTGATTTGGTGCAGAGATGATAAGTTCCTCTTCAGGTTGTGCTTCAGAAGGCATGATTTCACTAGTTCCCATCAGCTTGATAGATTCACTTGGAGAAGCTTCATCTAGTGTACTTGGCAGGAGTTCTCTTTGTGAACCATTAGTTTCATCAAATTTCACATCCACAGTTTCGACGATCTTATAGAGAAAGAGGTTGAAAACTCTGTAGGAGTGTGAGTCCTTTCCATAGCCAAGCATGAAGCCTTCGTGAGCCTTAGGTGCAAATTTTGACTTGTGATGGGGATCCTTGATCCAGCATCTAGCTCCAAATACTCTGAAGTAACTGACATTTGGCTTCTTGCCAGTAAGGAGCTCATAGGATGTTTTGTTCAGAAGCTTATGGATGTAGACACGGTTGATGATGTGACATGCTGTATCAATAGCTTTAGGCCAGAACTTTCTTGGTGTCTTGTATTCATCTAGCATTGTTCGAGCCATCTCAATGAGGGTTCTGTTTTTGCGCTCAACGATGCCATTTTGCTGAGGTGTGTATGGAGCAGAGAACTCATGAGTGATTCCCATTGTATCCAGATACAAATCAAGTCCTGTGTTCTTGAATTCAGTGCCATTGTCACTTCTGATATGCTTGATCTTCACGCCATAATTGTTCATTGCTCGATTGGCGAAGCGCCTGAAGACATCTTGCACTTCAGTCTTGTAAAGAATTATATGAACCCATGTGTATCTTGAGTAGTCATCAACAATGACGAAGCCATAGAGACAGACAGTTGTTGTGAGGGTGGAGTAGTGAGTAGGTCCAAATAAGTCCATGTGTAACAGCTCGAAGGGTTGAGATGTTGTCATGATAGTCTTCGAGAGGTGCTTTGCCCTTGTCATCTTTCCAGCTTCACAGGCACCACACAGATGATCCTTCTTGAACTTGACATCCTCGATGCCAATGACATGCTTCTTCTTGACGAGTGAGTGTAAGTTCCTCATGTCAGCATGTCCTAGCCTTCGATGCCAGAGCCAGCATTCTGAAGCTTTTGTGAGAAGACATACGGCAAGCTGTGGACCTGCTGAGAAATCTACCATGTATAGATCATCTTTCCTATATCCTTCAAACACTAGAGACTTGTCAGATTCCATTAGTACAAGGCAACGATATTTCCCAAATAGCACAATCATGTTTAAGTTACAAAGCATTGAGACATACATTAAGTTGAACCCAAGGGATTCAACAAGCATCACTTTATCCATGTGTTGATCCCTAGAGATTGCAACTCTACCTAGACCCAATACCTTGCTTTTACCAGTGTCAGCAAATGTGATTTGACTCTTGTCGGATGGACGTAAGGTTGAGTCCCTGAGAAGACTTCGATCACCAGTCATATGATTAGTGCATCTGTGGTCAATAATCCATTCTGAAGCTTTTGGTGACATGCCCTACAGTGCAGTTAGGAGGATAGGCTTCACAAGGTATGTTGTGAAGCATAAGCATTTGACGCACACTAGGATTATCACAGCTTAGATCAAGATTAGAACACACAGTATGACAGATAAGAGATTCATATGTGGACTACATAGTAAGTCATTTTATCATGCGTCCCTTTATGTTTTAGGTCCCCAGCAATAATATCGGACGCCTTTGATTGCTGGCTGGAGACCACATTCTGCAAAAGAGAGTTAATTCTTCTTCACCACCCACATTTTCAGGGGTGGCTTAGAAGCAATGAGTCTAAGTGCAGCATCTAAGAATTTCGGCTTTGAAGCCCTAGCAAATAGCCTTGCAGGAGATGAATGATACTCATGTGAATAAGCAGAAAAGTTCTTAGTTCTATGAACATAGCGGTTTGAAGACACATGCTCATATTCATGAGTCTGAGTATGATTTCCCTGCAAAACATTGGCGTTAGGGTGACTCAAGTGAGTCCTGTGTTCGTATGAAGCCGTTGGACCATATGATGCCTTTGGTCTGGGGTTTGTATTCTTCCCTGGTGGTGTCATGATGACATTCACTGGAAGATTCTCAAGGCAGCTTTTGGGAACCCAGATCTTCTTCATAGGAGGCCATTCCTGCAGTTAGTACCAATATACCTGGCAAACACTTCACCATTCTGATTTTTGAACAGTTTATAGTTTGCATCAAAGGATTCATCAATGGTAATAGGATTAGCACAGGTAAATCCAGATAAAGTGGATGGATCCACTGAAGGTTCCTTTGCAGCAACCCAAGTGGTTTTGGGATACTGCTCAGGCTTCCAGTAGGAACCATCAGCATTCACTTTCCTCTCGAACCCAACACCCTCTTTCCTAGGGTTTCGGTTCAGAATTTGCTTTTTGAGGACATCGTAGAGTGTCTGATGTCCCTTCAAACTTTTGTACATCCCTGTTTCAAGCAATGTCTTCAACATAGCATTTTCATCAGCAATAGCAGTGGTATCCTCCGCAGAGGGGTTAGTAACCACATCAGTAGGTGAAGACAATGAAATAGTAGCGGTATTGGAACATTCAGCAATAGAGGTAGCGTTATCACGCTCAATGCATTTTAGACATGGTGGTTCAAATTCATTCTGTGTAACGCTGATTTGTTGAGCAAGTAATGAATCGCGCTCCTTCTGAAGATCTTCATAATCCACTCTTATCTTTTCAAGGTCTAGCTTTCTTTGAAGACATTCAGAAGAAAGCTTCTCATGATCAGACAAGAAAGCATTATGTTGATCTTGAAGGGCGTCAAACTTGGACTGAAGTCTCTGAAGACTCTCAGCCAAAGCTTTTGATTGATCCATTTCTTCACCCAGAAGATCATCGCTCTTACTAAGCATGTCTTGAACCTTTTCCAAGACTCTTTGTTGTTTAGTGGCAAGGGAAGCAAGTTTGACATAACTGGGGCCAAATTCATCACCTGATTCATCATCACTAGTTTCAGAGAGGTAGCATTCAGTTACCTCAGTACCCCTTGCCATAAGGCATGGTGAAGATGATGTCGATTCAGGTGCAAAGGTCATATCCTTAAGAGACTCCTTGTAATCCTCAAACCAAGGATCATGACGAGTACGATGACCTTCATAGACCTCAGATAGCCGGTCCCAGATTAGCTTTGCGTGATTGAGGTGCATGACGTTCCTGAACTGATTTTGGGACAGACAGGAGCAGATGACATCCTTTGCCGTGATGTTCAGTAGAGTGTACTTGCGAATGTTATTAGCATCCGCCATCTTGCATAGATCGGTAAGACCAATCTCAGTGACGGTCCACAGTTCGCTGTCCATAGCCATGAGTCGCTTCTTCATCATGGCCTTCCACCAAGAATACTCATGACCGTCAAAGGTGGGGCAAGATACATTCCTCAATCCTGCAGTCGACATAGCTGAAACTCCAGGTGGTTAAACCGAATCACACAGAACAAGGGAGTACCTTGCTCTGATACCAATTGAAAGTGCTAGTATCGACTAGAGGGGGGTGAATAGGCGATTTTTATTGAAGTCTTCAAAACTTAGAAGTTTCGAAGACAAACAACAGAAATGACCTAGTTGATATGCAGCGGAAGATAAACTACCATAAGCAAGCCATAGTCAAATATGCAATGATGTGAAAGTACAGGACTAATAGCAGCTAAGTAGTAAGGATCAGGATGGAAGATAGTGTGAAGCCAATCAACAGTAGTAGTCAAGCAATGAAGTCAAACAGATACACAGATAGGCAGTGACTTCACGAAGACAAACTTAAGTAAAGGATGGAAAGGGATAGAACCAGTCACTTGTTGAAGACACATGATTTGTTGGACCAGTTCCAGTTGCTTTGACAACTGTACGTCTAGTTAGGGAGGCTGAGATTTAACTCGGAAGAGCGTGTCTTCACCTTATTCCCCTTGAGCTAAGGACACCCAGTCCTCGCCCAATCACTCTGGTAACTCTTCAAGGTAGACTTCCAAACCTTCACAGACTTCGTTCACCGTCAATCCACAATGACTCTTGGATGCTTAGAACGCGACGCCTAACCGGTTGGAGGATTCACAGTCCTCAAGTGTAATAAGTCTTCAGGTCACACAGACAGAAAGACTTTAGTGATGCCTAACACTCTTTGGCTCTGGGTCTTTGGGCTTTGTCCTCGCAAGGATTTCTCTCTCTCAAATGCTTCGAGGTGGGTTGCTCTCAAACGACAAAAGCCGTGCACTAACTCTGAGCAGCCACCAATTTATGGTGTAGAGGGTGGGCTATTTATAGCCACAAGGCAACCCGACCTGATTTGTACGGAATGACCCTGGGTCACTAAGGAACTAACACGTGTTCCAACAGTCAGATTTCAAACACACGCGGCAACTTTACTTGGGCTACAAGCAAAGCTGACTCATCCAGCTCTGGATAAGATTTTCTCTCATTGTCTTCGCTCGAAGACATAGGATTTGGGTTGAGCATCACTTCAGTCACTCTGACTTAGTTCACTTGGACCCCACTTAACAGTACGGTGGTTCCTATGACTCAACAAAGAAGAAAAGGAAACAACGAAACCACACAATCTTCGCGCTCCATAGTCTTCACGCAATGTCTTCTCATGTCATAGTCTTCAATATGAATATCTTCTCATACCACCATTGTCTTCAATGTCTTCATACATTTTTAGGGGTCATCTCCGGTAGGTAAACCGAATCAATGAGGGACACTACCTGCGTTATCCTGCAATTCTCACAAACGCATTAGTCCCTCAACCAACTTTGTCGTCAATACTCCAAAACCAACTAGGGGTGGCACTAGATGCACTTACACAACCCCTATGCATAGGTTCATGGGCGGAACCCGCAAGTTGATCACCAAAACATACATCAAGTGAATCACGTGATATCCCATTGTCACCACAGATACACACGGCAAGACATACATCAAGTGTTCTCAAATCAATAAAGACTCAGTCTGATAAGATTACTTCAAAGGGAAAACTCAATCCATTATAAGAGAGTAGAGGGGGAGAAGCAACATAAAATCCAACTATAATAGCAAAGCTCGCGATACATCAAGATCGTGCCAAATCAAGAACACGAGAGAGAGAGAGAGAGAGATCAAACACATAGCTACTGCTACATACCCTCAGCCCCGAGGGTGAACTACTCCCTCCTCGTCATGGAGAGCGCCGGATGATGAAGATGGCCACCGGTGAGGGTTCCTCCCTCCGGCAGGCTGCCGGAACGGGTCTAGATTGGTTTTTAGTGGTTTTGGAGGTTTGCAGCGGCGGAACTCCCGATCTATTATGCTTCCCGTAGGTTTCAGTATTTATAGGAATTTTTGGCGTAGGTTTCACGTCAGGGGGGTCTCCGGGCTGTCCACGAGGCAGGGGGCGCGCCCTAGGGGTGAGGGCGCACCCCCCATCCTCGTGGGCAGCCTGGGACTCCTCTGGCCCAACTCCGATGCTCCGTGGTCTTCTTTTGGTCCATAAAAAATCAGCAAAAATTGGCACGTCAATTGGACTCCGTTTGGTATTCCTTTTCTGCGAAACACTGAAATAGGCAAAAAAACAGCAATTCTGGACTGGGCCTCCGGTTAATAGGTTAGTCCCAAAAATAATATAAAAGTGGATAATAAAGCCCAATATTGTCCAAAATAGTAGATAATATAGCATGGAGCAATCAAAAATTATAGATGCGTTGGAGACGTATCAGGCATCCCCAAGCTTAATTCCTGCTCGTCCTCGAGTAGGTAAATGATAAAAAAGATAATTTTTGATGCAGAGTGCTACTTGGCACAATTTCAATGTAATTCTTCTTGATTGTGGTATGAATATTCAGATCCGAAAGATTCAAGACAAAAGTTCATATTGACATAAAAATAATAATACTTCAAGCATACTAAGAAAGCAATCATGTCTTCTCAACATAACATGGCCAAAGAAAGTTATCCCTACAAAATCATATAGTCTGGCTATGCTCTATCTTCATCACACAAAATATTAAATCATGCACAACCCCGGTTTCAGCCAAGCAATTGTTTCATACTTTAGAATTCTCAAACTTTTTCAATTTTCACGCAATACATGAGCGTGAGCCATGGACATAGCACTATAGGTGGAATAGAATGGTGGTTGTGGAGAAGACAAAAAGGAGAAGATAGTCTCACATCAACTAGGCGTATCAACGGGCCATGGAGATGCCCATCAATAGATATCAATGTGAGTGAGTAGGGATTGCCATGCAACAGATGCACTAGAGCTACAAGTGTATGAAAGCTCAAAAAGAAACTAAGTGGGTGTGCATGCAACTTGCTTGCTCACGAAGACCTAGGGCACTTTGAGGAAGCCCATCGTTGGAATATACAAGCCAAGTTCTATAATGAAAATTTCCCACTAGTATATGAAAGTGACAAAATGAGAGACTCTCTATCATGAAGATCTTGGTGCTATTTGAAGCACAAGTGTGGTAAAAGGATAGTAACATTGTCCCTTCTCTCTTTTTCTCTCATTTTTTTATTTTTTTATTTGGGCCTTTTTTTATGGCCTCTTTTTTTCTCTCTTTTTTATTTTTTTATTTTTTTTTATTTTTCGTCCGGAGTCTCATCCCGACTTATGGGGGAATCATAGTCTCCATCATCCTTTCCTCATTGGGACAATGCTATAATAATGATGATCATCACTCTTTTATTTTCTTACAACTCAAGAATTACAACTCGATACTTAGAACAAAATATGATTCTATGTGAATGCCTCCGGCGGTGTACCGGGATATGCAATGAATCATGAGTGACATGTATGAAAGAATTATGAACGGTGGCTTTGCCAAAAATACGATGTCAACTACATGATCTTGCTAAGCAATATGACAATGATGGAGCATGTCATAATAAACGGAACGGTGGAAAGTTGCATGGCAATATATCTCAGAATGGCTATGGAAATGTCATAATAGGTAGGTATGGTGGTTTTTTTGAGGAAGGTATATGGTGGGTGTAATGCACCGGCGAAAGTTGCGCGGTACTAGAGAGGCTAGCAATGGTGGAAATGTGAGAGTGCGTATAATCCATGGACTCAACATTAGTCATAAAGAACTCACATACTTATTGCAAAAATCTACAAGTCATCAAAACAAAGTACTACACGCATGCTCCTAGGGGAAGGGTTGGTAGGAGTTAACCATCGCGCGATCCCGACCTCCACACATAAGGAAGACAATCAATAAATATATCGTGCTCCAACTTCATCAGATAACGGTTCACCATACGTGCATGCTACGAGAATCACAAACTTTAACACAAGTATTTCTCAAATTCACAACTGCTCAACTAGCATGTCTCTAATATTACTACCTCCATATCTCAAAACAATTATCAAGCATCAAACTTTTCTTAGTATTCAACACACTCAAAAGAAGGTTTTACAAATCTTGAATACCAAGCATATTAAGATTGTTTAAGCAAATTACCATGCTATTTAAGACTCTCAAAATAATATAAGTGGAGCATGAGAGATCATCTATTTCTTGAAAATAAAACTACTATCGTGCTCTAAAAGATATAAGTGAAGCACTAGAGCAATAACACACTACTCCGGAAGATATAAGTGAGGATGAATGAGTAGTCGAATAATTATGCAACTATGTGAAGACTCTCTACCATTTAAGAATTTAAGATCTTGGGATTTTATTCAAGCAGTAAGCAAAGAAAAATAAAATGACATTTCAAGGATGGCACACATCAAGTGAAGAAGCAAAAACTTAGGTTCAACCGATGATACTAACCGATAATTTTTGAAGAAGAAAGGTGGGATGCCTACCGGGGCATCCCCAAGCTTAGATGCTTGAGACTTCTTGAAATATTATCTTGGGTTGTCTTGGGCATCCTCAAGCTTGAGCTTTTGTGTCTCCTTAATTCCTTTCATATCACGGTCTCCCTAAATCTCAAAAGCTTCATCCACACAAAACTCAACAAGAACTCGTGAGATAAGTTAGTATAAAACAATGCAAAAACCTTATCATCCTCTACTGTAGCAAATAACAAAAATTATTATTCAACATTGCATACTAAATGACTCTGCATATTTAATACTCCTATCCTCAAATAGAATCATTAAACGGGAAACATATGCAAACAATGCAAAGATAACAGCAATCTGCCAAAACAGTACAGTCTGTAAATAAAGCAAGATTCATCATACTTCCCTAGCTCCAAAATTTATGAACGAAAATTCCAACTGTAGTAAATTTATCAGATCTTATTATGCAAAAGGTTTCAACGTTATATCATATTCTCACTTTTCTAGGGAATTTTTGCAACAGCTGTAAACTTTCTGTTTTGAAACAGCAACATGTATACTTGCAAAATAAGCATGGTAAAGGCTATCCTTGACATTTTTATTGGAAGGAAAGATACAAAACACTAATCTAAATAACAGAAAGCAAAGATAAAGAAAATAAAACGACGCTCCAAGCAAAACACATATCATGTGGTGAATAAAAATATAGCCCTAAGTAAAGTTACCGATGAACGAAGGCGAAAGAGGGGATGCCATCCGGGGCATCCCCAAGCTTAGGCTCTTGGTTGTCCTTGAATATTACCTTGGGGTGCCTTGGGCATCCCCAAGCTTAGGCTCTTGCCACTCCTTATTCTATAGTCCATCAAAACTTCACCCAAAACTTGAAAACTTCACAACACAAAACTCAACAGAAAATCTCATAAGCTCCGTTAGCGAAAGAAAACAAAACACCACTTCAAGGTACTGTAATGAACTCATTGCTTATTTATATTGGTGTTAAACTTACTGTATTCCAACTTCCCTATGGTTTATAAACTATTTTACTAGCCATAGATTCATCAAAATAAGCAAACAACACACAAAAAACAGAATCTGTCAAAAACAGAACAGTCTGTAGTAATCTGTAACTAACGCAAACTTATGGAACGTGAAAAATTCAACCAAATTAGGAATTTCTAGATAATTTGTTTATTGATCTACATCAAAAAGAATAAACTGAAAATCACGTTCCTGTGATTTATGAAAACTAATCTCGTGCGTGCAAAGTTTCTGTTTTCTGCAGCAAGATCAAATAACTATCACTGTAGGTTATCCTAAAGGTCTTACTTGGCACTTTATTGAAACAACAGCTATAAAACATGATTACTACAGTAGCATAATCATGTTAACACACAAAAACAGTAAAGGTAAATATTGGGTTGTCTTCCAACAAGCGCTTTTCTTTATTGCCTTTTTAGCTAGGCATGATGATGACAATGATGCTCACATAAAAGATAAGAATTGAAACATAATGGGAGCATCATGAAGCATATGACTAGCACATTTAAGCCTAACCCACTTCCTATGCATAGGGATTTTGTGAGCAAACAACTTATGGGAACAAGAATCAACTAGCATAGGAAAGCAAAACAAGCATAGCTTCAAGATTTTCAATACATAGAGAGGAAACTTGATGTTATTGCAATATGTAAAAGCAGATGTTCCTCTCGCATAATAATTTTCAGTAGCATCATGAATGAATTCAACAATATAACCAGCACCTAAAGCATTCTTTTCATGATCTACAAGCATAGAAAATTTACTACTCTCCACATAAGCAAAATTCTTCTCATTCGGAATAGTAGTGGGAGCAAACTCAACAAAATAACTATCATGTGATTGAAAATTAAGATCAAGATGACAAGTTTCATGGTTATCATTATTCTTTATAGCATACGTGTCATCACAATAATCATCATAGATAGGAGGCATGCTTTCCTCATAATAAATTTGCACATCAAAACTTGGGGTGCTAAAAATATCATCTTTATCAAACATAGCATCCCCAAGCTTGTGGCTTTGCATATCATTAGAATCATGGGTATTCAAAGAATTCATAATAACAACATTGCAATCACGCTCATCATTCAAAGATTTAGTGCCAAACATTTTAAAGCATTCTTCCTCTAGCAATTGAGCACAATTATCGGGATCCTGATTTTCACGGAAGACATTAAAAAGATGAAGCATATGAGACAAACTCAATTCCATTTTTTTGTAGTTTTCTTTTATAAACTAAACTAGTGCTAAAACAAGAAACAAAAAGATTCGATTGCAAGATCTAAAGATATACCTTCAAGCACTCACCTCCCCGGCAACGGCGCCAGAAACTGCTTGATGTCTACTACGCAACCTTCTCCTTGTAGACGTTGTTGGGCCTCCAAGTGCAGAGGTTTGTAGGACAGTAGCAAATTTCCCTCAAGTGGATGACCTAAGGTTTATCAATCCGTAGGAGGCGTAGGATGAAGATGGTCTCTCTCAAGCAACCCTACAACCAAATAACAAAGAGTCTCTTGTGTCCCCAACACGCCCAATACAATGGTAAATTGTATAGGTGCACTAGTTCGGCGAAGAGATAGTGATACAAGTGCAATATCGATGGTAGATATATGTTTTTATAATCTGAAAATATAAAAACAGCAAGGTAACAAGTGGTAAAAGTGAGCGTAAACGGTATTGCAATGATAGGAAACAAGGCCTAGGGTTCATACTTTCACTAGTGCAAGTTCTCTCAATAATAATAACATAATTGGATCATATAACTATCCCCCAACATGCAACAAAGAGTCACTCCAAAGTCACTAATAGAGGAGAACAAACGAAGAAATTATGGAAGGGTACGAAACCACCTCAAAGTTATTCTTTCCAATCAATCCATTCGGCTATTCCTATAAGTGTCACAAACAGCCCTAGAGTTCGTACTAGAATAACACCTTAAGATACAAATCAACCAAAACCCTAATGTCACCTAGATACTCCAATGTCACCTCAAGTATCCGTGGGCATGATTATACAATATGCATCACACAATCTCAATTCATCTATTCAAACCAACACATAGAACCTCAAAGAGTGCCCCAAAGTTTCTACCGGAGAATCACGATGAAAACGTGTGCCAACCCCTATGCATAGGTTCATGGGCGGAACCCGCAAGTTGATCACCAAAACATACATCAAGTGAATCACGTGATATCCCATTGTCACCACAGATACGCACGGCAAGACATACATCAAGTGTTCTCAAATCTTTAAAGACTCAATCCGATAAGATAACTTCAAAGGGGAAACTCAATCCATTACAAGAGAGTAGAGGGGGAGAAACATCATAATGATCCAACTATAATAGCAAAGCTCGTGATACATCAAGATCGTGCCAAATCAAGAACACGAGAGAGATAGATCAAACACATAGCTACTGGTACATACCCTCGGCCCCGAGGGTGAGCTACTCCCTCCTCGTCATGGAGAGCGCCGGGATGATGAAGATGGCCACTGGTGAGGGTTCCCCCCTCCGACAGGGTGCCGGAACGGGTCTAGATTGGTTTTCAGTGGCTGTGGAGGTTTGCAGCGGCGGAACTCCCGATCTATTGTGCTCCCTATAGGTTTCAGTATTTATAGGAATTTTTGGCGTAGGTTTCACGTCAGGGGGGTCTCCGGGCTGTCCACGAGGCAGGGGGCGCGCCCTAGGGGGGAGGGTGTGCCCCCCACCCTCGTGGGCAGACTGGGACTCCTCTGGCCCAACTCCGATGCTCTGTGGTCTTCTTTCGGTCCATAAAAAATCAGCAAAAATTGGCACATCAATTGGACTCCGTTTGGTATTCCTTTTCTGCGAAACACTGAAATAGGCAAAAAACAACAATTCTGGGCTGGGCCTCCGGTTAATAGGTTAGTCCCAAAAATAATATTAAAGTGGATAATAAAGCCCAATATTATCCAAAACAGTAGATAATATAGCCTGGAGCAATCAAAAATTATAGATACGTTGGAGACGTATCAGGATCTCTCGGGTACAGAAAGTTGCGGCGGTGGAAATAGGGTTTTGGCTCCGTATCTGGTAGTTTGGGGGTACGTAGGTATATATAGGACGAAGGAGTACGCCGGTGGAGCAACAAGGGGCCCATGAGGATGGAGGGCGTGCCTGTGGGGGTAGGCGCGCCCCCCTACCTCGTGCCTTCCTTGTTCGTTGCTTTGCGTAGACTCCAAGTCCTCTTGATCACGTTCATTCAAAAAATCACGTTCCTGAAGGTTTCATTCCGTTTGGACTCCATTTGGACTCCACTTGATATTATTTTTCTGCGAAACACTGAAACGGACAAAAAACAACAATTCTAGGTTGGGCCTCCAGTTAATAGGTTAGTCCCAAAAATGATATAAAAGTGTATAATAAAGCCCAATAATGTCCAAAATAGAATATAATATAGCATGGAACAATAAAAAATTATAGATACGTTGGAGACGTATCATGGGACGACCGCGGCCCCCGCCAGGCATGGCGCGACAGGCCTCGTGAGGACCGCTGGCAGGACCAGCCTCACGAGAGAGCCTGGAGGGACTAGCCTCGTGAGGATCGACCTCAGGGCAATACTGGCCTTCCTCCACTACCGTCACAGCCAAGAAGGAACAACGACCACCATCAGGACAAGGGGGCTGGGGGATTCCAAGAGCCGCGCGCTGTGGCCTGCATCTTGGGCGGCGCTCAGGCCCTAGCCTCCCAGCGTATCTTCAAGCAGTTCGCCCGAGAGGTGAACGTGGCTCTCCCCAGGGTCGAGGCCACGCGCCCGCTCAGGTGGTCCAACTACGTCATTACCTTCAGCTCGTCCGACCAGCTCAAGTGTGCAGCGACCGCTGGTGCTATCCCTATGCCCTGCTCGCCCGTCATCAGCAACGTCCAAGTCACCAAGACCCTCATCGATGGCGGTGCGGGGCTCAATGTTCTGTCCGTCGATACGTTTGATCGCCTCCAAGTACCCTATGATCAACTACAACCGACCAAGCCCTGCTCAGGAGTGACCGATGGTTCCACCATCCTGACTGGCCAGATCCACCTCCCTATCACCTTCAGTGGACGCGATAACTACCACACCGAGCTCATTGACTTTGACGTCGCCCACATTTGTCTTCCGTCCAACGCCATCCTCGGGTATCCACCCTTGGCCAAGTTCCTGGCGGCGACTCACCACAGGTACAATGTCCTCAAGATGCCAGGGACCGGCGGTATCATTACGGTCGCCTGTGAGGAGAAGGATGTGGTGTGCTCCCTTGAGCATGCCTTCCAGGCTGCCACGATCGAGGACCCCGACCACGATGGAATCATGTACCCTCCTGAGGCCATCCCCAAGAAGAAGAAGTAGCTGCTCTGCCAAGGGCCTCAGGAGAATGGCGCCACCAGCAACACCAACTCAGGACCTGCGCCCTCAGCTGGGGCGCCTCCCTCCCATGCATAGGAAGGTGCACCCGCGCCCTCCTCGGGCGGCTCGGGGGCTCTCTTCTGGAGGGCCTCAGACCTCACCAACATCACGAGGGAGGCGCTCGGGCACCATGTGGAGGCATGCTTTGCTGCATGCTTCCCCCAAGCGGGCACTAGGCAAGGAGTGCCCGGTTCTCAGGAGTTCATCATCAAGATCACCCAGGAGCTTCAGGAGGCAAGGGCCATACGCGGCGACCGTCGCCCACCACCCGGCGTAGCTCCCCATCCCGGTGAGGACGGCAGGCTACACGTCTGCATCGACATTCCAGGGCTCAGCAGAGCCGCATCTCAGGAGCGTTTCTGGCCTTCGCGTGTTTGGCGCTGCGAGGGCCCGCCTCACAGTTATGTTCGCATGCCATTCGGCTTGCCGAGCACGATGGCCACCTACCAGCGACATCTACGAAGCATCCTGGCGGCTCAGGAGGCCAGGCATCACGCGGTCCTGGCGGAGATGGCGACGGTCCTCAAGGAACCGCCCGGGCCCCTAGAGCCTCTCGAGGCTCACGGCCCTGGTGGCTCATGAGGAGCGAATTCTTCATCACGCGCCTTCGGCTACTTCAACACCCCCTCGACAACAGAACCAAGTGACATTTTCCAAGTTTATTCAGCTGGGAGCACCCCTCGAGCAGCACGATTCCCACGTCGCATGGGCTTGTCCCTGCGGCATGTATCTGTTTGCATCTTTAGCTTGCTCTACTGGGGGCGCCCCTCGGGCTGCACCATCCCTAGGCCGCTCGGGTCCGTCCCAGTGGCATGTATCGTTCTAGCATCTATTTAAGCTAGCTTGTTCCATCTCATGAGTTATTTATGGTTACCACCTGCCTACCCGGCATTACAATGCCTTGAACATCGCATGCCCTGGCAAGTCCACCCACGACCACCTCATGACGAGGACTGGCACGACGTCTGTGCTTGGGTCCGTCCCTGCAGCGTCGCCAAACCCAAGAGGCTGAGTTCTGGCTTGTGGGTCCGCTCCCGTGTACGTCACCTCCCGTGGCCCTTGGTGCCTTGTTCTCGCATGAGCTAGTCATGGATGGGCAGGATAGGGCACGCGACCCGGTGCCTCGCCACCGCGTGAGCCGCGCGCCGGTCATCTTTCTTCAGGATTTTCCATATGAGAAGACTAGGCACGACGTCGGTGCTCGGGTCCGTCCCTGCAGCGTCGATAAACCCAGCGACTGAGCTCTGTCTGGTGGGCCGGCCCCGCTCATGTCACCTCCTGGGGTCGTTAGTGTTTGTCCTTCTCATCAATCGCCTTAGGAAATTCGCCCGACGCAGGTTGCCTAACCATCTTGCAGGACCGCTACAGCCATCAAGAACCAAGACCAGGCGCAACCCGCCTTGAGGTAGGGCCTCATGAGTCCCGCTCTAGCTCACGAGTGCCCAGACACACCTCGTCTAGCCCTGCCGTGCAAGCCACATGTCAGGGCTGGGCTGTACACACCCTGGGGGCTCCACTTAGAGGGAGCCCTCACCCACGCACCAGTGGAAGCACCATGCTCCGTGTTGGCAGCCGACACGGCCGAGGAGCAGCTATGCCCGTGCAAGTGTGGAAGCGCTATGCTCCGCGCTGGTGATAAACAACTGAGGGCGGCCCCTTGGCTGTACCAAAACCTTAGGGAGCCACCCGTCTCGGTGTCTGGCCTCACCGCAATGCTTTCCCCTCAGGAGAGCCGCGCGAGGGGGATGGGCACAGGGGCTGCGCTCGGGTCACGCCCGAGCATACGCCGCCCTGCCAGGTCCCACGGACCTGGTCGTCACGCGCCCTCCCAAGCGGAGCCAAGGTATGAAGGTTGTTTGGACATCAATGGGGACTCTTGAGCATCGCGACTCAGGAGCCTAACTGGCCATGTAGCCCCTCACCCCTTGGTCTCGTCTTGGTGATCCGGACGACCCAACGACGGCTGAGGTATGCATGGGGTCGGGCCCTGCCAATGTAGAACGCTAGGCCTACACCTGCATCTCCTTTCTGTAAGCTGTTTGCACGTCAAGGGGGACTCCTAAGCATCGCGTCTCAGGAGCCTAACTGGCCACATAGCCCCTCACCCCTTGGTCTCGTCCTGGTGATCCGGACGACCCAATGGCAGCTGAGGTATGCGCGGGGTCGGGCCCTGCCGACGCAGAACACCAAGCAAATGGAAAGGAAATCGCAAAATCTCAAACAAATATTATAGGACATATTGTTTCCCCAGTACCAAACACAAGTTTAAACGCCTCCGCGAGGCATGGTGCATGTTACAGAAACCAAATAGGGAAGGAGCCGCCAGCAAGCCATCTCGTCATCCCTGGATGCCGCCGTCACTCGTAAGGGATGCCCCTCCCACAGCAGCGTTGCCCTCACCTGCATCGCCCGCCAGAGTTGCCGGTGCAGCAGCGCTGCCAGTTGAGGGCGCCGGATCGAAGGTGCGAAACTTCTCCAGCAAGGCCTCCACCTGGCTCTTTATGGCTTTAGCAGCAGCTGCACAACGCTCGTCGTCCATGGGCTCGAGCAACTTGTCAAGGTCAGCGTCAGGATCGCGAAGATGGAGGTGGATGAAGACACACATCAGTGCAGCTGAGGAGAGTGCGCGGGCCTCCCCCTCCACCAAGGGACCGATTCTGTCCACGACACCCTCAAGCGCCTCGACCAGGTGAGGAAGCAGCTGGGTGGGGCCCTTATCGTCTTTCACCAGCGGCTCCTCCAAGCCCTTCTCGTAGAGTGCCCACAGCGCCACACGGGACTTCTCCTCAAGGGACCTGAAGGCCTCGCGGTCCTCGGCCAGCACCTTTGCCTTGACTTCCAGCTCGGCCTTCTCTGCCTTCACCTCCTGCTCCAGCTTCTCCAGCCGGCTGTGCTCCGTGGCCTGCACCTTCGCCAATTGCTCGAGCTCGGCATCGCGACCCATGATGACCTCCTCTCGTGCTTCATCTTCTCCTCCTCCGCCTGGCGGCCTCGAGCCTCAGCAGCACGCTCGTTGCGCACGGTCGCCATCTCGGCCTCCAGCGACCAATAGCGATCCTGGGCAGCCCCGACGTCCTTCAGCGCCACCTCGTGGGCAGCAGCAGCTTGGGCGACAGCCTGCTTGTCCTTCTCGGATGCCGCCACGACCTGGCTCAGCGCCTCTCGGATGGACGCATCAGAGTGGAGCCAGCCAGAGACCATCTCCAGGCGCCCGGCCACTAGGCGACGGTCGGGGCCTTGAAGATCCTCCCGTAGTAGGGTCAGCACAGAAAGAGCGTGCTCCAAGGAATCAGGCGAGGCAGAAGGATTGTGAGTTGATGGTAAGGCAGAGGAGGGAGGCAGTGTCGCCGCCAAGACCTGCGAGCTGATGGCGGTGAAGGAAGAAGCCAGAAGCTCCGGGGCCTTTGGGGCCTCGGCCGACCAGCTGGGGACGAGCGCCCCGGGAGCTGGAGAGGCCTCGGCGGGTGCCCTCTCCTAGGGGTGCTCCTCTGGGCCTCGCTAGGATGATCGGGCCAGAGAAATGCGGGCGCCATTGCCGCCCTTCTGCGTCGAAGGAGGTGCGGCTGTGCCAGGCTGCTGGGGCCGCGAGGGTATGGCCGCCTCTCCCTTCTTCTTCGACGACAACATGAAGATCAGTGAAGAAGCATCAAGAGGCTATAGCAGGAGCAGGAACAAGGGCAAGGTCAGGGCAGGAAACTCACTGGTCCACGGCGGTGTAGTCCCGCGCTCTTCAGGAGTGCAAAGCTTAGGGGCCTCGTGGCTTGGGGCGCAGGCGCGAGGTCTCCAGGAGTCTGCGGGGTCGCTATGGCCCGGGGCGGCGGTGAAGCGGGGGCGCCATCCTGAGAGACCAGCGACGATCTGCTCTTCGTTGGGACGCCCGACGTCGGCTTCCCTATGGGGGAGGCCCTGGACCTCGTCGTAGCCTTAGCGGGAGGCGGGACTTCCTTCACATGGTGGTGGCCGGCGTCGTCGTCATCAGGTAAGGCTCGAAGGAGATCAGCCTTGCATGGAGGGGAGGTCTCCCCGGACCCTTCGAGGGTGGCCGCCGAGTCCTTCTCCTCCTCGTCGGAGGAAACCACCACCGGAGTCACCATCACTGGGGCATCAGAGGGCGCAGGCGGCACGAGTCCGCGCCCATCAAAGACGGGCATGGCAGTAGCAACCTCCGCCCCATTCGGGCGGCGATACAAGGGGACAAAGGAGTCCGGCGGGTACCCTTGGTCGTCCCCAACCAAGGAGAGGAGGGCCGAGCGCAACTCCTCATCAAAATGGGCCTCCGGGTGCAGGCGGAGGTCGTCCCCTTCGTCTCCAAGCTTCCACAAGGGGAGCGGGCGCGCCTGAAGGGGGGCCACGCACTGCGCCATGAATTCTTTGACGATCATGGCCCCCGTCAGCTTCGCCGCCCTTGAGTCACCAGGCCTCAGGTCAGCGGTCATCCTCTCCAACACCCGCACCGCTCGGGGGTTGGTGAGCTTCATGTGAAGCCACCCCTCTTGGGACACGGGCATCTCCGTCGGCAGCACTAGCCGGGGGTGGAGCACTTGGCATCCATCAACACCCACTTGCTCCTGAAGCCCTCAGCTTTCTTCGCGGCCTTCGAGATTGCGTTGGTCTTGTTGGCGGCAACGAAGCCAACGCACACCGAGCAGTGGCCCTCCTTGATCTGAGGAAGAAGAAGTGGTGGCAATGCCACAAATGGCATCACCCCAATGTACGCCTCGCAGTAGAAGGCGAAGATTGACAGGAGGAGGATGGAGTTGGGATGAAGATGGAGGGCGTGGATCTTGTAATGGCTGAGGACGGAGTAGAAGAAGTCGGAGAAGGGGGAACCAACCCGGCAACAATGCTGCTCATGAAGAAGGGGTAGAAGGTGCTGCCTGAGGCCTCTGGCTTGGCGGAGCCAGCCCAGAGCACAGTCTTCCTCTTATCACCCTCCGCCGTCATTAGGATCACGGCGGCAAGGTTCTTCTCCGAAATGCTCCACGCATCGAGCGCTGGCTCGTACCAGGATGATGGAGGAGCGGCCCGAGCTTTCTTGGGCGCCATTGGAGGTGGGAGTTGAAGGAGGATTTGGGTGGATCTAAAGTCGCTGGGAGCGAAGAGTAAGAAAGGGTATCTAGAGCAAGACGAAGGAAAGCAATGAAGGCAAGCGCAACCCGCGCCAGCCTTTCATCAGTTGGGCAGTTGTCGAGGCGGCGCAGGGAAGCGGATACGCCCACGTCCCGTCAGTCGCCATACGTCAATCAAGGCCACAGGCTGTGGGGGGCCGTGGCGCTCCGCACTTGACCTTTGGTTTCGCCTCGAAGCCAAGTCCGAGCGCGCCTTGGGCCCGGGCGCTACTGTCGGTGTTTTGGGAACGGGGGTCCCAAGACTTGCCTGCCTGCGGCCCACGGTGTGGCTCCACCAGTGGCCCTGTACGACTCATCTTCACCAGCAAACGCTCAAGACCCTCGCGAGGGGCCAGGCCTCGCGAGGCGGACGACACAAGACCTCCTCGGGGGCGGCCTCACTAGGCTGGCTCGCGAAGGGTGGAGAGATCAAGGCGAAGGGCACCTCGTGAGGTTCCCGTGACGCAAGCCATGACGACCAAGGCTAGGCGGGCGCCAGGCGGGCGCCAGTGCGTCTAGTGTACTGGTTTCCTCTTTGGTGCTAAAGGGGCAGGCGCAGGGGAGGAGTCCCGAGGCCTCAGGCAAAGGTTTCCATATCGTTGCAACAAGACCAAGACCAGCAGGACGGCAGGACGAAGGTCACCATGGAGCCCGGGACGGCGTCACCACCAGACCCTTTGGCAGGCGAAGACCACTTTTGTCAGGATATCTTGTACTAGTTTTCCCCCTTCAAACTTGGCCGTTGTGGGATCCCTTCCTGCCTAATATTTGGGAAGAGGACCAGGGCCTCTATAAATATGACTAGCCACCACCGTAGAGAGAGGACACATCTTGGATAGGATCCATTCCATCCTCACATCCACAAGCTCACCGAGCACAAGAACACCTCTCCTCAGGAGGTTGTTCTTCCCCTTATACCTGCTCATCCTTAGCCCTCAAGAGGCAATCCACCACCACACACTGGAGTAGGGCATTACACCACAACGGTGGCCCGAACCAGTATAAACCCTCATGTCTCTTGTTATTTGGGTTCGGCGAGATGGGCCTTGAGATCGCGGTGAGGGCGTGAGCTAGAGAGGGCGAGATCTTCGTGCGCACCCCAGATTTGAACCTTAAGGGTTTTGCCGGAACCCGTGATCCGACAGATATTGCTCAAAAATCAATTTCTGTACACGAATGAGTACTGTGATGCAATTCAATATGACGGTCTTATGTTTGCTGCCACCACTCGTGGCACTGTTTTTGCATGGAGTCCTTATGCTTTCGGTACGTTTGTCTTCCACCGTAATTATAATTGTTTCATCAACATGCATGCGGCTTATCTAGTTTCCCTTTACTAATTAACCTTCTTGTGTTTCCAAGGTCCTGTGAACATTCCACCACCTATACTTGAAATTTTTTATAACCAAGGGGAGATGACGATGATGATGATCACGAGCATGAGAACCCATATACTCAGTGGCGCCTGGCAACTTATTCTGATGGATCACCTCTTCTTGTTTGTATGCAGGGCACCGCTGATGTTACTAAGGAAGCAGGTGTTGTCTCCCATGGTCGCACTCTCCAGACCTATTGCAACATCCGTTGCAGGTTATTCGGGATGGATACTACTGTGCTAGCGCCAACACCTTCTCCCTGGTTTAGTATTGATACTCTTGGAGGAAACTCGCTCTTCCTTGGACAAAACTATACTATGATGGTGAAAGGCGATCCACCTACTGTTGACACAATGTTACTACCATTTATGAGAAGCAACTGTATCGATACCTAGGACATTGCTATGTTTCCCTATCGTGGCTATCACAATATGCGTCCTGACATAGGCCGCTTCAGCCTGGATGATCAGTCATGCCTCTTCTCAGAGAATCACTTCTGGTTCAAAGCAAGCATTTCCAACGCCGACGAGTGGTTGAGCTGAAGTTCATTTCATTGCTTGTTATTTGTTGTGTGATGAAAACTTTAGTATTTATAGTGTATCCTCGTTGTTGTTGTTGTGGGTTGATGACCTGTTGTATGTAATAAAATGATATGCCTGTGATAAACTTACAAAATTTATGAATGGCTTTCGAGTTGCTTCCCTTAGTGGGTGCTGCGACGAGGCAAAAAAGTATTTTCTGAATACATAATTGTACGTGCATTGCAACAGGTTATTGGATGAGTCCAATCAACAATAGTACTACTATTTGTACTAGCTTCACATGCTTCGTGCGTCAGGCAGGTATTTTTACTGTAGCTACGAATCCCATCATCCTAGCTCCTCCGATGAGTCCAGTAGAAATTGCATTCTGATGTTTGGGTTCAAACTTTTCAAACTGCTGCACTATCTCTATGTCTACGTATACGTAATACAACAAGTTTTAAACTTGAGGCCAGCCAGCCACCCTCACAAAGAACACTTTTTAGGGTCTCTTTGATTCGTAGGATTTCCAAAACGCGGGAATAGGAAAAACATGGGATTAGAGTGGAATGTCGTCTTGAATCCCTATAGGATTGTATGAGTGTTTGATTGTGCTTAGAAAAACGTAGGATTCTTTCAAAGAGGTTTGAGTGGATGGAATGTTTCCTATGAAATCTAGTGGAAATGAATCCTATGGAAAAATTCCTATGGTTTACAATCCTACGAATCAAACAACCAAGATAGGAAAAATTCCTAAGGATTAGAATCCTCCAAAATTCCTTTGAGAATCCTTTGAATCAAAGAAGCCCTTAACCTAGCATAGACTCCAGGAAATTTGGCCACAGTGTGAGGTGGGCCATATGTTAATGTGTTCGCTGCACATAACCAGCACCTCGACTGCGGTCTTACTTGTAAGGCCAACTCCAATGCACGACCCCAAATGACCTCCATTTTGCCCGGATTCTGTCCGTTTGGGTATGGGGTCGTGTCCGGGCCATTTCTCGGATGCGGTGGCCGTGCGCCTAACGCGCGGATGCATCCCGGCCGCGTACATTTTTCTTTGCAAACACATATCTTTTTTCATCATTGATTTTTGGTACATGGAAATACATCACCAAATTTGACTAGAAAAGCAAGACCAAAGAAAAGAAGAACCATAAGAATACATTTTAGAAGATATCCAACTTCCATAACTGCTCCTGTAAGTTGGATTAATGCCTTCTCGATGCATTTATTGTTGATCTGCGGAGGCTGAATCTTGCGTGCTTCTTTCTTCGTCGAGTGTAAAGAAGTAGACTGACACGTCTCCAATGTATCTATAATTTTTTATTGTTCCATGCTATTATATTATCCATCTTGGATGTTTTATATGCATTTATATGCTATTTTATATGATTTTTGGGACTAACATATTAACCTAGAGCCCAGTGCCAGTTTTTGTTTTTTTCCTTGTTTTTGAGTTTTACAGAAAAGGAATACCAAACGGAGTCCAATTGACGTGCCAATTTTTGATGATTTTTTATGGACCAAAAGAAGCCCCCGGAGTAAAAGAGTTGGGCCAGAAGAGTCCGGATCCGTCCACGGGGGTGGAGGGCGCGCCCTACCCCACTGGGCGCGCCCCCCTATCTGACAGGAGACCGACGCCAAAAATTCCTATAAATACAGGAACCCCCAGAAAGAAACCTAGATCGGGAGTTCCATCGCCGCAAGCCTCTGTAGCCACCAAAAACCAACCGGGACCCTGTTCTGGCACCCTGCCGGAGGGGGGATCCATCACCGGTGGCCATCTTCATCATCTCGATGCTCTCCATGACGAGGAGGGAGTAGTTCACCCTCGGGGCTGAGGGTATGTACCAGTAGCTATGTGTTTGATCTCTCTCTCTCTCTCTCGTGTTCTTGATTTGGCACGATCTTGATGTATCGCGAGCTTTGCTATTATAGTTGGATCTTATGATGTTTCTCCCCCTCTACTCTCTTGTAATGGATTGAGTTTTCCCTTTGAAGTTATCTTATTGGATTGGGTCTTTAAGGATTTGAGAACACTTTATGTATGTCTTGCATGTGCATATCTATGGTGACAATGGGATATTCACGTGATCTACTTGATGTATGTTTTGGTGATCAACTTGCTGGTTCAGTGACCTTGTGAACTTATGCATAGGGGTTGGCACATGTTTTCATCTTGACTCTCCCGTAGAAACTTTGGGGCACTCTTTGAAGTTCTTTGTGTTGGTTGAATAGATGAATCTGAGATTGTGTGATGCATATCGTATAATCATACCCACGGATAATTGAGGTGACATTGGAGTATCTAGGTGACATTAGGGTTTTGGTTGATTTATGTCTTAAGGTGTTATTCTAGTACGAACTCTAGGATAGATCGAACGGAAAGAATAGCTTCGTGTTATTTTACTACAGACTCTTAAATAGATCGATCAGAAATAATAACTTTGTGGTGGTTTCATATCCTACAATAATCTCTTCGTTTGTTCTCCGCTATTAGTGACTTTGGAGTGCCTCTTGTGTTGCATGTTGATGGATAATTATATGATCCAATTATGTTATTATTGTTGAGAGAACTTGCACTAGTGAAAGTATGAACCCTAGGCCTTGTTTCGAAGCATTGCAATACCGTTTACGCTCACTTTTATTACTTGCTACCTTGCTGTTTTTATAATTTCATATTACAAAAACCTATATCTACTATCCATATTGCACTTGTATCACCATCTCTTCGCTGAACTAGTGCACCTATACAATTTACCATTGTATTGGGTGTGTTGGGGACACAAGAGACTCTTTGTTATTTGGTTGCAGGGTTGCTTGAGAGAGACCATCTTCATCTTATGCCTCCCATAGATTGATAAACCTTAGGTCATCCACTTGAGGGAAATTTGCTACTGTCCTACAAACCTCTGCACTTGGAGGCCCAACAACGTCTACAAGAAGAAGGTTGCGTAGTAGACATCAAGCTCTTTTTTGGCGCCGTTGACGGGGAGGTGAGTGTTTGAAGGTATATCTTTAAATCTTGAAATCGAATCTTTTAGTTTCTTGTTTTATCACTAGTTTAGTTTATAAAAGAAAACTACAAAAAAAAATGGAATTGAGGGTGCCTCATATGCTTCATCTATTTAATGTCTTCCGTGAAAATAAGGATTCCGATAATTGTGCTCAATTGCTAGAGGAAGAATGCATTAAAATGTTTGGCACTAAATCTTTGAATGATGAGCATGATTGCAATGTTGTTAGTATGAATTCTTTGAATAACCATGATGCTAATGATATGCAAAGCCACAAGCTTGGGGATGCTATGTTTGATGAAGATGATATGTTTAGTCCCCCAAGTTTTGATATGATGAAAGCATGCCTCCTATTTATGATGATTATTGTGATGACACGTATGCTATAAAGAATAAAGATAACCATGAAATTTGTCATCATGATTTTAATTTTCAATTGGATTATGCTTCACATGATAGTTATTTTGTTGAGTTTGCTCCCACTACTATTGATGAGAATAAATTTGCTTATGTGGAGAGTAGTAAAATTTCTATGCAAGTAGATCATGAAAAGAATGCTTTATGTGCTGGTTATATGGTTGAATTCATTCATGATGCTACTGAAAATTATTATGAGAGAGGATCATATGCTTCTACATATTGCAATAATATCAAGTTTCCTCTCTATGTGTTGAAATTTTTGAAGTCATGCTTGTTTTGCCTTCCTATGCTAGTTGATTCTTTCTCCAATAAATTGTTTGATCACAAAATTCCTATGCATAGGAAGTGGGTTAGGCTTAAATGTGCTAGTCATATTCTTCATGATTTTCCCGTTATGTTTCAATTCTTATCTTTTATGTGAGCATCATTGAAATCATCATGCCTAGCTAAAAAGGCATTAAAGAAAAGCACTTGTTGGGATTAAGCTACTGTTTTTGTGTGTTCACATGATTAAGCTACTGTAGTAAACATGTTTTATAGCTTTTGTTTCAATAAACTGCCAAGTAAGACCTTTGGGATGGCTTACGGTAATAGTTGATTTGATCTTGCTGAAAAACAGAAACTTTTGCGCGCACGAAAATAATTTTCATAAATCACAGGAACGTGATTTTGAGTTGTTTCTTTTTGCAGAAAATTAATAAACAAATTGCTTAGGACTTCCTAATTTCTCAGGATTTTTGGAATTACATAAATATTCGAAATATCCAGATTAATACAGACTGTTCTGTTTTTGATAGATTCTGTTTTCGATGCATAGTTTGCTTGTTTTCTAGTTTCAATGGCTTTTATTGCTTAATATAAATTGTAGAAATGATAGGGTGCAGTAGGCATCATGTGAGAAAAATTATGAATCTTGTCTTGACAGTACCAAAAGTGGTGATTTATTTTCTTATACTAACGGAGCTTACGAGTTTTCTGTTGAGTTTTGTGTTGTGAAGTTTTCAAGTTTTGGGTAAAGATGAATAAGGAGTGGCAAGAACCTAATCTTGGGGATGCCCAAGGCACCCCAAGGTAAAATTCAAGGACAACCAAAAGCCTAAGCTTGGGGATGCCCCGGAAGGCATCCCCTCTTTCGTCTTCGTCTATCGGTAACTTTACTTGGAGCTGTGTTTTTATTCACCACATGATATGTGTTTTACTTGGAGCGTCAATTTATTTTGTGAGGATTTGCTTGCTGTTATTTATAATAATGTTTTGCATCTTTCTTTTCAATAAAAATTTCAAGGATAGCCTTTACCATGCTTATTTTGCAAGTATACATGTTGCTGTTTCAAAACAGAAAGTTTACCGCTGTTGCAAAAATTCCCTAGAAAAGTCAGTGATAAAATGTTGATTTTTTTTTTGCATATTGAGATCTGATAAATTTTCTATAATGTGGTAAATTTCATAATTTTTGGAGTTAGGGAAGTATTGATACTCTTGCATTCTTTACAGACTGTACTGTTTTGGCAGATTGCTGTTATGTTTGCATTGTTTGCATATGTTTGCTTGTTTAATGATTCTATTTGAGGATAGGAGTATTAAATATGCAGAGACATTTAGTATGCAATGTTGAATAATAATTTTTGTGATTTTGCTACAGTAGATAATGATAAGGTTTTTGCATTGGTTTATACTAACTTATCTCACGAGTTCTTGTTGAGTTTTGTGTGGATGAAATTTTTAAGATTTAGGGAAACCGAGATATAAAAGGAATTAAGGAGACGCAAAAGTTCAAGCTTGGGGATGCCCAAGGCACCCCAAGATAATATTTCAAGAAGTCTCAAGCATCTAAGCTTGGGGATGCCCCGGTAGGCATCCCACCTTTCTTCTTCAACAATTATCGGTTAGTATCGGTTGAGCCTAAGTTTTTTGCTTCTTCACATGAGTTGTGCTATTCTTGGAATGTCATTTTGTTTTGTTTTGCTTGCTGATTGAATAATATCCCAAGATCTGAAATTCTTAAATGTTAGAGAATCTTCACATAGTTACATAATTATTCAACTACTCATTGCTCTTGACTTATATCTTTCGGAGTAGTTTGTCATTTGCTAGTGCTTCACTTATATCTTTTTAGAGCACTGCGGTAGTTTTATTTTGAAGAAATTGATGAACTCTCAGTGCTTCACTTATATTATTTTGAGAGTCTTTTAGAATAGCATGGTAATTTGCTTAGGTTATGAATTTAGTCCTAATATGATGGGCATCCAAGAGGGATATAATAAAAACTTTCGTATAAAGTGCATTGAATACTATGAGAACTTTGATTCTTTATGATTTTTTTGAGACATGAGGATGGTGATATTAGAGTCATGCTAGTGGTGTAATTGTGAATTTGAGAAATACTTGTGTTGAGGTTTGTGAGTCCCGTAGCATGCACGTATGGTAATAGTTGTGTAACAAATTTGAAGCATGAAGTATCTCTTTGATTGTCCTCCTTATGTGTGGAGGTCGGGATCACGTGATGGTTAACTCCTACCAACCCTTCCCCTAGGAGCATGCACGTAGTGCTTGGTTTTGATGACTTGTAGATTTTTGCAATAAGTATGTGAGTTCTTTATGACTAATGTTGAGTCCATGGATTACACGCACTCTCAATGTTCCACCATTGCTAGCCTCTCTTGTGCCGTGCAAATCTCGTCGGTACCATACACCCACCATTTACCTTCCTCAAAACAGCCACCATACCTACCTATTATGGCATTTCCATAGCCATTCCGAGATATATTGCCATGCAACTTTCCACCGTTCCTTTTATTATGACACGTTCCATCATTGTCATATTGCTTTGCATGATCATGTAGTTGACATCGTATTTGTGGCAAAGCCACCATTCATAATTTTTTCATACATGTCACTCTTGTTTCATTGCACATCCCGGTACACCGCCGGAGGCATTCATATAGAGTCATATTTTGTTCTAAGTATCTATTATATAATTAAAACAAGAGACAAACAAGCCATTATGTTCGTCCACATATGCTAATATTTTTCACACCTTTTGATTAGAATAATAACGGCTGAGATTTAAAGTTTCTTACGTAACATCATAAAATAATGTATCAGTAGTATTGAACTGTCATATTGACACGTTATATGCATACAAGCATAAGGTACACGAACGACCAGGATAGCAATACAAAAAAAGAGAAATAAGATAGCAGTAGGAAAGACACGTTGTTATCTGTGTAGGACTAGGACACCTAGATTTAAGATGCCATCACTTGGAACCATCTGAACAACTTCTGTTTGGATACTAACTAATACGAGGAAAACAATAAAAGTAGCCACGCTGCACATGGGCTAACCTTCCAGCTTTTGGCCCGTACATCAAGCACTCACCAGCTTTTCCATTGCCATCTATCGGCCCAGTTCGCTCCATCAGATTGAATAAGTCTATTGTGCAATTGAAGAAAAATAACCTATTCTGAGCAAAAGCTAGGCAAAAAAAAAGACGCACATATTCACCCAACCAATAGATACCCCAGATGACCAAATAACACATCTATGTTTAATATACAAAATAAAAAATAAGAAAAGAAATCTAGAATGATTTATAAATACCTAAATTTGAATTTAGTTGTAATATTTGAAAATATTACCGAATGAACCAATAATACAACATTATTACAATATCAAATTGGAATATGAAAAGAATAGTGAGTTGGTTCCCATACAAATTCAATATGAAATATTTAACAAAACATAAAAAAAACACATACATTGGAGGTAAATAATAAATTATATGTTTAATAAAGGAACTAGAATATAATGAAATAAAATTAGAAAATTAGATTTTTAAACTTCAGTGAAATTCCTAATAGATAAAACTAGAATAAGTGGGCATATTAAAAAAAACTATTAGGTGGATATAGTATTACTACTCTATTGGTGTAGGAGTTTTTTAAATAACAAAGAAAAAAGGATTTTGTATTATCCATAGTAGTCGACGAATCAATAAACATAGTGTAAAAATTAATAAATAATATTTAGACCAATCAAGTAAAAACATAGTTTATTTTTTTGTCGTTGTTTCTTTCCAATATTGTTATTTGTGAATTCACGCAAAAGAATCCATCTGAAATGGTCAATTTTGTGTACATGCGGTCGTGTCAAGACCCAAATCTCCATGCACAAAATGTAAAAATTCTACCCGCACAAATGCACGAGTCAACATAAAAAAATGCTTTGTTGTATCATGATGTGACCTAAGTATAACCATCAGGATGCATTGGTACATACAAATTATGCGCACAAGCGGTTGGACGCAATCTTTGTTCACATATGAAAAGGTATAAGAATTGATGCATATTGCATATGGGTGAGTATTACCACATATTGTGTACACTAGATTTAAGAAATCATTATATGTGTAAGTAGTTAGAGGAATAATGTACAATCTTGCTACAAACAATGACCACTAATTGAGTTCAGAGTTAAGTTCAAGATGACAATATACACCCTCTTATGTTAGCACGGTTGTTATCATAGTGTTTGTTGATGCTTCTTCCTTAGGTATCATCAATGCTTATTCTTCGACAAAAGAGTTGATGGACCATAGGACTTTCATCCCATATGGAATCGGTCCACCATGCCCCATTCCAAAAAAATGATGGTTGTCCCAGTGCCAATTATATATTTTCAACAATTCTATCTAACTGGAATGAGATAAAAATGAGGCCTTTGAATGTTGACAAAAATGCTCCGAAATGAGGTTGTAGTCCAAAGCATCTTATCCAAGAAAAAAATCAATATTATTTTTGTCATTCTACTAAGTTCAAGAAACAATTATATGTACCAGTACAAGTCGTTCGAGCTTATCTATTTGAACTCGGTAAAAACAATAGTGGTCAGTTGAGTTCAGAGATAAATTCAAGATATTTGATGATTTCTATCGCGAGATAACGTACTGACGATCTCATGGGTGCATAACAAAAACTTTCATTCAAGGAAAATGAAAATAATTAGGAAGAAATAAATGAAAAGGGTTCATTTTTATTTTACAAAAAAATAGTATGAAAGGGTGTAATCCAGGCATAGTACTGTAGAGAAAATATTTACACCATGTACTTTGGTAACACCAAGTATTTTAGGAAATGCTAAAATAAAGTCACACATAAACAAAAATTTATCCAAGCAATTGCGCGGGTAACTCTGCTAGTTGAGTTGTAATTCTTGAGTTGTAAAAAAAATAGAATTGTGATGATCTTCATTATTAGAGCATTGTCCCGTCTGAGGAAATAAAAAAGAGAGGCCAAAAGAGTCTCCAAAAAAAGAGAAAGAGTCTCCAAAATAAGGGGAGTCTCTAAAAAAATTTGAGAGAAAAAGAGAGAAGGGACAATGCTACTGTCCTTTTTTCCACACTCGTGCTTCAAAGTAGCACCATGATCTTCATGATAGAGAGTCTCTTATTTTGTCACTTTCATATACTAGTGGGAATTTTCATTATAGAACTTGTCTTGTATATTCCAACGATGGGCTTCCTCAAATGCCCTAGGTCTTCATGAGTAAGCAAGTTGGATGCACACCCACTTTGTTTCTTTTGTTGAGCTTTCATACATTTATAGCTCTAGTGCATCCGTTGCATGGCAATCCCTACTAACTCACATTGATATCTATTGATGGGCATCTCCATAGCCCATTAATATGCCTAGTTGATGTGAGACCATCTTCCTCTTTTTTGTCTTCTCCACAACCACCATTCTATTCCACCTATAGTGCTATGTCCATGGCTCACGCTCATGTATTGCGTGAAAGTTGAAAATGTTTGAAAATACTAAAGTATGAAGCAATTGCTTGGTTGAAACCGGGGTTGTGCATGATTTGAATATTTTGTGTGACGAAGATGGAGCATAGCCAAACTATATGATTTTGTAGGGATGAACTTTCTTTGGCCATGTTATTTTGAGAAGACATGATTACTTTGTTAGTATGCTTGAAGTATTATTATTTTTATGTCAATATTAAACTTTTTTCTTGAATCTTTCGGATCTAAACATTCATGCCACAATAGACAAAATTACATTGATAATAATGATAGGTAGCATTCCACATCAAAAATTCTGTTTTTATCATTTACCTACTCGAGGACGAGCAGGAATTAAGCTTGGGGATGCTTGATACGTCTCCAACGTATCTATAATTTTTGATTGTTCCATGCTATTATATTATCCATCTTGGATGTTTTATATGCATTTATATGCTATTTTATATGATTTTGGGGACTAACCTATTAACCTAGAGCCCAGTGCCAGTTTCTGTTTTTTCCTTGTTTTTGAGTTTTACAGAAAAGGAATACCAAACGGAGTCCAATTGACGTGCCAATTTTTGATGATTCTTTATGGACCAAAAGAAGCCCCCGTAGTAAAAGAGTTGGGCCAGAAGAGTCCCGAGCCGTCCACGAGGGTGGAGGGCGCGCCCCCCTATCTCGTGGATGACTCGGAGACCCCCTGATGTGAGATCGGCGCCAATAATTCCTATAAATACAGAAACCCCCAGAATGAAACCTAAATCGGGAGTTCCACCGCCGCAAGCCTCTGTAGCCACCAAAAACCAATCGGGACCCTGTTCCAGCACCATGCCGGAGGGGGGGTCCATCACCGGTGGCCATCTTCATCATCTTGGCGCTCTCCATGACGAGGAGGGAGTAGTTCACCCTCGGGGCTGAGGGTATGTACCAGTAGCTATGTGTTTGATCTCTCTCTCTCATGTTCTTGATTTGGCACGATCTTGATGTATCGCGAGCTTTGCTATTATAGTTGGATCTTATGATGTTTCTCCCCCTCTACTCTCTTGTAATGGATTATGTTTTCCCTTTGAAGTTATCTTATCGGATTGAGTCTTTAAGGATTTGAGAACACTTTATGTATGTCTTGCATGTGCTTATCCGTGGTGACAATGGGATATTCACGTGATCTACTTGATGTATGTTTTGGTGATCAACTTGCGGGTGCAGTGACATTGTGAACTTATGCATAGGGGTTGGCACGCATTTTTGTCTTGACTCTCCGGTAGAAACTTTGGGGCACTCTTTGAAGTTCTTTGTGTTGGTTGAATAGATGAATCTGAGATTGTGTGATGCATATCGTATAATCTTACCCACACATACTTGAGGTGACATTGGAGTATCTAGGTGACATTAGGGTTTTGGTTGATTTGTGTCTTAAAGTGTTATTCTAGTACGAACTCTAGGATAGATCGAACAGAAAGAATAGCTTCCTGTTATTTTACTACGGACTCTTGAATAGATCGATCAGAAAGAATAACTTTGAGGTGGTTTCGTACCCTACAATAATCTCTTCGTTTGTTCTCCGCTATTAGTGACTTTGGAGTGACTCTTTGTTGCATGTTGAGGGATAGTTATATGATCTAGTTATGTTATTATTGTTGAGAGAACTTGCACTAGTGAAAGTATGAACCCTAGGTCTTGTTTTGAAGCATTGCAATACCGTTTACGCTCACTTTTGTTACTTGCTACCTTGCTGTTTTTATAATTTCAGATTACAAAAACCTATATCTACTATCCATATTGCACTTGTATCACCATTTCTTTGCCGAACTAGTGCACCTATACAATTTACCATTGTATTGGGTGTGTTGGGGACACAAGAGACTCTTCGTTATTTGGTTGCAGGGTTGCATGAGCGAGACCATCTTCATCCTACGCCTCCCATGGATTGATAAACCTTAGGTCATCCACTTGAGGTAAATTTGCTACTATCCTACAAACCTCTACACTTGGAGGCCCAACAACGTCTACAAGAAGAAGGTTGAGTAGCAGACATCATAAACGTTGCTACCTCGCATCTAGTCTCATGTCTAGCCTCTATTCTATCAACAAGTGCACTAGTGTCAACTCTAGCCTCTATGCTAGCTAAAAGTTCTAGAACATCTACTAAATTGCGCTCTATCAATATATCGATGTACTCTTCTTCCCAATACCAAAACTTGCGTCCATTCTACACAATAAAATTTTAAGTTAGCACAACTAGTCTAATCCGAGAGCACACCGAAGCTAAAGTAGCACATACCCCATCGGTTGAGCACTTGATGAACACCCATCCGGGATGTTCCGGCGTTGTAGACACAAGGCGCGAGACCTTCTTTGGGCAGTCGTCGCACGTAATGAGTGGCAACGGTGCGCCGAGGACCTTTTGGGCCAGCACCGAGCCCGGCCGACCGCCATTCATGTATCTGTCGGCGGACCGCCGACGGTGTAGATCCAAGCGGCTTGAGGAGGAGTCAGTACCTACACGCGGCCTTCCCGGGCCTTCCGGCTCGATGCCCGACCAGTCGATGGCGCGCCACGGCCTCCGATAGCAGGGCGAGCTCAAGCCCGATCGGATCCGCTCCAAATCATACTGCCGGGTGCGCAAAACATGTAGCTGTGGTTGGGTAGCTCCGGGGCGTCGAGGGAAACGGGGCTGAGTGAGCGCGAGTCCGAGCTGCACGCGCTGGAGTTGGCCTAGTGGCGTGGTGGACCAACCGTGTGGGGTGCGAAGTGGCTTCGCTCGTGTGGGGGATGGAAGCCATCCCGCACGGGCGCTAGGTCTGACAGGATGGCCTTGTCATCAGTGTGTGACCTCTGTGGCAACCGTCCACTCCCCACTAGCCTCTTCGTTGACATGTGGTCCCATTGCAACATGTCAGTGAGACGACGGCGAGTCCTTTTGTACAATTTCCGAACGGACATCTATGTAGACCGGGGCGCCTCTTCGTGTACCGTGGCAACCGTCCACCGACTCTTCGCCTTTCCGTCTCGATTTGGAACTGTTGTCGGACGTTCTTCCTCCCTCCTCCATTTGCCTTCACCCTTCCTTATGACATTGTTCGAACGTCTTCTCCATGGAGGGAACAGGCCGGAAATGACCCCGTTATTCTTGCCCCGATCTAAATGATGACGTGGTGGAGGAACTCATTGATCGGTGTGACGTCATCACCTCGGCTAGCATGGCAGGTTCATTCAAGACCATTCTTAACTCAACTAATAACATGATTACAAAGAACCCAAGGGTCCAGGAGCAGTTTGATCTCCCCTATCTTCTTCACCATGACCCTGATCACTGGCGCACGCATGATGCAGGCCTCGCCTTGTGCAAGTTGGTGCCGCTTGACAATGATACGTGTGATGTTAAGATGCCATCGCTTGAGGGTAAGGCTTGGGCAGGCACAAATGGAGATTGGGTTGTTTATATTGAGTACAACTGCGAGTGGGAACCTGTGAATGTGTACACTTGTCACCGGGTTCCACTTCCAAAAATCTCAGACTGCCCAGAGGTTGAGCACACCGGTATTCTACATACATTCAACTACGATCATGGTGACTGTCGTCTACAGAAGATAGCAATTTGTCGAGTTACCGACCGCTCTTGGGATTACACAGACTATATGGAGTTCTTGCTATCTTCGACAAGCTTGTTGCCTTCCTTCATAGTTCGACTGGATGGATATTGCTCAAAAATCAGTTTCTACACATGGATGTGTACTGTGATGCAATTCAATATGAGGGTATTGTGTTTGCTGCCACCACTCGTGGCACTGTTTTTGCATGGAATCCTTATGCTTTCGGTACGTTTTTCTTCCACCGTAATTATAATTGTTTCATCCTCATGCATGCGGGTTATCTAGTTTCCCTTTACTAATTAACCTTCTTGTGTTTCCAAGGTCCTGTGAACATAACACCACCTATATTTGAAAAAATTTATAACCAAGGGGGAGATGACGATGATGATGATCACAAGCATGAGGACCCATATACTCAGTGGCACCTGGCAACTTATTCGGATGGATTACCTCTTCTTGTCTGTATACCGGGCACCACTGATGTTACTAAGGAAGCAGGTGTTGTCCCCATGGTCGCACTCTCCGGACCTATTCCATCATCCATTGCAGGGTATTCGGGATGGGTACTACTGTACTAGCGCCAACACCTTCTCCATGGTTTAGTATTGTTACTCTTGGAGGAAACTCGCTCTTCCTTGGAAAAAACTATCCAATGATGGTGAAAGGCGATCCAGCTGATGTTCACACAATGTTACTACCATTTATGAGAAGCAACTGTATCTATACCTCGGACACTGCTATGCTTCCCTACCGTGGCTATCACAATATGGGTCATGAAATAGGCCGCTTCAGCCTGGATGATTAGTCCTGCATTGGTCTCGAGATTGACAGTAGCTGGCCCTTCCGAGACAAACTCTTCTGGTTCAAAGCAAGCGTTTCCAACACCGAGTATTGGTTGAGCTGGAGTTCATTTCATTGCTTGTTATTTGTTGTGTGATCAAAAGTTTAGTATTTACTAGAATGTTTTGTTGGAACTAGTCAATAATCCAACATGTATCCTCATTGTCGTTGTGTGTTGATGACTTGTTGTATGTAATGAATGGTACATTTGCATATGCATGTCATAAACTCAATTTATAAATGGTTTTCGACTCACTTCTTGGAGTGTTATTGTCGTAGTAGTATAGCCTACATCCATAGTAGTATGAAGTTGCCACATCACATAGAGTCAACCAATAGTTAGTTCTAGTTAGATCAACTAGAGCTAGGTGTCCCATGGAGGCCGAGAAATATGGTGATAGCGTGGCTGCGTGAGGTGGGCTTGTACGTAGTATGATGTAGGCACAGGGCTTGCCGTGTTTCCTACTCCTACGGTCTATATGTGGAGAAGATTTGGTCGAGTTCTTTCGCCTTTTGCTGAAACGTGGGACATCCAGTGTCCAGGTCATGTCATGCAAGAAAATGGAGTGGTAGATGAAGCCACGCGATGTGCATCTTGGGTTAAACTGTAAATAGAATCTTGCTACTCTTGAGTAACTCCAAAAGCGACCACCGAAGATCTTTATTGGATTTGTTTTTCATCACCAGCATGTTGAGGTGAAAGATGTGCAGGTTCAGTGGGTCCTCTTGCGTTTTCACTAACATGTGGGACCGCATGTGAGCAAACAGAAGATGGGCTCCACGCGTCTGCTGGCTAGCTGAGAAGAGAGATAGAGGAGGGCTGAGCACGGACTCTAGGAAGTTTGTTCTACGTAACGATCACCTCGATATAGGCTCGATATAGTGGGGTGGCATGGGCCATAACTAGCATTCACGTCTAGCAGTACGGCACATGCCACCCACACGAGTCCCATCTGACACCAATTTTCTCAGCCATCGCGCAGTGGGCAGGGTGGGGGTTTGCCGATAGTTGGTTTGCTCAACTCCGGTCCCACTTGTAAGTGAAAATGCAACACATCATGCATTCCCCCTTGAGCGGCGTGCCTGACCAACCATGTGGGGGTGCGACGCGAACACGGCAGGCTTTTCCTTTTGAACTTGTAACTTGTAAACTTTGGTTCTTCTCCATGGCGCGACCGATAGATAGAAATAACGATTTTCCCTAGGGTAATGAGAAGTTTGGTTCTGGCGTGGTTCATGCATGGAGTACGTATGAAAATTAGGAAGTTGATGCGAAAGGTAAGATAATTACTAGTAGTACCCTATACTACTACATGGATTTGACGGAAAGATAAAGATACATACGGATCCATCAACGACATCCTCACGCCCTAGTGCGCCGGGTCACCAACCGACGTGTGAGGAGCAGCGGCGTTGGCGGCGAGCTCAACATGCTTCTGAACAATGCCGTCCAAGGTTGCCCTGTGGTCCAAGAAGGCCAGCATCCTATCCTCCTCCTCTTGCATGTAGTAGTCCTTGTGGACGATTTGTGCGCTGATGTGGGTGATTATGTCGATGGTGTCTTGCTACGCCAGGCGCTGCATGGCGAGCGCGACCTCGAGGTGGACATTCTCCAGCGCGACAGCGGGCAGTCGCAGGGCCACCAGTGCATCGAAGAGGTTGTCACCATAGAGGCCGTTGAGGGTGGTGGGCATTGCAGAGCCTGGGCGCGTGGGCCGGAGGCGTACGTCAAGGTCGTCCGCGAGCTTATTGACAATGGTGAACTTGTCGAGGAAGCCGACGAGGACCTCGTCCAACAAGGAGATGAAGCTGTCGTCCAAGCGGCCTCTCGCCCTGGCGGCCTCAAACATGACCTGGAGGCATTCCTCGGTGCTGGGCCGCAGGCCGGCGTCGTGGATCATCTGGCATAGCCGGCTGATGCTCGCGCTCATCACCTCCATGGGTCTAGCTTCTAGTCAACTGATCTTGCGATTGGAGTGATCACTCTTGCCCTTGGTTAGAGTGCATAGGTGCGTATGATTTCGTAGATTGGACTGGCGGGGAGCCTTTATATGAGAAGTACAGACTGAATTGCATTCACGTGTGTGTTGGCCATCTACTCCTCGGGCCTCTACTGTACCTGCCTTTGGCTGTATGACAGGTGGGCCAGCCACCTATTGGGCCCACGTGTCATACACCCAAAGGCAGGTGCAGTAAGTCAATGAAGCTGCGTCCCCCTCCATGCTGGTGCAGTATAGTCATCTCATCGGACCTCTAGTTGGGGCCAAACGAGAGAACTTTGATGTTTACTGGTTTATTGGTCCCCTTTGCATTTTGCGCCAAGTTTTGACCTTTGATTTAACTAATAAAATGTTAATGCATGTAACCAAAAATGTTGTGTAAGTCACCTTACAAAAACCAAATAATCCCAAAACACTTAGGCACGGTACATAACTCCCTCCCCGTTTCTTATTTTGAGACATATCAACCAATGAGAGATGTGGGTCGTGCATGCTTTCAATGACTTGAGACTACCAAACATGACATGCAGTGGTTAGTTCATTGCATGTAATCCTATTAATTAGCAAAAAGACATTAAGTTCTCTTGCTTTCCCCTTCGTCTTGGTCACCATGCACAACCTAAGAGCATGATTAATAGTATAGCCAGCTGCTGGCTATATGATGTTGCCATGTCATATAGAGCCATCACTTGTAGCTATAAGGCTGGCTATAAGAGTACTACTTTTTCTCATCTTCTCTCTCTATTGTACAGTATCAGCCTAGGAATCCGCATATAGCTAGGCTCTTGCATGAGAGCCTACTCCTCTTTTTCACTTGCTCTAAGACGACTTATACACCTAGACGGAGGGAGTAGTCTCAAGTCATTGGATGCATACGCACCCCACGTCTGGTATTGGGTGATTTCTTTTTCTGTTGCAAAAAACAGGGAACGAGGTGGGTAGTTAATGCACCACGCCTAAAAGTTTTGGGATTACTATTTGGTTTTCATAACGTGACTAATGCACCAGTACGGAGGGAGTACAATAGTAGTCTTTGATTGCAATTTTTTGTTGGTAGCTTACAAAGCTGAGCGCTCGGTGAGTACAATAGTAGTCTGATTGATGAGTGAGGGAGTCCTGGACTAAGGGGTCGTTGGGCGTCCGGCCTGTTATCCATGGGCCAGACCGATGGGCTGTGAAGACGTGAAGGCCGAAGTCCGTACCCGCGTCCGGATTGTGCTCTCCTTGGCGTGGAAGGCAAGCTTGGCGATCAACTATGAATATTCCTTCTTATGTAACCAACTCTTTGTAAACCCTAGATCCCCCGGTGTCTATATAAACCAGAGGGGTTAGTCCGGAAAGGATATATTCATTACCATAGTCATACATGCTAGACTTCTAGGGTTTAGCCATTACGATCTCGTGGTAGATCAACTCTTGTAATACTCATATTCATCAAGATCAATCAAGCAGGAAGTAGGGTATTATCTCCATAGAGAGGGCCCGAACCTGGGTAAACATCGTGTCCCCCGTCTCTTGTTACCATCGATCCTAGACGCATAGTTCGGGACCCCTACCCGAGATCCGCCGGTTTTGACACCAACATTGGTGCTTTCATTGAGAGTTCCACTGTGCCGTCGATGAAAGGTTTGATGGCCCCTTCGATCGTCCAGTGACGCTGCCCAGGGAGAAACTTTCCTCCCCAGACAGATTTTTGTATTCGACGGCTTCGTACTGCGGGCCAATTTTCTTGGCCATCTGAAGCAGATCGATAGCTACGCCCCTGGCCACCAGGTCAGATTTGGAAGCTTGAACCACGTCGCGGACACCCGTGAAGACTTGATCTTCAACGGGTTTGAGACCGCAGCGATCGCTCCCCCTCGCCCCGATGAACATGACTTAAATCTGTCATCGGATCACGTCCAGGAGATGGTTCCTGCTGCTGCAACAGCCTTAGAACCAAAGCAGATCATGCCATCCGAGGCCACAGAGTCCATGGCGTAGGAGCTGCACACAGACTCGACACCTTGCAATATTTGCGTCAATGGAACTCCGGACTCGTCTCCGGCTATAAGTCCTGGACCGGGTACGCCCGCGGACACCGAGCTGGATCGGTTATCGATCTTCGAATTTAGCACCGCAGACATCTTCCAGCACTCTCCTTTGGGTGACGTGCTAAACTCTTTAAAGAATTTGTCCTTGGAGAAGGACTCGCAGCCGAACTATGTTCGGTTCGAGCTAGAGGCTGATGACGGGGAATTTTGCTTCCCACCCACCACCCACTTCATAGCCACTGTTGATGACTTAACCGACATGCTTGATTACGGTTCCGAAGACATCAACGGTATGGACGATGACACTGACAAGGAGCAAGGCCAAGACCTGCCATTTACTGGACGTTGGACGGCCACCTCTTCGTACGACGTGTACATGGTCGACACACCTAAAAAAGCTAGCGATGATGACAAAGGAGATCCAGTTGTGAATAAACCTTCTGAGACACAGTCCAAGCGCCGGCGCCCTAAACGCCGCTTTAAGCCTCGTCACTCAAAAGATGGCAACATTGGCACCGGAGAAAATAGTACTCCGGGCGACGCCAAAAACAATGAAGACCCTGTTGGAGCTGCATTTGAACAGGAGGAACAAGACAAAGGGCAAGATAACCCTGATAAACAGGCCAGGCCCAATGACCCAGATGATGATAGTTATCGTCCAGTCTCCGAGGATGAGGAGAGCCTCGGCAGCGAGGATTTCATCATGCCTAAGGCACCCCCAGAGCAGGAGCGCTTCAAGCGCCAGCTAATAGCTATTGCTAGAAGCCTGAAGAAAAAGCAGCAGCAGCTCCAAGTCGATCAAGACCTGCTCATTGACAGATGGACTGATGTCCTGGCAGCCGAAGAATACGACCTCAAGCACCCAGCCAAGAGCTACCCGAAATGGAGACTGCTACCTCAGTTTGATGAGGAGGCGCTGGAGCCCATACCTCCCTTGCGCAATGTGGAGCGACCACCACGCGGTCGTGGCAGTGCGGCGGACCGACCGCCCCGCTGTCGGGATAAAGCGGCAACTCAGACCGAACAATAGCCCACCCCACCATGCAAAAGCAGAGAAAAAACAGCTCGGGATCATACATACGACCTTCGGCAAGGCCTGGACAATAGAGCAGGACACACCAGATCAATCTACGTATCACGGGGACGTTCTTCGACTCGCAACGACGGCTACCTATTCAGATGTGACAAACCAAGTCACGCCCGGGCCGATAATCGCAGGTGGACTCCATCGGAGGTGCGCTGTGACCCGGCCCGATATAGAGGCGCCGCACACCCTCTTTGTTTCACAGATGAAGTAATGGATCATGAATTCCCTGAGGGGTTCAAACCCGTCAATATCCCACAGTATGGATCGAGGACTTTATTCTACACATCCACATGGCCCGTGGAGATGACCTCCACGCCATCAAATACCTCCCACTAAAGCTCAAAGGACCAGCTCGACACTGGTTAAATAGCCTACCTGAAAATTCCATCGGCAGCTGGGAGGACTTGGAAGAAGCCTTCCTTGACAACTTCCAAGGTATATATGTTCGGCTGCCTGATGCCGATGAGTTAAGCCACATAGTTCAACAACCTGGAGAATTAGCCAGAAAATTCTGGACTAGATCCCTAACCAAAAAGAACCAGATCGTTGACTGCCCAGATGCCAAAGCCCTAGCGGCCTTTAAACACAGCATCCGTGACGAATGGCTAGCACGCCACCTCGGCCAAGAAAAGCTGAGGTCTATGGCAGCCCTCATGGCACTTATGACCCGCTTTTGCGCAGATGAGGATACTTGGCTGGCTCGCAGTAACAACATAGCCAACAAAGCAGGCCCCTCTAAGGCCAAAAACATCATCGGCAAGCTCCGGCGCAACAGAAACAAACTCCGGAGCAATGGCGATAACACCAATGACACTACAGTTCACTCCGGATTCAGTGGCTCCAAGTCCGGCCAGTGAAAGAAACCCTATAAAAGGAATGGCGGAGGACCATCCAGCTTGGACCGCATACTCGATCATCCGTGCCAGATACATGGCACCCCAACCAAACCGTCCAACCATACTAACAGAGATTGCCGGGTATTTAAGCAAGCCAGCAAGGTAAATAGCGGAAACAAGGAAGGGGAATCGCAGAGCGAGGATGATGACGAGGAGCACTGGCAGCCGAACACTGGGGGGCAGAAGAAATTCCCGCCTCCAGCCAAAACGGTGAACACGATATATGCTACACACATCCCCAAAAGGGAGCGCAAGAGCGCACTCAGGGACGTCTATGCGGTAGAGCCAGTCGCCCCAAAATTCAACCCATGGTCGTCATTTCCGATCACCTTCGATCGTCGAGACCATCCAACCAGTATCTGTCATGGCGGCTCGTCCGCACTGGTACTCGACCCAATCATCAACGGATTTCACCTAACACGAGTCCTAATGGACGGTGGTAGCAGCCTCAACCTGCTCTATCAGGATACAATATGTAAAATGGGCATTGATCCCTCATGAGTCAAGCCCATGAAGACTACCTTTAAAGGAGTCATACCAAGCGTAGAGGCCCGCTGTACGGGCTCAATAACATTGGAGGTAGTATTCGGTTCCCTGGATAACTTTCGAAGCAAAGAACTAATCTTCGATATCGTCCCATTCCGCAGCGGCTATCACGCACTGCTCGGACGAACCGCATTCACTAGATTCAACGCGGTGCCACATTACGCTTATCTCAAGCTCAAGATGCCCGGTCCATGTGGCGTCATTACAGTAAACGGAAACACGGAACGATCCCTCCGTACAGAGGAGCACACCGCCGCCCTAGCAGAAGAAGTACAGAGCGGCCTTCTCAAGTAGCACTATAATCCGGCTGTCGTCGAGCCCCTGGACATCATTAAGAGGGTACGGCCTACACTGCAACAGGACAGCTCGGCTCGTCACGAGCCGAATTAGCAATTTGGCCTCTGTCCCAGCCCCATTGAGGGAATGTCATTCGTATCACGCGTACATAACTACGCACTCAAAACCCCATGGGTACTGACGGAGGCATAACCAGCCCGCGATCCACAGTGCGGCTCGACCGCCCCTGGGATTCGCACACCTTCACCTTTTTTTCATTTTTTTTTCTCTTTTCGAGGTCTATTAGGACGGCCCGCTTGTAGAGCACATCAAGGAAGCAAGGAGCTCTGGCGTACAAGGGAATCCCCAGGTGGTCTCTGCTAACGATCGCCATACCTGTTTTACATACTCATACGCAACTTGCCCTTGGTCACGACATGTTAAATAGTCTTACTTGCTTATCGCATTACTTGCTCAAAGTACGTCTCGACGTACTATTTACATCACAATGATGAATAAATGGTGGCGTTAGCTTATTACTTAATTTTACTGTTTCCTCACCTTTATATTTATTACTCATTGCACACGTACACCATGGTACGTACTACTACGCCAGGGGCTTCATCACGCCCCGCATTACGGCAATAAAAGTCCGAGCACTTTTACAGTATGGTTCGGCACCCCGAACTTATAGCATTATATGCATCGGCTCCGAATCATGTCTTTGGTCAATAGTTGGGTTGCCCGGCTCCTGTGCATACTACCTTACGTTCCGCTATATCGGCTAGGGTAGTAAAGGGAGAACTACTGCGATTGTGTCCCGGTTCTTTCGGACGAGCACCTCAGTAGAGAAAGCCGAAAACTGACTATCATGATGCGGCGGGAGCTGGTCAGCTGTTCGAGAGGTTCCAAATCGTTAGAGATTTTTTCCACTTCTTGCGAAGAATCAGTTCCCCCGACTAGGCGTGTACAAAGCCCCTAGTCCGGTCTTCCAAATACCAGGGGCTTCGCCGACTTTCTTAATTGTCAAACTCCTATGGCTAAGTGAGGGCGGTAAAGGCCGCATAGTCTGATTGCCTTGTTCGTTGCGCTAAACACCTCCTTTAAGGACCAGAATGTGGAGTAAATAGTGTTTAGATTTATCCCGAACACCCCCGTACTATCTACGTGGGGGTAGAAGCCGACAACTGGTCAACCCTCAGATTTCGTAACGGCCGCACAGGAGGTAAAATCTAAATCACAAGCATTATATTACATAACATCATTGTTCCATATTATAGGACATGATAATACAAATGTTCTCATGGGAATATAACATCCTTCGAACATTGCTCCGCCACAAGGCGGGACCCCTCCAGGACACCATCAAAATAGAGCTCAGGTCTACGATGCTCCTTGCCCTCCAGCGGCCCCTCGGTCATCAGCTTCTTGGCATCCAGCTTTGCCCAATGCGTCTTGACACGGGAAAATGCCATACGTGCACCTTCAATACAGACCGACCGCTTCACGGCTTTGAGCCGCGGACATGCACTTACAATTCGCTTAACAAGTCCGAAGTAGTTGCTAGGTATAGGCTTGGCAGGCCATAGCCGGACTATCAGGTCCTTCATGGCTAGCTCCACCGACCTGTGCAGCTCGACCAACTGCTTCAGCTGGTCGTTAAAGGGCACCGGATGTTCGGGTCCAAGATGTTGAGACCAGACTAGCTTCTCCGTAGACATCCCTTCTTTGGCTCTATAATGCTCGACATCATCTGATATATTGCGTGGCAGATCTGTAAATGCCCCTGGAAAAGCCAAATTCGGATAAGTACAAGGAATGTTTCTTCTACATACTTACTTTGCATGGTGAAAGACTTACCCGCCGCAATCTTCTTGACTGCCTGAATTTCCTGGAGGGTGTTCTGGGCTTTGGCTCGTGCATCCTGTGTGCTCTGGCGGGCCTTCGCCAGTTCAGACTCTTGCGCCTTACAATCACGCTCCAAGGACTCAAATCTCTTGACTGCGTCCTGGAGCTCTTGCTGCGCCTCGCTAACCCGGGCCTCGTGCTTCTCGCACGCAGCGCATTCCTTGGCCGCTTTGTCCTCGGCCTTCGCTAACGCCTTCTTGAGGGCTACCATCTCGGTCATGGCCCCTAATAAAATTTATGACACTTTAGTCTGGATGGACTATTCATTTTTTGTTAATATGTACCCACAGGTTACTGCATACCTTGGCTATCCTCTAGTTGCTTATTCATGAGGCCAAGCTCCTCCTCGGCCCGCTCCAGTTTCTGCTTCAGTCCAGAGACCTCTGCAGCATGAGCGGTGGCAGCCTGGAGCGATACCTGCTTATTCACATAGACAACTGATGTTAGACTCCGGCGATATTTATTCTTGATCCTCTGTTCGGCCTTTTCTACCCGAACATCAAACAGTGAATCAGGGGCTACTGTCTATACTGTGATATTCTTCCTACAACCCCATTACTTACCTCAAAGCCCGTTAGAAGGCTAGTGCAGGCTTCGGTCAGTCCACTTTTGACGAACTGAACCTTCTCTATTACCGTGCCCATAAGGGCACGGTGTTCATCCACAATAGAGGCGCCTCGTAGCACCTCCAGAAGATTATCCGGCTACTCTGGTTGGACAGAGGTCACCGGCAGAACAGGCACATTCCCTCCTTTTGGGGAATGCCGTTCGCTAGACTCCGGAGCCGCGTAGATCTCCGGAATGGTATCCGGCTGAGGTCCGAAGGGAACTTGGCCCCCATCACCAGTCCCCATAGGGGCTTTTTCCCCCATGTGCCCAGCGGCCGAGCAATCATCCTGGGGTGCCGCCCCGACGATCTCCAAAAACTCCCCCCCCCCGGTCGGGGAAGGCCTTTTGCGACACCACCACGTCATCACCCTTGCAAGAGACAGAATGAGCAGGTGGCGTAGACATGCTAGCCATCTCCTTTGAGTCTAGCGATCCCTTTGTTGAGGATCACGGGGAGCCATCACGTGCCGGAGTACAGTGACAAGGTTTAAGATATATCAATATTACAAACCGGGAAGGCCAGACGTTTTCGGATTCTGGTACTTACGAGGCGGCCTGAGGCTTGGTCCAGCGAGATCGCTCCGGACTGCTATCAACATCCCACGAGGAGTTATCTGTGAGGGAGCCTTTAACCCTCTTAGGCGCTTTCGCCTCCGGATTTGTGGGAGCTGCTCTCTTCTTCCTCCCCACTTAGGTGGGGAGTCGTTTTCTTCTTCCTCTTCATCGTCGTCAGCGAACGAAGAGGAAGTCTCATCTTTGGACGTCATGTCCGGAGCGCCTTTTCAGCAAGGGCCCTTCTTGGCCCCTTTGGCTGCTTTCTTGGCCGTTTTCTCCGGCACCTCGTAAGGTGCCGGAAATAGCATTCTCGTCAGTAGCAGGAATTCTTGGTCCCCGGGCAGCAGAGTCGGACAGTTAATTCTGCCTGCTACCTTGATCCAGGCCTGAAACATGGCTAGGAAAGCTTAGGCTTCCCCTCAAAATACGCTAGTAAAGGGTATACCCTGAAAACATGAAAGAACTTACCGGATTAGCCTGACATTTTAAGCTAAGCCCGCGATCCTCGGTCGTGGGCGGTGGCATCTCGCCGGCCTTGAAGAGCACTTTCCAGATGTCTTCGTGCGTCATGCCGAAGAGCTCTAGTAGCGTCTGGTGCTTGACCGGATCGTATTCCCACAGGTAGCAAGTCCGGCGTTGGCACGGAAGGACCCGACGAATGAGCATGACCTGGATCACATTGACAAGTTTGATTCTCCTGTCTATCATGTTCTAGACGCACGTCTGGAGCCCGGTCAGCTCGTCCGAGGGACCCCAGGTTAGGCCCCTCTCTTGCCAGGAGGTGAGCCGCATCAGAATTTCGGATCAGAATTCGGGGGTCGCCGCCCAATCGGCGTCGCGCGGCTCGGTGATGTAAACCACCCCGATTGCCACCCCTTCACTATCTCCAAAAATGAACCTTCGGGCCATGTGACGTTGGGCATCTTGCCCACCATGGCGCCTCCGCACTCTGCTTGCTGGCCGCTCACCACCTTCGGTTTTACATTGAAGGTCTTCAGCCATAGGCCGAAATGAGGTGGGATGCGGAGAAAGGCCTCGCACATGACAATGAATGTCGTGATGTTGAGAATTAAGTTGGGGGCCAGGTCATGGAAGTCCAGCCCGTAGTAAAAACATCAATCCATGGACGAATAGGTGAAGAGGGAACCCCAGCCCACAGATGAAATGTGAAAGAAACACAACCCTCTCGTGGGGCTCTAGAGTAGGGACGATATGTCCCTTGGCCGGGGGTCGGTGAGCGATCTCCTTGGCCAGATATCCGGCATCCCGGAGCTCCTTGATATCCTTCTTCTTGACGGAGGAGGCCATCCACTTGCCTCCAGCTCCGGACCCGGACATGTTTGGAGTGCTTTCTCGGATGAGGAAAAAGCTAAATCTTGGGTGCTGGAGCTTAGGGACAGAAGGGCCGAGGAGGAACCAAGGTGTGGGTAAAGAAAGGGGATCCTTATCTCCTTATAAAGGCCATGAATATCAAGCGCCTCCCTACTCGCCTTAAACTCACCTATTCCAAAGGGCCATGCAAATGGCACGGTTGGGTCACCCACACCCGCATTGATGAGAATCCCGCAATAAGGGGACACGATCTCTGCTTTGACAAGACGTGCCAATGGCAACCGCGTCTCGAAAAGTGGAGCGGCGAACGAAAAACGGTTCGAAATTATGATCGGACAGACGTGATGTCATGTTGTAAAAAGTTGTTAGCAGATTAGACTCGTATAAAAATATATTCTCTCTGCGGTTGTGTATGGTGTGTGTAACAGGTCCGGATACTATCATCGCATCCGAAGACTATCTTGGAGTTCGGAAAAAGGGGAACCCGGCTTGCAATGTCGAAGACAATCTGCACGCCGAACTCATCGTCATTGAAGCCAGGTTCAGGGGCTACTAAGGGAGTCCTGGACTAAGGGGTCCTCGGGCTTCCGACCTGTTATCCATGGGCCGGAATGATGGTCTGTGAAGACGTGAAGGCCGAAGACCGTACCCGCGTTTGGATTGGACTCTCCTTGGTGTGGAAGGCAAGCTTGGCGATCAACTATGAAGATTCCTTCTTATGTAACCGACTCTTTGTAAACCCTAGATCCCCCCGGTGTCTATATAAACCAGAGGGGTTAGTCCGGAAAGGATATATTCATTACCATAGTCATACAAGCTAGACTTCTAGGGTTTAGCCATTACGATCTCGTGGTAGATCAACTCTTGTATTACTCATATTCATGAAGATCAATCAAGCAGGAAGTAGGGTATTACCTCCATAGAGAGGGCCCGAACCTTGGTAAGCATCGTGTCCCCTGTCTCCTGTTACCATCGATCCTAGACGCACAGTTCGGGACCCTCTACCCGAGATCCGCCAGTTTTGACACCGACAATGAGACTTCAGATTTGAGCCATCTACCGGAAGGAATAAGACAATACACCATGTATTTATTTACAGAGGGAGTGGTACATTTTTGTGACATGCATTACTAGATATTGCTAGTCAAATACTAAATCCAGATGGACATGGTAGTACTAGTAAATCCAGACGGTGGTGCTAGTACTAGTAGTAGTACTACCAATGTAGTAGCAATGTACTACCCGTTGGTTAAATTATTACGTGCTGCTCCTCACAGTGAAGTGACAAGACCTTGCGCCGGAGATGACTCCTGATTATAGGCATCGTGCTTGGCATACCATAGTCAGCCTCACCATCTACAGCCACTATCATCATGGCTGTAGATCTAGCCTGCTTACAACTAGCCGTGTTCGACATAATTTCCCGTGCGTAGATGCCCGTGCATTGCACGGAACACCAAGATTGGGGGTGGATGGCGCCGGTAGCGACCATCGCGCCAGATTTTTCCATGGCCTTCTAGATGTGGTGGGGAGGAGAAAAGGCTGATTGTGAGAGACAAGGAGTTGTTTGTAAATAAGGAACAAGTGCGGGCTTCTTTTTGCAAAACTGGAGAAGTTTGATTTCTATGCGTCAGATCTAGACCCGACGGCTATTGTGGAAAGATGGCAGGCACAACATCATCACCAACTCAGGACCTCTTTGATTCGCGGGATTTTGAAAACACATGAGTAGGACACGGCAATATTACAAGTTTCAAACTGATATTACAAATGTTAGGAGTAATGTTGCACCTACGAAGAGGGAATTACTAGGAAGTTTATGTAAGAACTTTCGTTACTTTAGGTGGATGCAGCATTATCGTACAAACTAAAATCCACCGCCCTGACAAGTCACTAATGGGAAAATAAATTTTTGAGTCTCTGTCCACTTGATGTTTCAAAAACAAATTCAGCTTCTGTGGAGACTTTGTCATTTAGGCTTAGACGCTTGCGGTGATAAGCACGCCATTCATTGTTGCGCCAGAGAATGCCAAACCTCCACTACAAAAAAATACACTTCCATGATGATATGTGTTTGTCACAGTAGGTCACATTTTTTGTCATGCATGTACATCCATGACAAATTTATGACATAATCAAGATAGTCATACCTGTGCTGTCGTAGAAGTGTGCCATGACATTACCAAAATTATCATCACGGAAGTGTTCACTTCCATGACGATAAATCATGCATCACAGAAGTGCTTTCGTCAAGGGTGACCGACACGTGGCATCCACCGTAACAGAACGCCGTTAAGCTATCGGGTCGGGTTTTGGATTCGATAACCCGTTAACAACCCCGACCAATGGGGATTTTCCACGTGTAAAATCATCATTGGCTGGAGGAAACACGTGTCGGCTCATTGTTGGGACAAATGTCATCCACTCATTGGACATAAGGCGCCTATGATACGTCGACACGTGGCACGGCCCAACAGAGGCCCATTCCTGTGAAAGGGTCGGCCCGTTTGACTTGGTCAAAAGGTGACGGGCCGGACCATGGAAAGCCTGTTAACGGCATGTTCACATATAGCCCATTTACAGCCCGCTAACCCAAGGCCCATTACGCCCTATCCGAATTAGGCATAGTAGCGTCATCTGGGCCATCCAATATGATTCCAGCCCGTTTTCACTTTTGGCCCATGTATGGCCCATGACGTCTTTCGGCCCATATGAGGCCCTATGTAACTCTTGGCCTATTAACGGCCCGTGGTGAAACTGGCCCGCAATGAACAGTGTATCACTTTAGACCCATTAACGGCCCGTGGTGAAACTGGCCCGTAATGAACAGTGTATCACTTTATACCCATTAAGGGCCCGTTATTCAGTTGGGCCGTTTCCAGCCCATGTTATCTTTCGGCCTTCTTAGAGCCCATTTATTCTTGGGCTCATTTTGAGCATTCGTTTACTTAAGGCCCGTTACTGTCATTTTCTGCTTGTGGGCCAAATTCAGCCCGTGGTTACAGTCGGCCCGTTTGTGGTCCGTTAATACATTGGGCCGTTTTCATAGCATCATCAAATACAACTATTAACGATGGCCCGTTATGGTCGGCCCATGAACGGATGATTCCAACTCTAGCCCGTTTACGGCCATAATGCGGCATGTTATTGGCCCATGTTTGGCCAATCGATCATACGGCCCGTATAAGGCCCATTGATGATACGGCTCGTAGAAGGCCCATTATTTCTACGGCCCGTAGAAGGCCCAATGTTTCTACGGCCCGTAGAAGGCCTACTGTTTCTACGGCCCATAGAAGGCCCATTGTTTCTACGGCCCGTAGGAGGCCCAGTGTCACTACAGTAAATATTAGCCCATGGTTATTGTGGCCTAGTTTTAAAAAATAGGTTATTGCAGCCACTAGCAAACCGCGGAAAAAGAACTGCACTGACTACAAGCAAAGAAATAAACAAGACAACAAGGAAATAAATAAGCAAGCAACTTATGCTAGGCTATCACGGCTATTACACATATTACATCCACTGGGCATCAAAGTTCACCACCAGTGCAAATATAGAGAACACAACAGCATATAAACGCCACAGCAAAACAAGTCCAGAACTGAAACCACTTCAGAAAAGTTCAAGAAACAATATCCTGGGTACCCATAATGCTGGCAAGATGCTTAGCAAGCTTATTAACTTTCTCTTGTTTGGCGCTTAAATCCTCCAGCGCTTGCTGTTGCACAAGAAAGTACACATCTGAATTCTGCAGGGACTTCCTCAGTCCTTCGGCTTAGTACGCATCTGAATTCTGCAGGGACTTCCTCAGTCCTTCGGTTTCTTGCCACATCACAGCTGACTGATGCCTTTCAGCTTGTAGCTGAGACTGAAGAAGCCGAAGTGATTCAGGCAGCGAGTTTGAAGAGCTTGTGCCAGTGGTACTGGCCAGTAACTCAAACACTACATCAACGGAGGACTGTGGGGTTTTCTCACTGTCAACAAGATCGTTTTTATCACCTTTCTTGGAGACCAACAGGGTTGTCTCACTATCTTGAACCTTATCTGCATTACTTTCTCTACCATTGCATAGTGCGGTGCTCTTCTCCAATATTCTGTTTGCATACTACAAGAGAAACAAGCAGACACATCACAGGTTTAGCTTGTAGTATACCAAACTCATTTTGGTAAACCGGTTCAATAGTAAGGTGGACAGGATAACAACATGAAACAAACATATATCTATGTACTATGGTCACTGTATTGTCCATATCATTCTAGTTTATGTTCCCTAATCAAGATAAAGACACAGTTCAACTCATATATTTTTAAGAAACAGCAGCATAGATAGACTATAAGTGCGAGAAACTACATAGCATTGGCAGCACTTGTAATGTGCATCACATGAGAACATAACTGTTTATACAACTTAAACTGAAATCAACATAGAGCAAGAAGTTAGAACAACAATCTAGTTAAAGAAATAGGTTTAAAACATACCTATTGTGCCATTGGAGTTTCAATTGGATCCTTCAAATTCGAAAGTAGTTGGTATGAGTAAATACAGTGATGCAACAGCAAAGGAGTATGGACCATAGCTACAGAATCTGACCTAAGAACAGTTGCTCTTCTCCTTTAAACATGGAGTTTGGGGTTAGCTGTGGTGGTCTTCGTGCTTTGGGCACTGCAGTATCTTTACAAACTGCTCGTGTGGGGGTACTCTATGGTGTACATGGTGCTTTGTCAACTATAAGTGGGTTACTATCCGCTGGGGTTGCAGTTAAATGGGTTGTAGCTGGTTCTCTGCCCAACATTGTAAGTGTGCAATCTGGCAGAGTCTCGATTATGTGTGGTGGGTCTAGTTTGTGGGCCAGTACAACCATGGTTCTATCTACATTGACGGGTAGCACTGTCTTTTGTGAAGAACGGGTTTTTGCTCCCTTAGATACTGCCATCACCCCCTCCAATTCAAATGTCTGATAAACAAGAAAAGAAATTGAACGTACAGACATTGTATGATAGATAGATGTGGTAATTCACATATATGTTGTCTAACCAAACAGGACAACATGACACAATTTCACATATATGATGCCTAACTAAACAGGATAGCATGACACAGTTTCAGATATATGATGGATAACTTAACATGATATTATGGCATAATTCAACATATGATGAGTACCTAAACAGGATGACATGACAAAACTGTATGATGTCTTTCTAAATAGGTTGGGATGAAATAATTCACATACATGTTGTCTAAGTATACATGATGGCATGATATAATTGACATAATTGATTTATATACTAAGCAGCTGGCATCGCATGTATGATCTCTAAACTAAGCAGATAGAATTCAATATTGTGCATATGATGTCTAAACTAAGCAATGCAAGACACCATATGCATCATATGAGAAATATAAACATTGCAACTTAGAGCATACACCTCAGGTGGGAGGACTGGTCATCTGTCTCTGAATCCTCCTCTGAGGAGCTCCCTATAACCATCAAGATATATGCTTCAACAGGTACCATTGCCTGCTCTGAAGACCTTGTTTTCACTCCAGATTTTTCCATAACCGGCTCAAATGGCTGATACACATGAAGAGTAGTTCAATATACACAGATTGTCGACAAATGGAATACGTAATGAAAAAAAAGATGGCATGAGATAATTCACATATACGATGCCTGGCTCCATGGCGGTGCATAATTCACATATATGATAACTGGCTGAAAAACATGGCATTACATAATTCACATATCTGATATAGAAAGCAAACATGAGGCATTCACACAAATCATGTCTAATCTAAGCACATGGCATGGCAGTGCAAGACACCATATGCATGATATGAGCAATATAACCCAGCCAAGTTAGAGCATGCACCTCGGGGGGGGGATACGACTGGTCATCTCTCTCTAAATCCTCCTCTGAGGAGCTATTTGTAACCAGCAAGAAATCTGCATCGATAGGTAGCACTGACTGCTCAGAAGACCTTGTTTTCACTCCAGATTTTCCCATGACCGACTCAAATGGCTGATGCACAGGAAGAGTAGATGAATGTATAAACATTGTTGACAAATGGAATACATCATGGAAAAAATATGGCACGATACAATTCACATATACGATGACTGGCTAAACAGGATGGCATTGCATGATTCACGTATATGATGCCTGGCTAAAGAAGATGGCATTGCATAATTCCCATATACTCCCTCCGTTCCTAAATATTTGTCTTTTTAGAGATTTCAAATGGACTACCACATATGGATGTATATAGACATATTTTAGAGTGTAGATTCACTCATTTTGTTCCGTATGTAGTCACTTGTTGAAATCTCTAAAAAGACAAATATTTAGGAATGGTGGGAGTATGATATAGAAACCAAACAGGTGGCATTCACACAAAGCAAATCTAAACTAAGCTGATGACATATAAGATGTATAATGTAAGCAATGCAAGGCGCCATATGCATGATATGACCAACATCAGCATGCTAGGTTAGAGCAAACACCTCAGGTGGTAAAAAAGCATGGTCGGCTCCTTCTGAATCTCCATCTGAACAGTTATCTTCCTCTGGAATACAATCTGGAAATGCAGGAGAGGGGGGGGGCACTTCGCCCACCATGGAGCAGCGTTTGCATGACATTATATTCGCACGCAACAGTCTTCTCTTTTTCTCTACATGTTCAGTACGATTGTGTACAATATCTGACATGCATAATAAAAAATAGTTAGATTTTGTAAGGCCTAAGGGGTGCATGCAAAAATCACGACTGATGGTAGAAAACGAGTGGATGGATCCAAAACTAATGATAGCAGGTAGATTATAGCTTCAGTTTAAAAAGATAGACAATGGATCATCTATTGTTTGTTGCCCACCCAACATGAACCACATAAAAGACCCCAGATGAACCAGATAGTAGACAAATACTATTTGCTGCTGGTTCGATATGAGACCCATGGGAAATTCAAAACTCAAGATTGAACAATAAAGTAGCAGGTAATAATAACCGATGTATAACGTAAGCAAACACGAAAGACTGCAACCTCTCTTCCGGAACTGTCTAGTCCTCAGGTTCATCTGCTCAGTCGATGATGGTAATGCAGTTGGCGTGGCTGCCGGCAATGGGGAAGATGATCTGAGGCGGCGAAAGAAAGTCTACAGGAGGGATCTCTGCTGCAGTGAACGCTTCTGTCGATGGTGCACCTCAGGTGGGGTGGATGACGGCACGGCAGGAGCAGGACATAACACACAGAGTTTTCTTTGACGCCAATCTGAAAATGAAGTAAATCTATAAGGGCTCCTTAGAATTGGAGGATTCTATAAACGCAGGGACAGGAAAAACACAGGAATAGGATAGGAGTGCATGTGCAAAACAGAGCATTTGGAAACATAGGATTTCAGTCAACCTAGATGTTTGGCTCACATGAATTGGAAGAACAAAGGAATGGAGAAACAAAGTGATGTGACGAGTGTACAACCTCTTTGGCATAGCCTTGTGGACCTCAGCATCATTGGGTTGGGCGTGGAGGATGGTGATGATGCTGGTGTGACTGTCGGAGGCGGGGAAGAAGATCCGAGGGCTCTGGAAACGGCGTCGAGGGTACTGCTCCCCTGTGATGGACGGTTCCGTCATTGGAGCAGCCCCACTAAGGTGTATGGCGACGAGGCTGAAGCATGACAAGACAAACAACTTTAATCTAAAGTGGGACCCTAATATCATCTGCAATAGATGATGTAAGATACATCACCAAAAAGTGCTAGATGTAAAACGCATCAGCCGCGCTACGGCCGCTCCGACAGATGTTGTAAGTACTGTTCACTCTGAACTTAATTGAAGAAAATGAACTTCACAGTCGAAACTGAATTTTACTGTCAAAACTGACTGAACTAGTAACAGAGCACTGCAATAGATGTTTAGGGTGTTCAAGCACTAGTAGCAGAGAAGCAGTGATCTAAATCAGCAGACGCTCGAGCAGGGAACACACTAGCAGAGAGCAAGTTGTGCAGTAGCACCGCGAGCGAGTGCTAAAGCAGCAACTCTTGTAGCTGCCAGAGGTCATGCAGCAGCAGCAGCAGCGCAAGCGAGAGCAAGAGCAGAGCAGCAACACGAACGAAAGCAGGAGCAGTGCAACAGCACGACCGACAGCAAGAATAGAGCCGCAGCGTGAGCGAGAGCCGGAGCAGCTGCAGCTAGTGTCGTTGTGGAAGTCGCTGCCGAGGAAGCAACGAGATGGGGGAGAGACGCCATGGACGTTGTGGCCGGCGACGACGCCATCGATGGAGACGCCATGTCTGCTCGGTATCGAGCATCGGCAACCCCGTGAGATTGAATAAAAGATAAAATGCAGCGGTGAGTGCAGAACCTCCTTCGTGGAGCCGAGTTGGCCTCGGCTTCATCGGAGGAATTGGTGAGGGTGCTGCGGTTTTGGTGGGGCAGGTCAAGACGGCGCTGTGGGGATAGAGGTGGCGCGATAGACAAGGCGAACGTCGGGGCAGCTCCTTGGAGGTGGAGGACGGGGCGGCTGATCCGGCGGGACGACGAGATCGACAACGGATCCTCATCCGTTGTGGTGGATGAGGGACGGCGAGCTGTTGTAGTGGACGACGTAGTCGAGGAAGAGTCTCCGGCTAGGCAACGGTCGGGAGGCCGACGGAGGAGCATGGGGTTTCGCGGGTTTTGGTGGCCTCGGTGTACGAATGGGGGGCGAAGGAGGAGGGGGGATCCAAGCTTAGGGACGCGCTTGTCCGAAATGTAGGGTAAGTTACCAGCGTACCCCCACCGGTTTTGACACCGCAACGTGGAGCTTCATTTCCGGCTGAGGGGTAGAAGGGGGATTTCACATGTCTGGGCTGCGGGAGCGATTTCGGATGAGGAGGGAGTTCTCGCGCGCGTCCAAATTTCAGGATAACAAGGTGCGGCGCGGGTTGAAGAAGCGGGAGTTTCAAAGTAGGTGAGACAAAAGATACTCAAGCTTGAAAATTTTGGGATAACAAGGTGCGGATTCCTTGTTCGGCAGAACAAACTTAATATGTAAAAAAATCATACAAGACACAAGAGAGTCATGTATCCTTTTACTATATTGCTATAGATGCCATTGAAAAAACTACAAGAAAAATGTAAAAAAAAATCGGGACAACAAGATTACCCTGCACAGTACCAAATCGATTCGCAATTCCCTCAACAACAACAAAAAACAAATCAATTCCCACCAAATAAAGAGTAATGTCCCTTTTTATATGATTACAGATGTCATCATCTCGAATTTCAATTTTTGAATCTATGTTATGTTGAATTCGAATATATCATTAGGTGACCTTGCAGTTTATAATTGATGTAGTCGTACATTTTGATCTTCCATCATATATGAACATTTTACTCCACCATGTGAACATATATATTGTCGTCTACCATATGGACTAAATTTGAATCAATTTTCCTTATTTGAATACGATTGTTGTCAAGTTATACAATAATTAAATATTATCTTCATAACAAAAGACATGCATATAGCAGTAATCATATTTCACTATGAACTACATGTACCATATGCTCTCCAATTCAAATATCTGTATCCATTTTATGTTGAATTCAAATCATAGTACATTCTTGGTCTAGGTAGCGAGATGTTCGGGATAATCTAAACCCTGTTTTCATACGTATAATTTTTGGCTGAATTGGGACAAGTTTGGTATAAGCCTCTTGCAAAACCGGAGATTCTCTCAACAAGTCTCGTGGTTCCGAGAGGGAACGTGCCACCTTTGTGTGCGAAACAATATATGCTGCCTCCCCCCTGATTTTATTTACAGAGGCAACATAGAACTATTTGAGTGCCCTGTTAAATTTTGGAATTATTTCGGGTTCATTTGGCCTTTTTATACATTAATTGAGTTTCTAGACTTTTAATGTGCATAATCTAAATATGAATTGCATGCACATGCTCCGGTGCACCAAAGTGGGTTAAAAAATCACGTGTGTGTCCTTGGTTGAATTTCTAGGTCCCATGGAAGAAATGAGAATGAAATTCAAACATCTGGGTGTCATGACTCTGCCGAGAACATCGAGAAACTTAGATTTTAAATTCATGTAAATCCAAAACTCGGCTGGAAATCATGAAACTTGGCATGGTGTCATGTCATGGCACTAACATGTTGTGGTAAAAAATTGGGCCGATTTGGAAGCTCGTGGTTCTAAGAAGGAACGTGCTACCTTTGAGTGTGAAACGATATACGCTGCCCCCCCTTGAGTTTATTAACAAAGGCAACATAGAACTACATTAGTGCCATGTTAAATTTTGGAATTATTCCGGGTTCGTTTATCGTTTTTTATACATTAATTGAGTTTCTGGTCATTTAATGTGCATAAGTCAAATTTGAACTACAAGCACATCCTCTCGTGCACCAAAGTTGGTTGAAAAATCACATTTGTGTCCTCGGGTGAATTTCTAGGTCCCATGCAAGAAATGAGAATAAAATTAAAACATCTGGGCATCATGGCTCGGCTGACAACATTGAGAAACTTGGTTTTAAAATTCTTGTAAATCCAAAACACGTCTGAAAATCATGAAACTTGGCATGGATGTCATGTCATGGTACTACCATGTTGTGGTAAAAAAATGGCCGAATAGGAACAGATTTTGGTATAAGCTTCTTGCAAACCGAAGCTTCTCTCAAGAAGGCTCGTGGTTCTGAGAGGGAACGTGTCACCTTTGAGTGCGAAACGATATACGTTGTCCCCCTTGAGTTTATTTACAAAGGCAACATAGAACTACATGAGTGCCCTGTTAAATTTTGGAATTATTCCGGCTTCGTTTGGCCTTATTTACACATTAATTGAGTTTTTGGTCATTTAATATGCATAATTCAAATTTGAACTACAAGCACGTGCTCCCGTGCACCAAAGTTGGTTGAAAAAACACATTTGTGTCCTCGGGTGAATTTCTACTCCCATGCAGAAAATGAGAATACGATTCAAACATCTGGGCATCGTGGCTTGGTCGAGAACATTGAGAAACTTGGTTTTAAAATCATGAAACTTGGCATGGTGTCATGTCATGGCAGTACCATGCCGTGGTAAAAAAAATTGGCCGAATAGGAACAAATTTTGGTATAAGCTTCTTGCAAATCGGAGCTTCTCTCAAGAAGGCTCGTGGTTCTGGGAGGGAACGTGTCACCTTTGTGTGCATAATTCAAATTTGAAATACAAGCACATGTTCCAGTGCACCAAAGTTGGTTGAAAAATCACATGTGTGTCCTCGAGTAAATTTCTAGGTTCCAGCAAGAAATGGGAATGAAATTCAAAATTCTGGGCGTCGTGGTTGGGTTGGAAATGTTGAGAAACTTAGTTTTTTAATTCCTGTAAATCCAAAACACGCATGAAAATAATGAAACTTGGCTTGGTGCCATGACATGGCACCAACATGCTGGGGTAAATTTGCAGTCCGATTTGCGAAGGCGCACACATTAACAATCAACAAAGTCATTTTGGAACAAGTGCTATCACGTTACAATCGGAAACACAAGTATTATTGAAACTGTGGGCGTTCTACTTACTAGTACCATTTACATGCCGCCACGTGTCCCCGGTTTTTATTAGCTAGGAGGTGCCGTGCAGGGTAGCTATTTGAGTACGAGAGGCGTGCGATCAGACCCCTGCGTGTGCTTATCGGGAGGAGAGCCCTTTGACCTCCATCTGCCGTCCACCTCTCTCCCAAGGTCTCCATTAATGGCGCCCGAGCCTCTGTTTAATGGCGTGGCTATGTCTCACTCGACTAAGATTTAAGAGAGAAAAAAGAAAATCTGAAAGCACGGATCTTGATGTAAGATCCGACGGACCTATATAGCATCTACTGCGACTTATAGCAAGACTGATGAATATATAAGGATGATTTTTTTATCAAAGAAGGGTTTGCCCCTTCCGATTTTCATTACTGAAAACCACCACAATCGGAAAGCGAGAGAAATTAATGTTTATATGCTAATTAAATAGTATTGTATGCAATGAACTAACCACTGCATGTCATGTTTGATAGTCTCAGGTCATTAAAAGCATGCACACTATATCTGGCCATGGGCGGGGCCGGGCTGGGCTTGGGCCGGGCCTAAAAAAGCCCATGGCCGAAAACTGAGGCCCATGCCCTCCCAGGCCCTACCATCGGGCCTACTTTTCAAGCCCAAGCCCGGACCATCTGGTAAAAAGCCCTCGAAAGCCTTAGGGCTTAGGGCCGTGGGCCGGGCCTCTTCCTTAAAATGTCAATATGACAAGCCCAAGCCCATCCGGGCCCTGCTGGTGGGCTCAAAACTTAGGCCCAAGCCCGGCCCACGAGCAAGCCCATCAGGCCTAGGCCCTAGATTTTAGGGCCGGGCCTGGGTGGGCCAACAGGGCCGGGCCTGAGATGGCCAGGACTAATGCACACCCTCATCTCTTATTGGTTGATATGTCAAGAAACAAGAAATGAGGTAGAAGTTAATGCACCGCGCCTACATGTTTTGGGATTATTTGGTTTTCGTAAGATGACTTACACACCTAGCTATTAGAGTACCACTACCCCCCTTCTAGTTTCGACTCAAAAATTTCACCTACTCTTAGCAAGATAGTAGAGGCGGTGGAATAGTTTTTGAAGTCTACAAAAGTACTCAACTAATGATGTCATTCTTCACAAAAAAATGTGTTTACCAATGCATGCATGAATACTAGTTACTCTACCCCCCCCTCTCTTCTTTAATTCTTTGCCACATCAGCATGTTTGCTATTCCCGTGTGCATGATACCAGCTAAGATACCACCATTATGGCCAGCCTTAATCATCGCATGCAATAATTTAGTGCACCTTGAAATCAGTGGCGGCTCCAGAAATTTGTAAATGGGTATTCATGTGTATTCATTTTGCCAAAATCATTCCTATTTTTCGAAAATTGTCACTCTTTTGTCAAAATCAACACTGTTTTGTAAAAAATCATGGGTATTCACATGAAGACCCAAGAATACCCCTAGCGCCGCCCCTGCTTGAAATATGAACATGTGTGGGGCGTGTATGTTTTTAATGACTTGAGACTATACCTAGCCCGGCATGCAAGATGACTTATTATGCACTGTTCCCCATACCTGCAGGAAGCCCGTTCGTCTCCAAATCTTTTCCTCTCCATGTGTGGAAACAATATGCCTGCCAAACTCTCCTTCTCCCTCCGGCGGTCCCACCACTCCACCCCATGTGAAAAAATCTGCATGCATGACCCTCCTCCCCCCACGCTCGTCCAATCCGTTGTGACCAGTAATATTTCCACCCCTTCGCTCCCCCCTAATTTACTCCAACAAATATGCCAACGTAGCTTTTACTTAACTTCAGGTGCATTGGGTCACTGACATACTGGCCCAGCAGTGTACTGGCCCACATGTCAGTGACACAACTGGACCTGCAGTTAAGTCAGTGCAGCTCATTCCATATCTTACGTAGGTGTGCCATTTCTCGCTATAAATACTGCGCCTCCCACGAAATCGCTATCTCCCCCCCCCCTCACGTTCACGTTCATCGCTATCTCCTCCCCCTCCCTCTCACGTCGACCACCATGGCATCGCCCCTCCCAAGCCCAAGGAGCCCCTCGCTGCACCGCGCGGATGGTCACGCGTCGCTGTTCCGTTCCTCGCCGCCACTAGTCGAGGAGGACGCGTCGGTGTTCCGCTCCTCGCCGCTACGCGATGCGTCGCTGTTCCGTTCCTCGCCGCCACTAGTCGAGGAGGACGCGTCGGCATTCGGCTCCTCGCCGTGACGCGATGCGTCGCCGTTCCGTTCCTCGCCGCCACTATTCGAGGAGGACGCGTCGGTGTTCCGCTCCTTGCCGTGACGTGTCGAGGTGGACGCGTCGGCGTTCCCAATCTCCCCAGCACGCGCGTCGGAGGACGCGTCGGCTCCCCGCTATGAGGAGAACGCCGCGCCGCCCGCCGAGCCCCCCCAGCCTTGAGGGGCTTTGGCAAGAAATGGATGTCGCCTTGTGGGAGGCTTTGTCTCCAGCAGAGCGCGCCAAAATAGAGGCGGAGAAGAAGGCCGAGGAAGAGAAGCGCACCGCGCAACAAGCTTTCTGGGAGATCTATGTCGCGTCCAAGAGACTCAAGCAATTGGTTCTTTGGCAGAAGGCTCGTGCGAGGACCGTGAGGGTGGCGGAGGACGCCCGTGCCGACGCCCTGAGTGCAGTCGGGCCCAAGCGCCTCATCTACGCTTGGTGGTACGTGGACCGGGTGCACGCTTCTAGCCAGGAGGAGTACCTGTTGGCGCCGGATCACCACACCGATGAGATCGCGCTCGCCCGCCGGCAAGCTGCCAATCAGCACCTCACGAGTTGCGAGGTTGAGGAAGAGGCGTTGTGTCGGCGCGCTGGGAAACGGCTGCGCACCAGGGCACTCGTGGCACGCCGCAAGCGCTCCTGCGAGCGTCGTGGCTTTTAGGAGGAGTATAATTTTTGTTTCGTAAGGCGATCTCATTAGTTTTGGGACGCAAATGATAAATCTTAGCGTCCTTAATTAAGTATGTAAAAGGGAAAGTTTGGAAACGTTGTGTATTATTACGCATTTTGCAAGTACGTGCATATAGCACAAACTTTACTATATACTATCGGACTACACGTCTCTCTCGATATATGCTTGTAGACTTTTCTACTCCCTCCGTCCAGGTCAATAAGTCATCTTTGGTTGTGCACGGTGACCAAGAAGGAGGGAAGATTTGTACACCTAGACGGAGGGAGTACTACTATTACTCATGTACGTGCAAATGCACATTTTAACATTACGATGCGGTTTTTTAAAAGTAGAAAAACAACACTAGTCAAGCTTGTGAAACGATTCCAACGTGAGTACTACTACTAGTAGGAGTACCAGGGGCCAGTTGTTTTAGGCTGTGCACCGTGACCAAGGAGGAGGAGAAAACGAGAAACTTTAATGTTTATTTGCTAATTAATAGTATTGCATGAAATGAACTAACCACTGCATGTCGTGTTTGATATCTCAAGTCATTAAAAGCATGCACACTCTTTATCTCTTATTGGTTGATATGTCAAGAAACAAGAAACGAGGTAGAAGTTAATGCACCGCGCCTAAGTGTTTTGGGATTATTTGGTTTTCGTAAGATGACTTACACACCGATGCACCGCACCTAAGTGTTTTGAGTAACATTTTATCAGTTAAATATTTTGTCAAAAATTAGCACAAATTACAATGGTGAGGAATAAACCAGGACGGAGTAGTAGTTTAGAAGCCCAAATAAATGAGTGAGGCGCCTTATTGTTACTCTCCACTATAACTAGTCTTGTGGGAGAAGCTGGGGAAGCCTCCAAAAGAACTGGCCCTAGGAGTAGTAGCTAGGGATCGAGTGTGGGAGATGAACCGGAGAAAGTAAATGCAGAGAGATGAAATGCAAAAAAGACGGAGGGATGTGATGGTTGCTTGTCCGTTTATTTTACCAGGCCACTTATTACTGGGAGTGGTTGGGTTTTGTGATATGACGGCTTTACTTCCGCGCCATGAGTGAGAGGTGAGACTCCCGTGCAGCGCCGCACTCTACACTTGTACTACATCGGTCGTGGTTTATTAGTCCCCCATTGAATTTGACTGAAGATTTAACTGAAAAAATGTTAGTGCATATCAACAAAAACTATATCATTGGATTCGTATTTGAACATACTTTTGAATGATATAATTTTAGGTGACATGCATCAGTATTTATCGTACTATATATAATGCTAGTTCAATTTTTGGTCATACTAATCTATAGTAGTAAGGTGCCCATGCGTTGCACCGAAGAGTGAAATGCATTGATCGGGGAGTTGTTTATTTTGACAAAGGATGTGGGGGTCATCTCATGTGTAACGGGTATCGATAGGTTTCTTCGGACATTATCTCATCTCTAGAGCTCACAAACATCTGGGTGAAATAGATAAAAAGGTATCTTTTGCAAACAAAAGCGTTCAACTGTTCAACCTGCATCCAAAACTTGTGAAGAAATAACACTTATTGTGCTTTGCAAGAAATGATCTTTAAGAATTAGTTTTTGAGTATCGATTGTTATACATGTTGGCTACAGATGACATGGCACTTTCTTATAGTCAACATTTGGCTATACTATTAAGTAATATTAACCATGCCCTTATACACCTAGACGGAGGGATTAAATCAGGATGACTTGCAAGGGGGCAGAGGACATGTAAGAAATGGTTCATCGTAAGTGTTTCACTAGTACTATAGTAAAAATTCATACATGGAAGATTCTAGACTAAACCATAAACAGATACACTTTTATTCATGCGCGATACTCCAATAGAGCAAGATCCTGCATGGAAGTCTCCACATGCTTAGACAGCGGATTACATTGAGCGAAGACTAATAATAAACATTTAACTTGATAATGCGTATTTTTTTAGAAGAACAGGGAGGCTCCTCCCCGGTTCCATTATCAAATCAAACCCAAAGTGTCTTACATCAGCTCACTGAGAGAAGCAGTTCAAAGGAAGGACTGTGGCGAAAGCCACTCAAGTTTAACGACAAGCTTACATAATCAAAAGCGGAAAAGACACGAGCCATAAGCGCCCCAACAGACACTACATGTTTTCTAAGTGCACTTGATAATGCGTATGTCCAGGTGAACCTCCTTGGAGTCCCCGTGCACCGAGTCGGCGGGTAAAGGATGGAACGGATGCCATGGGTTTTCCAAGTCCACATTGGCGGGATAGTCCCAGCTCCTCAGAGTCCAAGTCTATCCGATGAGGCCGGTTTCGCCGCCCACGCGACCCGGAGGGGTAGTAACATTGACCATGCACCCGTACATCTACCTCGTGTCAGTGTCAGCGTCATCACCGACGCACCTGACGCACGTTACAAAGACGGGGCGGCGGTCTGCGCGGGCCTCGCCGGTGCCCACGATCAAGAGGAAGACGCTGCCGTCCTCCTCCGAGACTAGCAGGCGGCGGTGATCCTCCAGCGACTCCGGCATGGTGAACCGGTAGCACGTGTCGTACTTGATGTTCTCCGCCAAGGGCCAGCAGTTACCGCTGCACGCATCCGTGAGGTGATGCACCATGTCCACCAGCGAGCCACAAAATGGCATCGAGCACTCATAGCAGTGGACGAAGGGCTCCTTGGAGGCATCGACCAGGCCGTCCATGAAACGGGAGTGGCTATAGGGGACGTTGCGCCAGTTGAATATGTGAGCAAGTTACTACGAGATTTAATCCAAATAAGCACAAAATAAATCATGACGGCTATAACAAAGATGAAACTAATCATGTGGACTAGCATAGTAGTAGGATACAGAGTAGAAACATGGATTCTACCACGATTTCTAACAGGAAGGACAGAAACACATACGGTGCAACGGGAGCAGCACCGTTGGCGTTGAGGTTGTCGCCCATGTCGTTGAGGAAGAGGTTGCCGAGGTCAGGGAAGAAGTCGTCGTCGGTGAAGTCGTGGCTGCCAGCAGTCGCGAGAGTGCGCTCCCCAGATTTCAACAGCGCCCGCCGAATGGAGCACAGGAGGGAGTGGCTGTAGGGGACGTTGCGGCTGCCGAATGGAGCGCAGGGGTAGCACACAAAGCAATAGATGGTGTCCTTACTAGTACTCCCTAGTCTCTATCTATCTATATCTATATATATATATATACTCTTATAGAAAACCAAGTTGGTGATGATGGTATGCCTGCCATCTTGTAATATAGACCGTCCGATCTATATCTGACGGATAGAAAGCCAACTATGACAATTTTACAAAAGATACCCGCACCTCTCTCCACATTTACAGATAAGGCCTTGACTCGTTCATCCTTATCTCCCACAACCTCGTGCTCCTCCCTATGTCTCTGTCTCTACTACTTTTTTATAATAAATCGAATAGTGCTGCACCGTCTGCTGCACGCCCGGCTAAACACGCCTCCTCGCCTCCATCATCACCAACTGAGTCTTTTATAGGAGTAGGAGTAGAGAAAAAAACCGAGTTGGTGATGATGGTGTGCCGTGCAATGCACGGGCATCTTGCTATTTTTTGCATATAAGTCCAAATACCACGTAGACACGGTCTTTGAGCACGGTTCATAGTCGTTCCACGCTCGGGCATTGAAGTTTGTAACTATTTTAGATTAGAATATACTACTCGTCCGGTGCTAGTAGTAGAGCAGAGTCCTACTCTACTACTCTACTCTAGCAAGCTAGGGCATAGTACTATAGTAGGTACTATAGGGAGTACCAGTACTGTGATCACTCAAGCAAGTTGTCTGGCATCGATATGACCCTACGCTACTGGTATGTGTCTCATAAGTCAAGTGGCATGATGTAGTCATCATCACCTATCCACTTCCCGCAGCACATATTTGCTTCTCCATCTTTGTCCACACATAATCTCGTCCAAGCTTCCATCCCTGCTAAGGCGCCTCCCCCCCTCGTCCGAAACCCAAGCACTAACAATGGCAGAGCCGAGCAGCGTCCGCCGAAAGAGTGGCTGCAATTCGCTCCCCATAGAGGTAATCAAGCTCATTGTTTCGCGTGTGGACAATCTCAGTACCATGCCGCTCGCCGCGTGCTCGTCGGGGCTGTACCGTTTACTCAAAGCCCTCAGGACGAAGCTTTTTAAGTCAGCTCCTTGCTTGCTGATGTCACCTGATCTTCAGAAACGGCGTGTCACGCAGCATGACGATCGTAGGGTGGAGAGCATCAACCCCATTCACTGCGATCTGATCCCCGTCAGCCTCAACTACATTAACGGTATGTACTGGGTCAGCATGAACATGTCTTGGATGGTGCTCATCGATGGTCGCGGCAGCTGGATGCTCGTGGACGTCTACACCTGGCGATTGATCCCCCTTCCTTCGATTAACATTGCACTGCTTTGGCACCGCGGCCCAGAATACTCGGAATCTTACAGTAGCCAACATGATACCAAGTTTGATTTGCTCAAGGTTGTAATCTGCCAAGTGCCCACAAGATCAGTGAATTATAAAGATTTCAGGCTAATTGCATTCTTCAACCGCGGTCTCGCCTATCTGACAGGTCACTGCGGTAAGTGGATAAATCTGCACGTCCATCGCAGGATCATACATCCTCCATGGTTCTCTGATGCCATTGAACACAAGGGCTTCATTTACGCTGTCGACTCCTTCTATGGCTGGACGTATTGCTAGCCTACTCCAGTCATCGCTACAAACGGCTGTTGCAGCACTATGTTACTTTCCTATGATATCATGATGGCTTGCTTATATTACTGTCAACATTTACTGAAAAAATAATCATGCTCATAACATGCTGTTCTTAAGATTGACTAAATCAAGAGCCCTTTTTTATTTGACTCCAACTTGATATGATAGGCCGCCTGGTGTCCCTACCCTTCCTAATCCCAGAACCTTTCAAAGAAAAGCGACATGGCAGTTGCAGGTGGTTCCTGGCTCGATCAGATGATGATGAAAGATTGATGATCGTTCTCACGTATCGGACGTGTTGTTTCGCGGAATACAATCACAGTCACTGCAAGGTCTTTGAGCTGGATCCCAGCTTCTCTGGGCCTTCAGGAGTTTTTGACCGGAGGCTGGTAAGTAGCCTTGGTACACGCTCTCTGTTTGTCGGACTGAATTATCTGATTAACCAGGAGATAACTGACGGCAAGGATCATGATGGCAGCGCGGTTTCGTTCATCAGGCAAAACTGTGTGTACACAGCGTACCATGCGTCTCTGCATGCACCATACCCTGATATGTGCCGCCACGCTCTGCAGCTCGCAAGTATCAGACTTTGACCTGCTGGCTGGAGTTTCCCCCGTCAGGCACTCATCTGGTTCAAGTCGTCAGCCAATCTCCACAGCTTAATAAATAGTAACGTCTAACTGAGCCAGTTAGTTAGATGCGTACACTTGGTGTAGTAGGATCTTTATTTAGTTTGATGCATACACTTGTTCTTTTTTGGTAGCCCTTTTGTAATGATGGCTGATGTTTGGTTTGGAAGAGAGAGATGCGTCTTCACTCTTCTGGCCTGCTTACTACTTCTGTTGCACCCCCAGCCCTGGTTGCTGCTGCTGCTGTTTTCAATGTACAATCAGTAGTATATTTCATCTGTTGGTTGAATAAATGTGTTGTTTTGGAAGTCATTGCATGGTTCGATCCTTTAGTGCCCCGTACCGTACGTAGCTCATACTATTTTTCGTACGGAACACATTTTCCACTTGTTGATAACATGCAGCCCACTAATGAAGGCCCAATAGAGAAGCCCATAATTAACTAGAAGGGAGGCTCTCACATGAATCCGGCCCAGGTACACGCTCATGGTCCCCTAAACATAAATAAGTAAATAAATAAATAAAGCTAAATGCTCATGCACCAGTTCTTTGGGAAAATAGGTAGCCTAGTATTTATTTTTGAAGAATACCCAAGCTAGGCCTATTTGTTTTATCCGAATTACTGGGCTGCAAATCTTTCAAGACGAAGAGGGATGCATTCCGTCCTGGCCAAAGAGTATGGTCAATGTCTGTTAAAAGTAATATCAAAAGGGGTTGAAAATTCCAAAAAAATTTATAGCAAATGGGATATTAGTTTTTTCTGAATTTTGTTCTTCACTGATATCTTATACGTATTTCATTGGATTTAACATGACATATTACTAATTTATTTTTAAATTTGTTTTAGTATGGCTATTAATTTTTGGATTAAGAATGTTTCGTACTGACCAGAAAATGGCCGACAATTCTAAAAATGGAAAACGGGCTGCAATAAATTCCATATGAATTAGAAAATGAGTAAAAATTATAAAAATAATAGCAAATGGGTTGTACACGCCACACATTTCGAGGCTGACTTGTTTACGCAAGGCTTTGTCAGTGAACACACGATTCTAGCAGTAGTGACTGTTGGATGTCCATCCAACGGCTGACATGCTTCTTCAATCTCTGATCTTCCTGCTCCAGCCGCCTAAACTAGGGCCGACGGGACTGCCTGCTCCCTCCTCTTGTGGCCCGCTGTGATACCACGCAGGCTTCCCCGGCCCACCCTACTCCCTCCGCTGGCCTGGCCGCACGCAATCAACTGCCTCCTTATTACGCGAAAAAAATGATTCCTCCCACTGACATCTGGGGCGCACCAGTTGGGAGGCTGACCTGTGGGCCTACTACGTTGATGCGTACGTAGGGCTTGTCAACTTAGTCCACAAACGATTCTAGCAGCAGTAACCGTTGGATTTGAATCGAACGGTCCTGCTGCTTCTTCAATCGCTGCTCTTCTTGCACCAGCCGCCCAAACCAGCGTCAAGGAGACCGCCTGCTCCTGCCTCCAGTGGCCGGCTGTGCTGCCGTTGAGGCCTCATCGCCCCCTACTACTCCCACCGCTAGCCAGGCCCTACGGCGACGGCAGCCTCACACCGCAGCCGAACCAGTGAACCCTCGTACTCCTCTACGCGTGGGCATCCACTGCAGCGTCTTCCCCGGCTCAGCGTCGTCCCCTTCCTAGGCCTCGCCGTCGTCCACCGCCTTGGTGCTCTCGGCGCGGCGTGGTCAATGTGGTCAATGACATTCCATCGGAAGAGTACTGTACATGGAGAGACTGACAGCTGGGTCCACGGCCACATCCCAATTTTTTTGTGATTTGCCAAGTAAGTCACTTTGTCAGGCCTGTTGGGCTGCAAATATTTCAAGACGAGGAGAGCTTTCATTCGGCTGGCCGAGAAAATGGCCCATCAGTAATGAGAAATGGGCTATACGTTTTTAAAATACATCAAACCGGCAATTAGTTTCAAATATCTTTTTTTCATTTCGAGATTTTAAATTACATTAATTTTTATGTGTGGAGAATTTGTTGGATTTTATATTGATATACATTTATTTTTAAAATCAGTTTGAATGTGAGTCGAAATTTCGAGATTAAAAACAGTTCGGACCACACCGAAATATGCAAAATTTCGTATAATTTTTTAACCGTGGCCACAGTATGGGCCGTAATGCTAACAAAAAGAATATGGGCTCCAAAAAAACCTTAAGAATTAGCAAATGGGTTATAAATTATTAGAAATAATGGCAGATGGGCTGTATGCTGTTTTCCACAGATTTGAGGCTTTCCTAAAAAAGGTTGATGCACAAGCAGTGACTGTTGGATGTCCATCCAACGGCCGTCGTGCTTCTTCAATCTCTGCTCTTCCTGCTCCAGCCGCTCAAACAAGCGCCTGCGGGACTGCCTGCTCCCTCCTCCCCACGGCCGGCTGTGCTGCCGCGCAGGCCTCACCGCCCCACCGTACTCCCATCGCTAGCCTAGCCATCCCTCTACTCACTCACACCTGTTGTTATTCTTCGGTGACGGCAGACGAACCAGTAATTCCTCGTACAGTCGTACTCCCCTCTGCGTGGGAAACAACTGCCGAGTCTTCCCTGCCTCCGTGTCATTCCCTTCCTAGGCCTCACCGTCGTCCACCGCCCTGGTGCTCTCGGCATGGCCTGGTCAACATGGTCAACGACCGAAATGCATCTGAAGTGGAGTGTACGTGGAGAGGCCGACAGCTGGGTCCACGGCTGCACGCAAGGAAATGCCTCCTTGTTACACGCAAAATAATGATTCCTCCAGCTGACATCAGGGACCCACCGAAACGGCCTCTGTATTTTGCGAAAAAGACATTACCGCCGCTGACAGCTCGGACCCATCAGCTATATCTTCGCACGCAAGGAAGTTCCTTCTTATTACGCACAAAAAATGAATACTCCCCCTGTTAGCTGGGACCCAGTATAGTGGTAGGCTGACTTGTGGGCCTACTAAGTTGACGGGGACGGAGGGCTTTGTCAACTTAGTCAATATGCACGATTCTAGCTCCAGCGACCGTACGATGTCCATCCAACGGACGTAGTGCTTCTTCAACCTCTGGTCTTCTTGCTCCAGCCGCCCAAACCAGCGCCGGTCGTGCCTCGTGCTCCTGCCTCCCATGGCCGGCTGCGATGCGGCAGAGGCCTCACCACCCCTACTACTCCCACCGCTGGCCAGGCCATCCCTCTACTCACCCACACCCCCTGTTATTCGGTGGCGACGGCAGCCTCACACCGCAGCGAACCAGTGAACCCTCGTACTCCTCTACGCGTGGGCATCCATTGCCGCGTCTTCCCCGGCTCCGCGTCGTCCCCTTCCTAGGTCTTGCCATCGTCCACCGCCCTGGTGCTCTCAGCGCGCCGTGGTCAACGTGGTCAAGGAACGGCTTCCATCGGACGTGGACTGTACGTGGATAGGCTGACAGCTGGGTCCACGGCCGCAGCAAGGAAGTGCATCCTTATTACTCGCAAAATAATTATTCCTCCACTTGACAGCAGGGACCCACCAGACGGGCCACCATATTTCACGAAAAAATGTTTCCCCCCTGACTGCTGGGACCCACCAGCTACACCTTCGCATGCAACGAAGTGCGTCCGAAAAAAAATGATTTGCCCCCTGACTGCTGGGACCCACCAGCTACATATTCGCACGCAAGGAAGTGTGTCTGGGCAAAAAAAACGATTCGCCCCCTTGACTGCTGGGACCCACCAGCTACATCTACGCAGGCAAGGAAGTGCCTAACAGTCGGGACCCACCTGGTCGAAGCGTACCTAGCGTTGTCATTCTGGTAGCGAACATGTAGGTATATATATACTGGTGGATGTAGAGGCGCGCACGTGTCGATGTAGAGGCACGCACATAGCATGTACACGTATGTACAGCGGCGAGGGTGCAAGAAAGAAAATACGGCCACGTACATACATGCGGGCAGGGTCTCGAACGCCTACTCGCGCATATGTACATGGCTGGGTTGGAACGAAGAAACAGCGTCGTCGACGTGTTCATGGGGAGACAATGGAATGCGTTGTGTTCATGGGGAGGCAACGAAATGCGTCGTGTTCATCGGGAGGCAACAGAACACGTGGGAGCCAACCGGCTGGGTCGGAACAGAATGTGTGGTCGTGTTCATCGGGAGGGCTTGGACGGAACAAGCGATGGAAACGAGGCATGGCGTACCGCACAACGGAGGAAACGGCCTTGTGTTCGACCGGCCACGTTCGAAACGGGATCCTGTTCATCGGGAGGGTTTTGGCATACCGCAAAACGGAGGAAACGGGCCTCCTACGGTCGAAACGGGGGGTCCTGTTGATCGGGAGGGGTGTGGTGTACCGCAAAACGGAGGAAACAGACCTCCTACGGTCGAAACGAGGGTCCTGTTGATCGGAAGGGGTGTGGTGTACCGCAAAACGGACGAAACGGACTTGTGTTGGAGCGCTACGGTCGAAATGGGGGTCCTGTTCATCGGGAGGGGTGTGGCGTACCGCAAAACGGGACTCCACGGGATACTGTTCATCTCCACCGTCGACCTCCTCCAGCCTCCACGGGCTACCGTCGACCTCCTCCAGCCTCCAAGGGCTCCTGTTCATCCAGCCTCCACCGCGCGCTACTCCACTGTCTACTGTTCAACCACCCCTCCACGGGCACCCCTCCACCGTCTACTGTTCATCCAGCCCTCCACACCATGGGGTCCTATTCAACCACCCCTCCACAGCCACCCCTCCACCGTCTACTGTTCATCCAGCCCTCC
>NC_041385.1:508958808-509020673 GCF_002162155.2 Triticum dicoccoides
GATCGGCTTCAGTTAGCAGCAGTAGCGAAGGAATCGCTCCATCAGGTTCAGTTAACAGCCATGGATCGATCGCTCGGGTTCAGTAACGCGTAGCCTGCAGTGCAATCGCTCGGGTTCAGTTAGACCCAACGCCTCGCTCGGGTTCACTTAGAGCCAACGCCTCGCACACATGCGCGTACGTACGAGAGAAACGCGCATTGCTCGGCCCCCGACCTCCCACCGTAACCGGCAACTCCCCGAAATTTTCCTCCCCCTCGCTTCTACCATGATTTTTTCCGTCATGGACGGCCCAAAGAATGTCATGCAGCTGCGTCTTCGGCCCGCCCAAGACGAAAATCCCATTTTCTGTCATGATTTTTTGTCATAGAAGTAGGAGCACACTTTCCTCCAGAACAAAGAACCTGGTCAATTTAATCTCAGATGTGCTACCTCAGTAGTTGATCAAATCAATTTCTGTAAGATGGATATCAAGCCATTCGATGAGATTGTTATAGTGCAGCACATTTTTCACTTTCGAGTCTTTTTTCTCTGCAAAAGAAGAGAACACATTAGAGCAGCTAGCTGTATAAGATTGCCGTGTCATCAAGAGGTACCAATATCATTCGCTCGTACGATAGGGTTGGCTGGCTAGCGATAATTTTTCACTCTCTCTCTCTCTCTCTCTCTCTCTCTCTCTCTCTCTCTCTCTCTCTTTCTTTCTCTTTCCTCTCATTTAGCTAGGAGCACATGAAGAGCTTGGGCATTTGTTGCCTTCCACTATGTGGCCGATGCCATATTTCTCAAAAGTATGCCACATAAAACACATCAATGTCAAATCAAAAGATTTTGGCACCGCTCTCGCAATGTGAGAGAGTTGGCACCGCTGTGCACACAGACCCACATGTATAAACAAATCAATCAAACCAACTACACCAGCCTCTCACTCTCCCAAACAAGTGTTTTTTATTGCCTCAGTCCTCTCTCTCTCTCTCCCACACAAGTGTTTTTTCATTGCGTGAGTTAATTTGGCACCGGAGCAAAGTAGGTGATCCATATTAAGGCACATAGTGGAGGGTCGTTATAGCCCACTTTTGTACTACCTCATATTTAGTGTAAAATTTTGACCATAGATTTACCTAAGAAAATGCCAATGCATGTCACCAAAAATTATACCATTTGAAATTATGTTCAAATACGAATCCAACGATATAATTTTTAGTGACATGCATTAACATTTTGCCAGTTAAATCTATGGTCAAATTTTGATACTACAAAATAGGAAGAGTAAACCAGGACAGAGGTAGTGCTTGCTCTTAGGGTAACCGAGTTACTAGTCTAAGTTACTTTCCAGTATGACTAGCCTAAGCTACTATAGTAGTACAACAAAAAATTATGCAGGTGATCACGTGAGAAAAAATACTAAAAACATTTCTTTCGGTGCAGTGCGTAGATGCAGTTTTGAACACTACACTTGTCATCGTAATTTGGGAAAGTTACGAAAAAATGGAGCTACGTTGTGATTACCGTTTACTAATAGGAAAGAAGTTTCACCTTGATGAGTAGCTTCTTCGTGCACGGAAAGCATGTAAGGAATCCAACAACTTGATCCAGATTGGGCCGATAGATTTTATTGCCAAGATCTTCACTGTGCGCATGACTGGGTCAAGCTTATGGGAATCATTTTCTGGAAGACGGTCGTAAATATATCAAGAAGAAATTTAAAAATGTGAATTTCAAGAAGACGGAGAAGAAGATGAGTGTTGTACCTGAACGATTACGGATCCAATAAAGAGTTCGGAGAATTTGGCACACGAGTACACCAATGCTGTCAATTTTGGCGTGTCAATGACCCTGATTTTGTTGGACCTTCTAGATCAAATACAAGCAATATCTCAAGGAAAGGCACATTCTCAATGACCATAACGTGGAACAGCTGGAGTGATCTCTTCCCAACTGATGTCTTGTTGCGGGGCCAGCAAGACACATAAGTCCATCGGAGATTCGTCGAGGCGATGTGGAGGCTAATGAACCCATGGATCTGCTCAAGACAAAGGTACTCGAACGCAGTATAGCTGTGGAGCAGGTGCTCCATAGCCTTCTTCAAGATGACAATGTCGAAGAGGTCAAGCTGCTTGAGTTGAGGGAGAAGAAAGGCGGGCGCGACAATAATCTGGGGAAGATAGCAGGAGCTGAAGCTGGCGTGGCGCAGTGTTGGCGTGAGGCGGAGCACGGACGGCGGCAGATAGTGACATCGTCCAGCTTCAAAGCTGAGCTCCTCAAGCTGATCTAGGGCGGGGGATAAGAACCACTCGTCGAACTTGGCTTGGACCTTGCAGTTGGTACTGAACATGCGGATGTCAAGGCGTCTGGCTGGCCTAGGGTGCGATGAAAGGATCTTGGAGAATGCGTCCATGCGTTTGCAATCCCCACTGCAGAGGCAGCTGTCGACGGTGAGGTTGAGGGGGACGCGGCGCCAGAGGGGGCGCCACCGCCGGGAGAGCAGGGCGGTCCGCACGGCAGATTTGGTGGGGAGGAGGCTGATGATGACGAGCAGCATGTCATCGGGGAGGCTGCTGATGAAGTCCAGGCTTGTCGGATGCGGTTTTGGCTTGAGCCGCCTCTGCTTGTTGGCTGCCTCACTGTCCATCTCAACCGGTGGCAACGCCGGTGTACACATGTGCTGGTGTGTGTTGTGTGCTGGCCTACTGGGTGTGCGCGAGAGCGTCCTTCTGTGCATGCCGCCGCGCAGTGGTGTATTGTGCGTGAGTGCGTCCTTCATGCGTAAGAAGTGTGTCCTCAATGCGCCCTCAATTTACTAGCGTGCAGGGTGATACCCCGAGTGGTTTCAACTTTGTTTACTTCACCGCGTGTCATATGGGTCTCTAGTTTACATCACTCACTGCGTATGGGTCTCTAGTTTACATCACTCATATGGGTCTCTAGTTTACTTCATCAGCGTATAATCTGTCAGTATAGAGAGTTCGAGTGAGAGGGGAGGCCCGCGAGAGATAGCAGAGAGAGAGAGAGAGAGAGAGAGAGAGAGAGCTACTCCCTCCGTTCGATAATGTAGTGACAACATTTTTTTTAAAGTCAAACTTTTGAAACTTTGACCAAGTTTATAAACATACCAAAGATAAATGATAGTACAAAGTAAGTACATGTTGTGATGAATCTAATGATCGTTCCAGATGTAAATGTTTTTCTCCACACATACCTGGTCTAACTTTTCTGAGGTTTGACTTTTCAAAACATCCATATGCTTATGGACGTGAGAGAGTATCTAACTAGAGAGAGAGTGTGTGTGAAATAGAAAGAGTGACTAAAAAAGTGTGTGTGTGTGTGTGTGTGAAAGAGACATGGACAACACATGATAAAAGTAGAGAAAAAGCGTGTGTGTCTTATGTAAACATATCACACATGCATCTTCGACAGCGGAAGCAAGGTGAGGAGATAGTGTGTGGTTGTTTGCAACCGAGAGAGAAAGACCCCTAGCACGTGGCCAAGAGGGGTCTGACAAACGAGGGAGAGAGGTCGAGAGAGACGTACGGAGAAAATGCAGACATGGGGAGGAGTGAGTGTATGTTTTTCATAGAGACATCCCCTGGAGATCATGATGGGACTACATGGGTGGGAGGTCGAGTGACAAGGTGTGTGCGCGGTAGAAGATACCCCGAGAGATATCAAGATAGATGTATGGATGGAAGGAGACAATACGTGTGTTCCTGATGGCTAGTGAGAGATAACCATACTTAGGGGGGAGTGCGTGCGCCTATGATAGAGTGAGGGATTATGGTACGTAGGGGGGTGCGTGTCACATAGAGAGAGAACAAGGGCGGAGAGTGTTGGATGGGTCTATGTAGCGCGAGCGAGACATGTGTATGTGTGAACCAGGGAGATATAAAGTTTGAGAGAGATAGAGGAGCCCTGATAAGGCTGAGTGGTGCGTCAGATAGTTGAGAGGGGGAAAGAGATAATCCATCCGCTCGATAATGCAGTGCATGTAAATTTTTTAGTACTCGAACTTTGGAAACTTTGACCAGGTTTATGCAAATGTTATTTATATCTACAATACCAAAGATACATCATACGAAACTACATCTCATGATGAATCTAATGGTATATGTTTGCTGTTCTAGATGTAAATGTTTTTCTCCACGTATATGGTCAAACTTTGTGATGTTTGACTTTTCAATAAATCTATATGCTATGGACCGAACAGAGTGCCTAAGTCGAGAGAGATCAGGTGCGTGTGAAGGAGAATGAGTGAGTGTGCAAAAAGAGTATGTGTGTGAAAGAGAAAGGGACAACAAACGATAAATTAGAGAGAGAGAGAGTGTGTGTGTGTTTCGTTTCTTATGCAAACATATCACGCATGCATCTCCGAGATAGAAAAGCGAGGTGAGGAGATACACGAAGATAGCTAGTGCGTGATTATTTGCAATGGAGAGAGACACCTCTATAGCACATGTCCAATAGAGGTCTGGCCAACAAGGAAGAAAGGTCGAGAGGGACGCATGGAGAACATGGACGCATGGGGAGGGAGAGAGGGTGTGTTTGTGATAGATCCCCTCGAGATCGTGAGGGGACTATATGGGTGGGAGATTGAGGGAGGTGCGTGCGCGATAGAAAGATGCCCCGAGAGAAATCAAGATAGACCATGCACATGTTTGTGATGGATACTAGGATTAGCTAGTCATATACATATAAGGGGGACTGCGTGTGCCTACAATTGAGTGAGAGACCAAAATACTTGGCTAGGCATGAGATTATGTGTGTGTGCGTGTGAGATGGAGAGAGAACGAGGGAGAGAGATAGAGTTTTGGGTGGGTCTATCGAGTGGGAGTGAGATATGCATGTGTATGTGTGACCCAGGGAGATGGAGAGTTTGAGAGAGAGAGGGAAGAGCTCTGAGAAGACAGAGTGGTGCATGAGAGAGTTACAGGCAACGAGCCAAGGAATTTGTGTGCGTACGATGAGTGCACCCAAGATATTTAGCTTGGACTAGAGAATCATACATAGTGTGCGAGAGACACCTATAGATGGAGTATATATGCATGCAAACTAGAAAGACCCTCCCCCCCCCACACACACAAAGAGAGAGAGAGAGAGAGAGAGGGAGAGGGACCAACAAGGTTTGTGTGTTGGATGCGTGTGACATAATTGAAGATTTTTGGCGAGAGAGAGAGAGAGAGAGAGAGAGAGAGAGAGAGAGAGAGAGAGCAGGAGTTCGGGAGAGGGGGAGGTCGCGTTTTATGCATCAAAGACTGATATAAACCATGTTTCGATATAAACTTGCATTCAAATATTTAAATTGGAGAACATGTTGTCTGCAATCCACACATGAACGTACATATGCGTATATCAAACAAGTTCATTAATTTGACTTTCAACATGTTCATGGAGTACTATAATACTGTACAACATGCTACTCGATTGAGGTGTTCAATTTTGGATTTAGTTCACTATTTTGACCTGGTGAACGAGCTATTGAATCGAGATATTTCATTTTGGGTCTGATTCCCGTTTTTGAGTGGGTCAACTATTTGTCATATAGTAAATCGCTAGCAACGAGCATGTAAAAACACATTACTCCCGAGCATCATCTCTCCATCTAAAAAAGAAATGGAAAGCTAATATTTCAAAATTTGATTCGAATCGACTTGGTAAGGTAGACGGGGATGCTCGTTCTCCCAAAATTTGAATGAACCGTTAAACACAGTCTGCTCGGTGGAATTCGCCCGAGCAAATAAATGGGAGACGCGAAATTACCGGCCTATGTGGAACACGCATCAATTGGCCCATTGTACATCGAGGGTAGGTTCGTAACTTCATCCAAGCGCGCCTTCTCCTCGACCGAAATGACATGTGCTGAATAATTCATAAACCATGGTCGGCAAAACACCCTCTCCTCGCTCGAAATAGCTTGCGCCCACTATTTCAAAACATGCTCTCCTTGCCCGAAATCGCTCGCGCCCACTATATTTCAAGACACGCCCTCCTCGCCTGAAATCGCTCGCGCCCACTATTTGGGAGAAGCAAAGTTACTCTACTATCCCCGACCCTCAGTACACAGACCCAAGCCGAGAAGCCTAAAGGCATGGGTGGAACTGTAACTCCCCCCACATTTCAGACAAATGCATCTGTAAGACATGGTTCCACTCCCCTCCCAATTCCCCACTCATACCTCGTGGGCGCCAAATCACCTTCTCCCCGGAAGATCCCTTCTCCCGAGCCGCGAAACCTCAGCCCCTCCTCCATGGCGCCCCCACCGCACCAAATTCACAGCCGCCCTCCTCCCTAATACCGGAGACGTTGTCCATTTGCCATCATGCACTGGGCCGTGTGCCTCTTACTCCGTGTTGCTAGAGCTGCCTCGACGACGGCCGCGTGAACCGTACCGGAGTCGATTCACCATCGCCGTTGTTCATGGCGCCGGAGTGGCTCCAACTTTGGATCCGTCCAGAGCCCCTGCGATGCTTCCCCGTAGCCGTCGACCGTCGCGACATCTCTGCTTCCCTGTCCCCGATAGCCACCGCAACCGCGCCGGCCTCACCGACTTGGTAGCTGGAGCTGCCTACTTCACCGAGCCGCCAGATAGGTCACACCCTCATCTCAAATCACTTTATTTAGGTGTCAGTTGTCTGAATTTTTATTCTGGGCCAATCGATTCCCAATGGGAAGCAGCACCCCTCGAGGCGGCGGAGCTCCTAGGCTGCCGGTTGGCTGGTGTCTAACGTAAGGGTGCGGGGGCGCAAGTTCACCGTGGAAGCAGCGCTTAGATGGCAATCTTAGAGTTGCGTGGGTTGAAGGTACTACCACCGCCGGATCTAGATGACGGCGAGTCTTTGTGGATTGGCCCGAGGGCGGCGCAACCACGGCAGTGCGGTGGGGCAGGGAGCGAGGTTTTGGTCGGGGCCACGGACAGCAGAGGCAGGCTGCTCTGCCGGTGGTTGCTGGCTCTTCGGGGAAGATTCCGAATAGTGTCAGTCGGGAGGCACAAGACAGCCATCAAGCCATCCGGTGTAGATCGAACAGTACCAAAATAAAATAAAATTATGTGACCCCAATTTACTCTTCAGTCAACAGACGTGTGACCACTCTCGTACCTTGCTGTTGATCTCTTAGGGTATTTCTTCAGATCAGGGACATGTGTCGTTCTTAACATTATGTGTTTTCTGCATCTTCAGCCACACCGTCTTCCGACTCACCGCAGCTGCTCCAACAAGGGAAGCATACACTAGAAAGGAGCTATAGTCCACACTCAACAGTTCCCTGCATCGAATGCGCGTGCCCAACATGGAGAGCCACAACAACTGCAGGGCCATCGACAAGTCAGCACATGATGCTCACTCCTATGGATGGCAGTCAGATTGGTTGTACCCTCGTCTTACTTGTGTGCAACATTTATGGCTTTGTTATTCATCTAAGCATGGAAAATAGATTATCACATTTCACTGTATATTCATGTTGATCTCTTACAGGTCTTTTTCAGGAGTTAACATTGTTCCATAGTTCAGCTAAGAGACTTGTTCATTAGGTAACGATGTTCCATAGTTATCATCCATCAGCCAATGCTATCCCACATGCTAGTGATTATAGTATTATACCACTTCTAGTATTACCTATGTTCTTCTTTAATACTTATGTGTGCCATCTAGTTAATCTCGAGTACAAACGATACATATTCTGTAGCTTTCATCTGTGTTCTCCCTTTAGTTTTTGATACATGTTGCTGCTAGTTAACCCCAGTCCTACAATTTATGTCGTCTCCTACAGGCACTCATTACATTAATCTAACTACTAGTTGTCTTCCATGCATGTCAGATATAATTGCACACACCGATTTATCTAAAAGAACCTCACGGAGCAATGTAACGGCCAACAAACTTGACGTCAATGATACCCAATATGATGGAACATGTAAAGGAAGTTCCTTACAAGACTTGCAGAAAGATGATGAATCCTATTCACCCCACAAGGTCCTTGCTCTAACTTGGCCCTTGATATGGGTACAATATGCATATAATGTCTTGGAGTGCATCTACTCTATTGCAATGCCTTGTGCTTAGCCTGCTGATCATGCATGTAAATATGGCATGCCTTCCTGTTTTTTAGTACCTATTCCATTCATGATAACATGTTTTCAAATTCAAGTACTGTCATTCTACTCAATGCCATCTGCTTAGTTTGGATATCATGCTTCTGAATATCTTATGCATTGTTATTCCTCAGTATGTAGTTCATCTGTCTACCATACCATGTTCATTTTTTTTTATATTGAAGTGTTGTTCTAGTGGTCTCTTGCAATGCCATCTTAGTTTCCCAATCATACACGCATATGTTGCCTTAGTGTTTTTCTGTATGTATTCTGCTAGCATACAATTTTACATTCAAGTAGTGTTTTTTTACACTATTGTCTTGTCGTATCCTAGCTCTTACACCATACTCCCTCCGTCTGGATTACATGTCGCAGAAATGGATAAAACTGGAAGTATCTAGAACTGAAATATGCATAGACCCATCCATTTATTTCCGGATGGAGGGAATACATGTCAATATGTCATGCCTTTCTATTCTTTAGTACCTATTCCATATCTAATGTAGCATGCTTTATAATTGAAGCACCATTCTTCTATATAAGGCATGCAAGGGGAAGACGGCTATGTTAGAATCTGAAGGGTTACAAACCAGGTCTTTGCAAAAGATCCAAATGCTAGGAGATAATAAACCAACTCCAGTTTTCATAGATACTGCTCCAGCATAGAGAAACCCAACTCCTAGTGATAATAAGCAGATTCCAGTGGACAAAGAACTAGTCCGCTCCAGTCCAGCAAAAATATGTCAACTCCATTCTAAGAAGCGTGTGCGTATCCTCGCATCATGAAATTTTATAACATTCTAATCATATTTTCTACATGTTTCTTACCCATCTCTCTTTTAGAAAATAAGCTTAAAGGATAGAAGACTTTCTGTATTGGGATCGTATTTGAGGAAAGTATCTTGCAGGAATGCTTTGTGCTCCAATGCTGATGTAAGTACCTGTTGTATATCACTATATTTTTACATCAGCATGTATTTTGTTAATCGGTGTGAATCCAATCTTTATCTGATCTAAATTCAGTTGTAGCAAAATGTTAAAGGCGACAATGTTGATTTTTGTAAGGAAAACTGCCTGGTAGTTTTGCATACTGAGATGCATGAGTGTACTATCTCATATCATGCACATTACTGAATTGTAGTGGTGCTCTGGTTGCCCATTCATTCATTGTGTCAATGTTGCTTTTGTATTACCTTACCTGGCTGATGATAGATGTGCCATATTGTGTTAATTTGGTGTAGGCTGGTGTGGTCTGGTTACCCAAATGTTTGTTGTGCCAATGTTGCTTTCCTATTATCTGACCTAGCCAATGATAGCAATGCCACTGTGTTAATTTGGTGTAGGATGTTGAAGATAAGAAGACAAACTCTGAAAACAGCAAGGCAACCCCATTGTTTCTTTCCAATAAATCTAGGCCATGTAATATGGCAATAACTCTTGATTAATCTGTTCGATTCCCCTCCTAATTTATGTTATGATGCAGCGGTCGAGACACTCTCCACTATCAATAATACAAGCCTGCCAAAATCACCATTTGAATATGTTCAGTTTCCTCTGTCTCAAATGCAATGAAAAAAATGTATGTTTGTGAACCAATTAATGGCTGAAGCAATGATGGAAATGGTAGAGGAATCAGAGGTGCACATTCGTGCACAACAACAACTGATCAATGTTTTAAGAGACAGTGTAGCAAAGCAGCAAGAACTTACCCACATGCTTATGGGCGTCATCTGCGCTGAGGTTGCAGATTGTGACATTGTAGATCATTAGGTTCTATTCATTTATTTGCACTGCCATCAATCTTTGATTGCCTAGTGGATGTAATTTCCTGTAATATATGCTGGATGTGCAACATTTTTCCCTGTATGCCGTACCTTTGCTTGATCGGTTTTGGTCCTGTGCATAATTGCTTGTCGTAATGGGCTCAAATTATCTAATTGGGCCTAAAGACATGTATCAATGGGCCCACTAAGTTAATGTGTCATTACAAGGCCAAAAGTTAATGGTCGGCCCTCTTACCTCCCGGGTCGTTAACAGGCCAACATCGAAGCGGGCAACAGGTGGGCCCATTTGATTTCATGGGCCGTTAATAGGCCGATACTAAGTTCGGGCTACATATGGCCCAACTATACTATGGGCCTTTAGTAGGCCGAAAGAGACAGCGGGCTCGTAGTGGACCGTGAAGAGCATGGGCCGCTAAGAGGCCGAAAGTCAGGTCGTACTATAAATGGCCCAACTGTGTTGTGGGCCTTTAGGAGGCCGAAAGAGAAACCGGGTTGGTATTGGATCATGAAGAGCATGGGCCATTAAAAGGCCAAAACTCAGGTCCGACGGCAAATGGCCCAACTCACTTATGGGCCGTCAATAGGATGAAAGACACACCGGGCCGAAAATTGGCCCAACACTTAAATGGGTCGCTAAAAGGCCGAAAGATGTACATCCTGAAAATTGGCCCATCCCTTGAATGGGTCGTTAACAGGCCGAAACCACATCGGGCCGATATTGAGCTCAAATATATAGCGGGTAGTTAACGGGCTCGAACTAACGATGGGCTGCAATGGTGTCAAATCGTTAACGGGCCGAATTGGCACATCTCGTATGGGTCGTGGGCTTAAATGGACCTGACACAAGTAGGCCTTATATGGGCCGGCCTGCTAATTCTTACTGGCCGACCTTTTTCACCGGAATGGGCCACTGGTGGGCCGTGCCAGGTGTCGATCTATCATAGGCGCCTCCTGTCCAATGAGTGGATGACATCTGTCCCAACGGTGAGCCGACACGTGGTTACTCTGGCCAATGAGAATTTTACACGTGGAAAATCGCCATTGGTCTGGGCTGTTAACGGATTATCGGATCCAAACCGGAACCCGATGGCTTAACGGCGACCCGTTACGGTGGATGCCACGTGTCGGTCACCCTTGACGAAAGCACTTCTATGACGCGCGCTTTATAGTCATGGAAGTAGACACTTCCGTGATGATAATTTTGGTAATGTCATGGAACACTTCTACGACAGCACAGGTATGACTATCTTGATTCTATCATAAAATCGTCATGGATGTATATGCATGACAGAAAACGTGACCTACTATGACAAACACATATCATCACGGAAGTGTATTTTTTTGTAGTGAATGATCTATATGAAAGTTTTTATTATACCCTCTTGGATATTCATCACATAGGGACCAAATTCATATCTTGTGCAAATTAGCATCACTATTATCAACTCTCAAAAAGATATAAGTGAAGCATGAGAGTGCAAATATTTCTTTAAAATCTTATCAACTCTCAAAATAATATAAGTGAAGCATGAGAGTATATGTATTTCTTTAAAATATAATATTATCAACTCTCAAAATAATATAAGTGAATCATGAGAGTATATGTATTTCTTTAAAATATAACCACCACCGTGCTAAAAAAGATATAAGTGAAGCACTAGAGCAACTGCCTAGCTCAAAAGATTTAAGTGAAGCACATAGAGTATTCTAGCAAATCATGATAACGTGTGGCTCTTTCAAATGACTATGTTCAAAAAGGATGATTGTGACAAACTAAAAAGCAAACAAATAAAGAATCATATAATATACGATGCTCTAAGCAAAACTCATGATATGTGACGAATAAAAATATAGCTCAAAGTAAAATTACCAATGGTTGGTAGAAGAAAGAGGGGATTCCTTCCGGGGCATCCCCAAGCTTTGTTGCTTGGGAGTCCTTGAATAGTACCTTGGGGTGCCGCAAGCATCCCCAATCTTAGGCTCTTGCCACTACTTATTCCTTCATCCATCGTGAGTTCACCCAAAACTTGAAAACTTCAATCACAGAAAACTCAACAAAACCTCGTGAGATCCATTAGTATAATAAAGCAAATCACAACTTTAAGTAATGTTGCAAACCCATTCATATTTTATTTTTGCATTATAGCTACTATATTCTAAATTCTCCATGAATTATACCCCCGATACCAGCCATAGTTTCATCAAAACAAGCAAAACAATTCATCAAAAACAGATTCTGCCAAACACAGAACAGTCTGTAGCAATCTGAACATTGACCATACTTCTGTAACTCAAAAAATTCTGAAAAATTAGGACAACATGGGAAATTTGTATATCAATCAAGTTTTAAAAATTTATAATTTTATCACGCTCCAGAAAATTTAACATTTCTGCTACTGAACGCAAAAGTTTATGTTTATGCACAGAATCAAAGCAACTATCACCCAAATCATCCCAAAGGCTTTGCTTGGCACAAACACTAATTCAACTACTAAAAAACAATCATAACAATAGCATAACCGTGTGCTTATGGAAAAATAGAAAAGAAACAAAAAAAATTAAAGGATAACTATTGGGTTGCCTCCTAACTAGCGTTATACTTTTACGCCCCTAGCTAGGCATAATGCATAGTTTCAAGTATTGTCATCTTTGGTTTTCGTTCCATAGGTAGCCCTCATGATTGATTCATATGGTAGTTTAATTTTCTTTCTAGGGAAGTGTTCCATACCCTTTTTAATGGAAACTAAAATTTTATATTCCTTTCTTTCATGTCTATAACAACACCTATAGTTCGTAAGAACGGTCTACCAAGTATTATGGGGCAAGACAGATTGCATTCAATATCAAGCACAATAAAATCAATGGGCACATAGTTCCTATTTGCTAGAATAAGAACATCATTAATTCTACCCAAAGGCTTTTTAATAGTAGAATCCGCTAAGTGAATTAACATTTATCCAAATTGGTAAAACCTTGCACATCGCATAGAGATTTCGGAATTGTGGAAACACTAGCACCCAAATCACATAAAGCATTGCACTCATAATTTTTAATCTTGACTTTAATGGTGGTCTCCCATTCATGATATAATTCTCTAGGAATGGAAATCTCTAAGTCTAGATTTTATTCTAAAGCTTTCATCATTGCTTCTACAATATGTTTAGTATAGCCTTATTTTGCTCATGAGCATTGGGTAAATTTATCATGGATAGCAACAAAGAAATACATTCAATCAAAGAACAACTATCATAATTAAAGTTTTTGTAATCCAAAAGAGTGGGCATATCACTAGTTAAAGTTTTTACCTATCCAAACCCACTTTAATCAATTTTTTTCATTAATATTTTCACCCTTCGAATTATGGGGATGCCTTCTATTTAAAGTTGACTCTTCTTCAGTCCCCTTATCATCAAGTTTAACATTACTAAACAAAGATTCAATGGAGGAAACACCAATCATTTTAATATCTTCATCATTACTATGAAAGAAACCGGGCGGAAAAGCTTTTTCTAAGAATACTCGCTTAGCCCTCAACTTAGTTGTTCTTTCTTTACTTTCATCCATGGGGAATAAGGAGATTTAATTGATTCACTAATATCAATATTAGGTGGTAAAATTTTAGCTTTAAGATTTTTCCACATCATGAACAATTATATCAATACTCCTAGACATATCGTCAAGTTTACTCAATTATTCTTCTATCATACTATTGAAAACTTTTTGAGCATTAATAAATTCTTTGATATCAACTTCAAGATCAGAGGGAATCCTATTATTATTATTACTATTATTATTATTATTATTATTATTATTATTATTATTATTATTATTATTATTATTATAAGAATTACCATAGGAATTGCCATAATTATTAGAGGAATTTCTAGGAAACGACCTAGGATTAAAATTACCTCTATAAGCATTACTATTAAAATTGTTTCACGTGACAAAATTCACATCTACAGGATCATTATTTTGCTCAATCAAAGTGGACAAGGTCACATCATTAGGATTAATAGGAGCATTTATACTAGCAACCAATTTCATAAGAGCATCAACTTTATCACTCAAAGTACTAATTTCTTCAACAGAATTCACTTTTTCACTCGTAGGAGTTCTTTTAGTATGCCAGTGTGAATAATTTGCCATAATATTATCAAGCAATTTAGTAGCTTCACCCAATGTAATCTCCATAAAATTACCACACGTGGTGGAATCTAAAAGATTTCTAGAAACAAAATTCAATCCCGCATATTTTTTGTATAATCATCCACAAACTTAAACCATGAGTAGAGCAATTTGTTATCATTAATTTCATCTTTTCCCAAGATTGGATGAACATGCTCTTTATGAATGGTGCTAGATTATTATTTTTTGCTACTGCCAACGGTTGGTGCTCTAGATGGCGCTAATGTCTATGCTACAATACTTTCTCCTATAAATTTTGACAAGTGTAATGAAACTGTTCGATCAAAAACTGTTTATATTCGTAAATTACTTATATTTGATCAAAAATTGTTGGAAACAACAAAGTGTTAGAAATTCAGTAAACCTTTTCTGCCTAAGGTAAATATAGACATTTCAACAGACAACACAATCCACAATCTCAAACTGCAACCTCAGAAAAGAACTGGATGACAGATTATGTGGGAAATTGTCCAGAATCTTGATTTTCTAGAATCCTATGAAAAGAACAGTCCCTTGCCTATGAAAGTTCTTGGTTGTGCCTAAACTCGTGCATGCATTCGTCCAAGAGGTTGATACGCTCGCGATACTGCTGGAACGCGATCTCGAGATTCAAGATTGCTATTTCATTGGAGATCACCACCTCCAAGATGTGACGACCATGTTGCTCTACTTCACCGCGAGTGATGCTACTTATGAACTACGTTGGGATTTCCTCGAAGAGGAGAGGATGATGCAATATAGTAGGGATAAGTATTTCCCTCAGTTAAGAACCAAGGTTATCAATCTAGTAGGAGAACCAAGCAACAAGTATTTTTTTAATCAATATAACACTTTGTGGTGTAATTTGAATGCCTTTTCTCTCATAATATGCAAGGTTTACACAAAGAGGTAGATTTCCGGCAGCTGGAATTCTGGACCTAAAAAAGCTATGTCAGACATACCTATTCTGCACATCTCCAAATGAGCTGAAATTTTGAGTAATTAAAGAACTCAATTATGATTTCAAACTTGCTGGTGAAAAGAGGTTATTTGATATTAGTTCATTGGATGAATGGAGCCCAAGCTTATGAAAATGCCAAGTTATTTAAAGAAAAAGTTAAAAGATGGCATGACAAAAGAATCCAAAAGCGGTAATTCAAAGTGGGTGAATATGTTCTATTTTACAATTCTCGTTTTAGTTTTTTTGCAGGAAAACTTCTCTCTAAATGGGAAGGACCGTATATCATTGAAGAAGTTTATCGCTCTGGAGCTATTAAGATCAATAATGCCGACGACACTAATCCGAAGGTGGTCAATGGACAAAGAATCAAGCATTATATCTCAGGTATGCCTATTAATGTTGAAACTAATATTATTCAAACTATGACATCGCAGGAATACATAAAAGAGACCTTCCAGAACACTCTAGAACCCTGAAAAGGAAGAGTTATATGATACCATAAGTAAACTGACACCAAAAATTCCATAAAAATATTCTGTGTCAGTTTTGGAATAATAGAAAAATTACGAAAATAAGAAACACCCGAGAAGAAAACCTAGGTGCCCACTAGGCACCAAGGCATGCCTGCCTCTCCTAGTGCGCCCTAGTGGGTAGTGGGCCCCTCATGAGCCTTCCCTACTCTGTTTTCTTTTGGTATACGTGTTTTGCAAAATAAAAATTCTTTATATATACTCCCGGACATTTTGACCACCGCACCGTGAAAATATCCTATGTTCTTGTTTCGTGTTGTTTTTTTGTCAGATCTAGATCGCCATGGCACCATCAAGCTCCCCCAATGACAAGTTCTACGAGAAGGTCATCAACCCCTACCTACCAGAGATGATGAAGGATCCTCAAGCCATTGAGACGTGTGAGGGGGTGCTCCACATCCGGGATGTTCAAGGGCCCAAGAAGATGGGAAGCATGGAGGCCAGGCTTGAGGCGGTGGAGCAGGAGATATACAAGTGCCAAGGGATGGTGGAACGTGGACATAGTGCCAACCACTCCATGATCACAGAATTTTCCCGTGACCACAAGGTGGATGGCCAGTCTATGAAGGACATCGTCTTCAACTTCCATGAACACATCGATCACCTACAAGGCCAAATTTATGATCTTCAAAATCAAAATTTTGAGTTTGAGGCAAGGTTCAAAGGTATTAATTTAGCTGCAAGTTTCAGGACCCCAGAGACTCATACATCCTTTTATGATGGTGAACCTATGGCATGGAAGCCAGAGGACAAGCCTGCCACCTCATCACTACCACCATCACCGAAGAAAGAAACTTGAGTACACGGGCATGGGCAGTCCCCTTGGTTTGTGCCAAGCTTGGTGGAGGTGCCCTGGTATCATATCACCATCACTTTTATTATCTTTACCTATCTTAGTTCGATCCTTAGTTATTTCGTGATCTAGTTAAATAAAAGCTTAGAATAATTTATTTTCGAGTGCTAGTTTTGTGATCTATCTATATATGTTGTTAGAAGCGAGAGAGAAGGATTGGCGTAATAAGATGGATGTATTATTGAGCCTCAAGGGCGAGTATATATTGAGTACAAGACTTGGAGGGCAAGAAGCCTCTCCTGGAGTTTCGTAGGAGAAGGATTATAAATCCTAGACTACCAAATAACAAGTAACCCAAATATATATCTAACATCCCCCCACAGTCGTAGCGGTAGCGTCACAGACAACAGGAGCATTGCGAACTGTCAGACTAGAGAGAATAGCAGCCGACAGGCTGACATCCCCGCAGTCGTAGTGGGAGCGTCATGGACGGTGTCGCGTCACGGACGTGTTGACCGTAGAGGAAGCCCACGAGTTGTTCAAGCGGATGATAGCCCTTTGTGCCGATGTCGAGGTATCCGAGAGCGTAGGGTGGTGTAGTCATGTTCGAGGTAGCCGTGCGAAGAATGCCGTGGTCGATGTCGAGTTGGGCTAGCCGGTGTCGAGGAAAACGCCATGGAGCCACGAGCGCAAGGAGGCGCCGAGTTAGCATGGGCGCAACAATGTCGAAGTAGAGGTGCGCCGGGAGGTAGACGGTGTTGACGAAGTGTCGTGCTGAGTTTGCGAAGCCTGGGGACACGTCATGGATGAAGGAACACATTAGTGTTGCCAGCACCGGGCATGTGTAGACGGATGAAGACGAAGTTGATGAAGCGCCGCTCCAGGCTTGCTAGGCCCGGGGACACGTAGTGGACGAAGGCATGCACCAGTGTTGCCAGTATCGGGCATGCATAGATGAGGGACCTGCATGAGCTGTATGCCATGTCGGAGAAGTCAGAGGGGACAACAAAGAAGAACTCGGCATCGATTGTGACGTCCATCAACGCGGGGCCGATGTCACCAATGGTGGTCAGAGTAGACGAAGTGGTCGGGGTAGATGACGGCGACGCTGGCGATGGGCTGGTGTTGGATGAAGATGAAGGGGGTGGACGGGAGTCGGCGGCTACGGCGGTAGCAGCAGCTGCGGCCAAAGAAGAGCGGCGGCCGTGCTCGAAGTAGGCGTGGAACCTGACAATGTGATGAAGGCCGACATGGACGGTGGCGTTCCCGCGCCAAGAGAGGTGGCGTGGCGCATACCATGAGAGGTCGATGCACTGGGACGGTGATGGACAACGGGCCGCGATGCTACGGCCCGAAGGGGAGACGCAGCGGCAGCGGGCAGGTCGGGGCGACAGCGGGAAGACCTCAGGGCGGCATGGACCACGTGCCACAGTGCCATGGCTCGAACGGGTGGTGCAGGGGTGGTGCGTTGGTCGGTGATGCCGCGGGGACGGCCTCGGGCAGCTGCGGTGACCGTGTTCCGTGGCGCTACAGCCCGAAGAGGCGGTGAAGTAGGTTGGAGCAGCCGCGGTGAGAACCACTGGCCCTGGGCGACGGCCCGACGGCAGAGGTGTGGACCGCGTGCTGTGACGCGTCAGCCCAAAGGGGGATGCAAAGGCGGTGGTGGCTATGGGGGTAGCCGACAGAAGGATCTCGGGGCAGCGGCGTGGACCGCGGGCCGCGACGTGACACCCCGAAGGGCGTCGACAGGAGCGGCGTGCGGGTCAGGGCAGCCGACGAGAAGACCTCGGGGCGGCGACGCAGCGGTCTGAAGGGATGATGCGACGGCAACCTGTGGCTCCATCGGCGGAGGGGCACACTATACTCGGGACAATCTTCACGGGACCTGCGGAGGCGCGCACAACCGACGGGCCAGGTCGGTCGCACGGTGTAGATGATGCGGATCACGATGGCGGGCGGGTGATCTATCTGATCACGCGCAAGGTCGGGGATGCCGCTGGGTGGAGGCGGAGTCCGAGATGAAGCCGACGACGATGGTCGGCAGGGCGGCCGTACATGCGTGTCGGCGTCCTGGGAATGGGGTTACCCAGACTTGCCTGCCTGCGGCCCATGGCGTGGCTCCGTCGATGGCCCGGTACGGCCCAGCTTCAACAACAGTGACTCATGACCCTCGCGAGGGGCCAAGCCTCGCGAGGCGGACGACAGCAAGACCTCCCTGCGGTCGGCCTCACTAGGTTGGCTCCCGAGGAGCGGAGATATCTATGCAAGGTGCACCTCGCGAGGTTCATGTGACGTGAGCCATGATGACCAAGGCTAGGCAGACGCCAGCCGGTGTAGTGTACCAGTTTCCCCTTTGGTGCTAAGGAGGCAAGCGCAGGCACGGAGTCCCAAAGAATCAACTAAAGATTTCCATATTGGTGCAACAAAACCAAGACCTCCAGGATGACAGGACGGAGGTCATCGTGGAGCCCACTGCAGCATCACCACCAGAGCCTTTTGCACGCGAAGACTACTTTTGTCAGGATAGCTTGTACTAGTTGTCCCCCTTCAAATTTGGCCATTGTGTGATCCCTTCCCGCCTACATTTGGGAAGAGGACCAAGGCCACTATATATAGGACTTAGCCACCACCATAGAGGAGGAGGGATCATTCAGATCACCCTCTCACCCACCAGCTCATCGAGCTCAAGAACACCTCACCTCCTGAAGTTGTTCCCACTCTATACTAGTTCATCCTCAGCCCCTCGAGGCAATCCACCACAAAGCTGGAGTAGGGTATTACACTGCAAGGTGGCCCGAACCAGGATAAACTGTTGTGTATCTTTTTCTTTGGGTTCGTCGAGCTAGGCCGTGGAATCGTTGGGTAGGCAGACTGGGGAGAGAGAGTTCTTCGCGCGCACCCCACAGTTCGAACCTCTCAAGGGTCTACAGAACCCCGAATCCGACATTTGGCACGCCAGGTAGGGGTGCGTCGGAGCTTGTCTTCCGCCGATCGACTCGACACCACCCCACCATTTCCATGGCTGACGCTCGCGGAGCCTGTGTTGAGCGACGGGACGCCCTCACCGCCCGTGTCACCCAGATGGATCCCGCCGGCGGGCCTCCCTGTCGTTCTCCATCACCTGCCGCCAACGCCGCCACCGGCCCGATGGGGCACGAGCAGCAAGCCTTGTCGTTGCACCCCTCCATGCGGCATGACGGGCACACGGCCACCCCATCACTGACCCCGGCTGGTTCATCATCCCACGCTCGTCATGGCCCGGCAAACGCACAGGCTGCGTTGCTCATGGCGTGTGAGCTCCTGCGCTACCGCCCCGTCGACGACTTCTACGAAGAGTGGCTAGACCGCATCGCCGAGCTGGTCAGCGCCGCTGGGGGCTCTCCTACACTGTCCTCTCACTGCCTTGCCCATCGTCTGCAGCGGGTGACATAGACCATGGAGCGACTCCACCATCGTTGCCTCGTCAGGACATCGCCCTCACACCAAGGTGCGCGGCCCCATGGTGTGACCTGCTGCGCAGGGCGCCCGCACACGAAGAAGGAAGCTGCTAGGAGATCCAGCGGCTGCAAGGGGAGGCACGTGCGCTTCCAGCATTGCCACGTCAAGACCGCGCTCCGCCTGTCGCGGTGGCACGCGAGCTTCAAGACCAAGCACCACCTCCACGACGCGCTCCGGTGACCACCGCAGGCTACCGCGCCTTCACTCCCAAGCTTCACAGCATCGTCTGGCCAATAAAGTTCAAGCCCGACCTGCCTCCATGCTACGACGGCACCCACGACCCTACTGAGTTCCCACAGCTTTACGAGCTGAGCATCGAGGCGGCCAGCAGCGACGAGAAGGTCATGGCGAACTGGTTCCCCATGGCTCTCAAGGATGGCGCGCGCTTGTGGCTCCTGAACCTGCCCCCAGGATCGATCTCCTCCCGGGGCGAGATGCACAAGCATTTTGTCGCCAACTTCCAGGGCACTCGCGACTGCCCGCCCATCGCGGTGACCTGCGGTGCATCAAGTGGCAGCCGGGGGAGACCCTGCAGAAGTACATCCAGCGCTTCAACAGCGTGTGCCTCAAGATCGGAGGAGGCCATCATTTCAGCGTTCTCTGATGGCGTCCGCGATGTCAAGATGAAGGAGGATCTCGCCATCCACGAGGACTTGTGCACGGCCCTGGAGATTTTCAACATGGTGACCGAGTGCTCGAGAGCTGAGGAAGGGCGCCTTTCCCTCCTCGAGTTCCCAGAGGCCGACCCATAAGACAAGAAGGCCAAGGCCAAGGACATGAAGCGCAAGTGGGCGGCCGTGCTCGTGGCTGAACCAGAGATGAAGCGCGGCTGCGACCACCCGGAGTCGTCCAAGGGCAGCCGTTTGTTCTGCGTCTTCCACAATGTACACAGCCACAACACCAACTATTGTCATGAGCTCAGGGCCATCTGTGACGGGCGCCTCGGTCGACGCCCTGAGTGCAACGATCGAGGCTACGGATGTGGAGGAGGCCGAAGTGGAGGACGCTGGGACGACCTCGGCCCCGCCAGAAGTGGCGCGACCAGCCTCGTGAGGACCACTAGCAGGGCCAGCCTCGTGAGGGCGCCCGGAGAGATCAGCCTCGCGAGGACCGTCCTCAGGGCAATGCCGGCCTCCCTCCGCTGCCACCACCACCAAGAAGGATTGGCGACCACCACCAGGATGAGGGGGCTGGGGGTTTCCAGGAACCTTGCGCCATCGCCTGCATCTTGGGTGGTGCTCAGGCCCCAGCCTCTCAGCACATCTTCAACCAGTTTGCCCAAGAAGTGAACGCGGCTCTTCCCAGGCTCGAGGCCACGCGATCGCTTAGGTGGTCCAAGTGCACCATCACCTTTAGCTCGGCGGACCAGTTCAAGTGCGCGGCAACCGCCGGCGCCCTCCCGATGCTCTGCTCGCCCGTCATCAGCAACGTCTAGGTCACCAAAACCCTCATCGATGGTGGTGCGGGGCTGAATGTTCTTTCCATCGAGACATTCGACCGCCTCTAAGTGCCATATGATCAGTTGCAGCCCACCAAGCCTTTCTCAGGAGTGACCGACGGCTCCACCACCCCAATAGGGCAGATCTGCCTCCCTATCACCTTCGGCCAGCGCGACAACTACCGCACCGAGCTCATCAACTTTGATGTCGCCCACATCCGTCTGCCATACAATGCCATCCTAGGGTATCCAGCTCTGGCCAACTTCATGGTGGTGACTCACCATGGCTACAATGTCCTCAAGATGCTAGGGAACTGTGACATCATCACGATGGCCTGCAAGGAGAAGGACGCGGTGTGCTCCCTCGAGCGCGCCTACCAGGCCGCAACTGTCGAGGACCCAGACAATGAAGGTGCCATCTACCCTCCTGAGGCCGCCCCCAAGAAGAAGAAGCAGCTGCTCCGCCAAGAGCCTCAGGAGAGTGGTGTCTCCAGCCGCACCACCTCAGGACCTGCGCCCATGGATGGGGCGCCTCCCTCTCTCGCAGGTGCGCCTTCCTCAGGCTGGGCTCCATGGCTCTCTCCTGAAGGGCCGCTGACCTAGCCAATGTCATGAGGGAGGCGCTCGGGCACCACGTGTAGGAATGCTTCATCGCACGCTTCCCTCATGAGGGCACGAGGTACTAGGTGCCAGGTGCTCAGGAGTTCATCACCAAGGCGACCAAGGAGCTTCAAGAGGCGAGAGCCATGCGCGGCGACCGCCGCCCACCACCTGGCGCAGCCCCCCGTCCTGGCGAGGATAGCGAGTTGTGCGTCTGTGTCGACATCCCAGGGCTCAACAGGGCTACATCCCAGGAGCGCTTCTGGCCATCGAACATTGGTCGGTGTGAGGGTCTCCTCACAGCTACGTTCGCATGCCTTTTGGCTTGCCGAACGCGGCTGTTACCTTCCAACGTCGCCTGTGGAGCACCCTGGCGGCTCATGAGGCCAGGCGTCACGCGGTCCTGGCGGAGATGGCGACGGTTCTTCACGACCCCCCCGGACCCCCAGAGCCTCCCGAGGTTCAGGACCCAGGCGACTCGCGAGGAGCGACATCTTCAGCACACGTCTTCAGCTACACCAACATATCTTCAGCAATGGTGCCGCGTGACATTTTTCGGTTTATTTCAGTTGGGGGCGCCCTTCGAGCTGCATTATCCCCATATCGCATGGTCCTGCCCCTGCGACGTGTATCCTTTTGCATCTTTGATTTGCTCTGTTGGGGGCGCCCCTCGGGCTGCATCATCCCCAGGCTGCATGGGTCTGTCCCTGTGGCATGTATCATTCTTGCACCTAACGAGGCTAGCTTTACCTCCTCCCATAGGCTGATTTATGTTGCCACCTGCTCGCCTGTCGCCCTTCGCGGCCTCCCGCGTTGCTGGCCGGCCTCCTGCTCATCACGCAATGGGGGCTACACATGCTGGCACGGCACTTGTGCTCGGTCCATCCCTGCAATGCTGATAAACCTGAGAGATCGAGTTCTGGCTCGTGGACTATCCTGCGCACGTCACCTCACCAGATCCTCAGTGCCTTCGTCTTCTTGCGGAAAGATTAGAGGCAGGGCAGCAAACGCGATTTTACATTATGATCTCCCCTTGGACTAACCCACAGGTATCTCCAGAGCTCAGCTACGGGTGGCCCCGCCAGCTGCCCCTTTTTCACGCGATTAGCTTGCACGTTAAAGGGGGGCTCCCGAGCATCGCGCCTTGGGAGCTCCTACTGACTCTCTAGCCCTCACCCTGGCCTTGACCACGGCATCGCGACCTGGCATACCAGCGGCGGCGGAGCTCGCTCGAGGGTCGGGACCCGAGGACGTAGAGCACTTAGATGAGCGAGGAAAGGGGAGGTTGGCATGAGCCTACCTAGTGGCACCACCGCTGAAACGCAAATCAGGCGTTACGCAAGGAATCACCTCCCTCTCGTTAAGATAAGTCACCTATTCATATCAATGCAACACCACTGTCTAGAGTTTCGACTCTCGCAACCTTGCTCCGGCAAGGCCGCTTTCCTTTCCAGCCTTCAGGGAGCTGCTTGCACTCCAAAGGGGATCTCTTGAGCATCGCGCCTCAGGAGCTCTTACCAGACCTTGGGCTGCTCACCTCCTAGCCTTGACCATGGCATCGTGACCTGGCATACCAGCGACGGCCGAAGCTTGCCTGGGGACTGGGACCTGCCGGTGTAGAGCGCTAAGCTACCGCGAGGACGAAATGAGGGGACAATGCCGAAGCAAGACATGTAGCAACATTACAACATGGATAATAAATATTGAAGAAAAAGTATTACAGGTTCTTTACATACCCCCATGGGTCTTGTCTTGATTCCTCGCAGGGAAGAAAAGAAGGAAATCCCCAAGGAGCCCTGACTACAGGTATCACCGTTGATACCATCGTCAACAGTGGGCCACAAGAGGCCGACGCCAATCCCATCCAGGTCATCAACGACGTCGAGCGGATGCTGCAGCCACGCTCCGGGCACGACGGGAGCTCGAAGGCACATAACTGTCATCGCTTGAATCTGGGGACTCGTTAGGCTCGGGAGAGTCGCTGGACTTCCAAGAGTCATTGCTGCTGCTGGAGAAGCCAATGGCAAGACCGGGAGCGGGTTCAATGCCCGCTGCTGCGCCCTGCTGGCGGCTTCCTCTGGGGCAGCACTCCAGGCAGCTACCTTCCTTGTCAAAAACTTTGGAGAACAGCGTGGAGGCGCCATCATACTCGAAATGGATGGCGAGGGGCCCCTCCGCGCGGCAAGTGCGGGCGACCTCACCCCATCCTCGGGTCATGAAGATCTTCCCTGGGGAGACCACCTCGACCTCCGCTCCCATGGCCAGACTACAGCACCTGGCGTGCTGCAGCCACAGCTCGAGTGGCCCCCTCGGCGAAGAACCGTGGAAACCGGATCCAAGTGCGCGGCGGCATCGCCGCCCACATCACGAACTCACGCGAGGAGCCTTCGACATGGGTTCGCGGGTCGGCCGGCCGCGCGGCCCCAGCCTGGTCACCGCGGCCGTGGCTCGCGCGGCGCGGGGCACTGCCACCCCCTCCCGAGCCTTGTGCCTGGGCGTACAGAGGGAGCGGGAAACCAGGTGGTGGCCGCTCGTACCAAGTCCGCGTCACTTCCTGCCTCTCCCCGGCGTCGGGAGGACACCTGGACCTTTTCTTCGGTGGGAGCAGTTGAGGCTCCTAGCGGGGGGCCTTCCCTTTCTCCACGGCAGAGAACCTCCTAATCGGCACCATGGGTACTACAGCAAGACGATGAGGCAGGGAGGAAGAAGAGAGAGCGGGCGACGAGAAGAAGGAGATGAGAAAAGGGGGCTCCGCCCCTCTCCTCATTTACAGACAAGAGGAGGCCAACCGCCGGCCTCCACGATCGCACATAATGATGGTTTTTCTCTACATACAGCAGAGTCTCGTCATGTCGAACGATTGCCGAGGCAGCGTGGGGAAGTGGAGAAGCCTAGGTCCTATCAATCGCCACGCATCAACCAAGGCTGCAAGCGGTTGGTGTCGGTGTCAAAACCGGCGGATCTCGAGTAGGGGGTCCCGAACTATGCGTCTAAGGAGGATGGTAACAGGAGGCGGGGGACACAATGTTTACCCAGGTTTGCGCCCTCTCGATGGAGGTAATACCCTACTTCCTGCTTGATTGATCTTGATGATATGAGTATTACAAGAGTTGATCTACCACGAGATCGTAGAGGCTAAACCCTAGAAGCTAGCCTATGATTATGATTGCTATTGTCCTACAGACTAAACCCTCCGGTTTATATAGACACCGAAGGGGGCTAGGGTTACACAGAGTCGGTTACAAGGGAGGAGATCTACATATTCGTATTGCCAAGCTTGCCTTCCACGCCAAGGAGAGTCCCATCCAGACATGGGACGAAGTCTTCAATCTTGTATCTTCATAGTCCAACAGTCCGACCAAAGGATATAGTACGGCTGTACGAGGACCCCCTAATCTAGGACTCCCTCAGTAGCCCCTGAACCAGGCTTCAATGACGATGAGTCTGGCGCACAGATTGTCTTCGACATTGCAAGGCGGGTTCCTCCTCCGAATACTCCATAGAAAATTTTGAACACAAGGATCGTGTCCAGCTCTGCAAAATAAATTCCACATACCATCGTAGAGAGAATAATATTTCCACAAATCTAATCTACTGACAGCTTTTCATAATGTGACGTTCTACCATGGTCTGGTCATGACGACCGTTTTTCCAAGCCTGCCACTGCTCGTGTTGCGAGGCGGTTTTATTGGCACGTCCTGTCAAAGCAGAGATTGTGTCCCTCTTTTCATGGGATTCTCATCAATACGGGTGTGGGTAACCCAATCGTGCCTGCTGGTATGACTCCTCAATTTTAGGCAAGTTCCAAATGGCCACGCGGAGGACGCTTGATATTCACCCACTTCATAAAGGGGCCAAGGCATGTCCTTTTCTTCTCGCGCTCGATCCTTCCCTTCCCCCCACCTTGAATTCCAACACTCAAGGTTCAGGCTAAGTGCTTTGGACCTTCAATCATGTCCAGATCCAACCTTCAAGGCCGGTGGATGGCCTCCTCTGTCACAGAGGAGGACATCAAGAAGCTAAGAGAAGCCAGGTATCTAACTGACGAAATCTCGCACAGGCTTCCTGCTCAAGGGCAGGTCATCCCCACTCCCGAATCCAACGGGAGTGTCGTATTCATTTCTCACTTCCTCCGAGGGCTAGGCTTCAGTCTTGATCCTTTCGTTAGAGGGCTTATGTTCTACTACGGGCTCGATTTCCATGATCTGGCTCCAGATTCCATCCTTCACATCTCGTCATTCATCGTCGTGTGTGAAGCCTTCCTCCGGGTCACCCCACACTTTGGCTTATGGCTCAATACCTTCAATGTGAAGCTGAGGATGACCGATGGGAGACACGCAGAGTGTGGAGGTGCCATAATAAGCAAAGGCACCGATGCTCCATGGCCAAAGGGTTCCTTCCTGGAGACATCCAAGTTATGGCAGTGGGAGTGGTTTTACATCACATCCCCCCGAAGTACCAAGTGGGCAGCCGCCCCCGCCTTCCGTCCGGGCCCTCCGCCACAATTGTTGTCATGGGTTAACAAGGGGCTGGACTGGGGGCCAGTTAATCATGTGCCGATATTGCAGAGCCGCATCCAAGATCTCCTCAAGAGAGATGTCAACCTTGTAAAGGCAATGCAGGTCATGCTAGTTTGTCGGGTCCTGCCGTGCCAACGTCGACCTCTCCATATGTGGGAGTTCAACCCGGAAGGACCGCAAACTATTCAGCAATTTTTCGGCATGAGGCTCAAAGGGATGTATGGATTGTTCTTCGGACCACGAATAAAGTGTCCGGACACCACCGAGGATGCGGGTCTAAACTGCAATCGTCCGGATACCCAGGTAAGTAATTCTGCGGCCGAACATGCTGTGTTTTTATTTATCACAACATCATTCTAAAAAGTCGCTTTTTGACTAGGACTGGATAAAAAAGGAGAAGATGATCAGGTGTTCGGCCCCCCTTCCCGAAGGCTCACCGGATCCTGTACTAGCCAGGATGCTTGAGCTCGCGCCTTATCAAGTGCCATCAGGGGAAGATAAAGGGAGGAATGAAGAAGCCGAAAGCGGGCCTCACACATACTCATCCAAACCGGGGGAATTAGTGTCTCTGCGAAGGAGGATAGTCGGGAAGAAGAATATGAAATTCCCCCTCCCCAAGGAAGAAAAAGGCCCGCCCCTGAAGATTTGGGAACAGGGGTTCCCAAACGAGGGAAGAAACCTTTGCCGGGGGGCCCTGCCCCGAAGGGAATCCTTACCGCACAGTGCCCGCAAGGGAATCAGCCCTCCACCGAGTCGTAAGTGAACAAGAGTACCTTATAGTAAATATATCCTGATTCATTTCTGAGAACAATAACCGAGCCGTATGTCTTGTAGTTCGGATCGTAGCCCTTCTCGACAGAGCTCGTCTTCGGGGGATCTTCTTCCGGAGATGATGGAGAGCGAAACGCCTCCTCGTGCCTCCCCGCCTCATGAGGCGGACGACCCTGAGGTGTCATCACGGAGGATTCCTCCCGATCCACCAAGGCCAGAAGGTAACCCTTCGGCCACCCGAAGTCCGGAGTATTTGGCTCCTAAGGAGAGCCACAAAAAGAGTCCAGGACTGTCTGGCGCACGACCGGACACACTGATGAGTCTTCTGGAGCAAGCGGCTATCTCAGAGGCGCGTCATACTTTAATGTGTATGGTGGTTGAGAGGATTTCATCTGCTGAAAGTGGGTTGCATGAAGCTTTTATGAGCCTGCTAAGAGGCTTTGAGGTATGCAAAGTAATATATATATATATATATATATATATATATATATATATATATATATTTAACGGTACCGCACATGTTAGATGTGCCCTATGGAGATAGTAGCCCCTGAGACTCTGGTTGCTGTCCAAACGGCGGCAAACATAGGATCATAGTCCCAGGTAATAATCATGTTGCTTTCATGTGTAGGCTGCTGAGCGTCCGGTGGCTGGCCGGACTGGCGAATTTGCCGAACTAAGGCGGCAACTTGATGTGGCAGATGCCGACATCGTGCTTGTAAACAAGCGGCTTGACGAGGCATAGGGTGTGTATTCTCCAGCGATCAACATACATTAAGAGGAGCATGACGCTAGTATCTATAATATGTTGTGACTGCAGATGGAGCCGCCGCCGTGGAGACCCTTCGGGTGGAACTTGCCCGAGCCAAGGAACAAGCCAGGAGAAGTGATGCAGCCGCCCTAAAGGCAGTCGAAGAGTTAAGAGCCGAGGGCTGCGCATTGCCAGAGAAAAGAGAAAATAGCCAAGATGACTGTTGAGTTGAAAGATGCCACCGACCGTTATGAGCTTCTTGAAAAGGAAAGCCAAACAAAGAGGCGGACCTGGAGAAAGACATGGTAGCAGCCAAGGAAGCCCGCTCTAAAATCAGAGCGGCGAAGGAGGAGCTAGGTCAAGCCTGAGATATCACGGCTGGGAAGCCCTTTTTGTTGCGGACGAAGTTCGGAGATCCTAAGTATGCCCTTCTGGATCAATTATGGAGTTCTGCAGACGCGTACTTGGATTTGGCAGCGAGTGCCGCTGATGCGACCGAGTTTTTCAAAGATCAAAAAGATCACGAAGTGGAAAAGTTGTTCTGGTCGCAGTGTGATGCTCCAGTGCGTCCGCTGCTGTTAAATGATCAAATGGCCGAGTGGGCCGAGCTCCATAGGTTGTCCGGGCATGCCATGAGGTCTGTTGTGTTTCATCTTTGGCCGGAAGGACAAAGGCCGAATAGTTATTTTGGTTTAGTGCAACGATTCCTTGGTGTTGTGCCGCATATCGATGCTGCAAAGAGGTCGGTGTGCATAGAGGGTGCACAGATGGCTCTTGCCCGTGTTAAGACATACTGGGCAGAGATGGAGGCCACCGCCATTGCAACCCATAGTTCGGCCGTAGGCCGGGTATCGGCCGAGCACTATTTTGAAGAAGTCCTAGAAGGCGCCCGTTTAATAGAGGCCTAGTGCTCGAAGAGGATCATGTTCTAGTGACATGTATCCCAATTGTAAAAACAATGCTATTATGATTATAAAGGCTGTGTTTATACTATTGCCTGAAAGTATTATGATGCCTCTTGTGCGGCCGTTTATGTATGTATGTAACCTGAAAGTTTGCAGTCGTCGGCTTCAGCCCGCCACACATATAATGCGGGGGTGTTCGGAAAAGCGCGTATTCACACTTGATCCAACGTCTTGGTCCATTAAGGAGGTGAAAGGGCGGCGAACAAGGCAATCAGACGATATTGCTTTAACACTTTCACTTAGCCATAGGAGTTTGACGGTGGGGCTACTATATAGCCCCTGGTACTTCCGCGTCTATCCGAATACGGTGCGCATACATACATGACCGGGAAACGGCCCTTCGTTAATGCGGAGGAATCACGAAGATTCCACTGGGTCATCGAGTGGTTGACCAGTCTCGCGCTTTATCATGACAGTCAGTTTTCGGCTTTCTCTACTGAGGTGCTCGTCCGGATGAACCAGGGCACAATCGCAGTAGTTCTCCCGGTGCCACCTTAGCGGATAGAGAAGAACGTAAGGTAGAAAAACACGGGAGCCGGGCAAACCCAATATTTGACCAAAGACATGATTCGGAGCTGATGCATATAAGGCCAAACTCGCGACGCCAAACACTCCCTAAGGTATTCAGTCTTTACAACATATACCGGGCTGAGTAACGCCCTTGAACCCTTAATTTCCAGGTACGTGCATTAGTCTGACGTGGAAAAATGCCAATAACGCCAGCATCCCTCTCGGTTCTGTTGAGTACCCGGAGGGTGTGAAGCAACAAGAGACAGTAAGAAAGGTTTAAACAGGGTCTTAATCTAAAAAGAAACCTTTGAGCGGGGCCCTGCTGCACATCTGCGCCTGTGTCTCCGTTGTGCCATATCCTGGAAGGCTGTAGCACGATTATCATCTGTCAAAGGAGAAGAACTTAGGTGAAGTTTGTCGTTCAAAAAATTGGTTTTTCTCAATAAACCATTAAATTTTAAAATAAGGTCGAGCCGAACGGTAGCCTTTTTTACATGTGGGAAGCCCCTAGCACCATCTACGGGGGTATATTCATCAACCCAATCTCAGGTTTATCTAAGCTGTTATAGCTAGTGGTGCACCGGACTCATCTAGCCGTGTCTGTGGTCTTGACGACCGATCGTTTATGCTAGTTGAAGAGGCCATTTAGTGTTCGGCTGCTAAAGCCGCCGCACATTCTTCCGCGCATAAGGAACGCTCAGTGTTTCCGCTAACTATGATGATGCCGCGTGGACCAGGCATCTTGAGCTTAAGATAAGAATAATGCGGTACTGCATTAAAACGAGCGAAGGCCGTTCTTCCGAGTAGTACTTGATAGCTGCTACCTCTTGAGCACTGCGTTGGATTTCCCCGAAGAGGAGAGGATGATGCAGTAAAGTAGAGTAAGTATTTTCCTCAGTTTTTGAGAACCAAGGTATCAATCCAGTAGGAGACCATGCACAAGTCCCTCGTACCTACACAAAACGATAGCAACTCGCAACCAACGCTTAGGGGTTGTCAATCCCTTCACAGTCACTTACGAGAGTGAGATCTGATAGAGATAATATTTTTGGTATTTTTGATAGATAGATGCAAAGTAAAAAGTAAAGGCAAAGTAAAAGCAAAGCAAGTAAATAAAGTGATATAGATTGATATGATGATAATAGACCCGGGGGCCATAGGTTTCACTAGTGGCTTCTCTCAAGAGCATAAGTATTCTACGGTGGGTGAACAAATTATTGTTGAGCAATTGACAAAATTGAGCATAGTTATGAGTATATCTAGGCGATGATTATGTATATAGGCATCACGTCCAAAACAAGTAGATCGAAATGATTCTGCATCTACTACTATTACTCCACTCATCGACCGCTATCCAGCATGCATCTAGAGTATTAAGTAAAAACAGAGTAACGTCGTAAGCAAGATGACATGATGTAGAGGGATAAATACATGCAATATGATAAAAAAACATCTTGTTATCCTCGATGGCAACAATACAATACGTGCCTTGCAACTCTTTCTGTCACTGAGTAAGGACACCGCAAGATTGAACCCAAAGCTAAGCACTTCTCCCATTGCAAGAACTACCAATCTAGTTGGCCGAACCAAAAAGATAATTCGAAGAGACTTGCAAAGATAACTTAATCATACATAAAAGAATTCAGAGAAGAATCAAATATTTTCCATAGATAATACTGGATCATAAACCCACAATTCATCGGTCTCAACAAACATACCGCAAAAAGAAGATTACATCGAATAGATCTCCACGAGAGAGGGGGAGAACATTGTATTGAGATCCAAAAAGAGAGAAGAAGCCATCTAGCTACTAGCTATGGACCCGAAGGTCTGAAGTAAACTACTCACACTTCATCGGAGGGGCTATGGTGATGAGGTAGAAGCCCTCCATGGTGGATGCCCCCTCCGGTGGAGCTCCGGAACAGGCCCCAAGATGGGATCTCGTGGATACAGAAGGTTGTGGCAGTGGAATTAGGTTTTTGGCTCCTGTTCTGATTGTTCGGGGATACGTAGGTATATATAGGTGGAAGGAGTACATCGGTGGAGCTCCGAGTGGCCCACGAGGTAGGGGGCACACCCAGGGGGGCGTGCCCTCCACCGTCGTGACCGCCTCTAGCACTGCTTGGAGTAGGGTCCAAGCATCCTGGATCACGTTCGGTTGGAAAATCACGATCCCGAAGGTTTCATTCCGTTTGGGCTCCATTTGATATTCTGTTTGTTCGAAATACTGAAAAAGGCAAAAAACAACAATTCTGGGCTGGGCGTCCGGTTAATAGGTTAGTCCCAAAAGTAATATAAAAGTGGAAAATAAAGCCCAATATAGTCCAAAACAGTAGATAAAGTAGCATGGAGCAATCAAAAATTATAGATACGTTGGAGATGTATCAGGCATCCCCAAGCTTAATTCTTGCTCGTCCTCGAGTAGGTAAATGATAAAAAAGAATTTTTGATGCAGAGTGATACTTTGGCATAATTTCAATGTAAATCTTCTTAATTGTGATATGAATATTCAGATCCAAAAGATTCAAGACAAAAGTTCATATTGACAGAAAAATAATAATACTCCAAGCATACTAATCAAAGCAATCATGTCTTCTCAAAATAACATGGCAAAAGAAAGTTCATCCCTACAAAATCATATAGTTAGGCTATGCTTCATTTTCGTCACACAAAGATGTTCCCAACTTCTATACCCCCGATGACAAGCCAAACAATTGTTTCATACTTAAATAATCTCAAACTTTTTCAACCTTCACGCAATACATGAGCGTGAGCCATGGATATAGCACTATGGGTGGAATAGATTATGATGATGGGGATTGTGTGGAGAAGACAAAAAAGGAGAAAGTCTCACATTGACGAGGATAATCAACGGGCTATGGATATGCCCATCAATTGATGTCAACATGAGGAGTAGGGATTGCCATGCAACGGAGCTAGTGGGTGTGCATCCAACTTGCTTGCTCACGAAGACCTAGGGCATTTCAGGAAGCCCATCGTAGGAATATACAAGCCAAGTTCTATAATGAAAAATTCCCACTAGTATAAAAAAAGATAACTTATGAGACTCACTACATGAGGAACAAGGTGCTACTTTGAAGCACAATATATGAGACTCACTACATGAAGAACAAGGTGCTATTTTGAAGCACAAGTGTGGAAAAAGAGATAGTAGCATTGCCCTTTTTATTTTTTTTTTATTTTTTTTGGGCCTTTTTTTTCTTTTTGGCCTTTCTATTTTTTTTATTTGGGCAATGCTCTAATAATGATGATCATCACACTTCTATTGATTACAACACAAGGATTACAACTCGAAACTTAGAACAAGATATGACTCTATATGAATGCCTCCAGCGGTGTACCGAGATGGTGCAATGAATCAAGAGTGACATGTATGAAAAATAATGCATGGTGGCTTTGCCACAAATACGATGTCAACTACAAGATCATGCAATGGCAATATGACAAAAGTAATGCATGTCATGATGATGATGGTGGAAGTTGCATGGCAATATATCTCGGAATGGCTATGGAAATGTCATGATAGGTAGGTATGGTGGCTGTTTTGAGGAAGATATAAGGAGGTTTATGTGTGGCAGAGCATATCGTATCACGGGGTTTGAATGCACCGTCGAAGTTTGCACCAACTCTCAAGGTGAGAAAGGGCAATGCACGGTACCGAAGAGGCTAGCAATGGCGGAAAGGTGAGAGTGCGTATAATCCATGGACTCAACATTAGTCAAAAGAACTCATATACTTATTGCAAAAATTTAGAAGTCATCAAAAATTCAAGTACTACGCACATGCTCCTAGGGGGATAGATTGGTAGGAAAAGACCATCGCTCGTCCCCGACCGCCACTCATAAGGATGCACAAGCCAGGTACACTTCATATTTCAAATTTGTTACACAACTTTAACCATACGTGCATGCTACGGGATTTGCAAACTTCAACACAAGTATTTCTCAAATTCATAATCATCCAACTGGCACGACTTTGATATTATCACCTCCATATCTCAAAACAATTATCAAGCATCAAACTTATCTTAGTATTCAATTCACTCAAAAGAAAGTTTCACATATCTTGAACACCAAGTATATTAATATTAAGCAAATTACCATGCTATTAAAGACTCTCAAAATAATCTAAGTGAAGCATGAGAGATCAAATAGTTTCTTTAAAAAAATGCACCACCGTGCTCTAAAATATCTAAGTGAAGTACTAGAGCAAAAATTATCACGCTCAAAAGATATAAGTGAAGCACTATGAGCAAAACTATCAAGCTCAAAAGATAAAAGCGAAGCACATAGAGTATTCTAACAAATTCCAAATCATGTATGGCTCTCTCAAAAGATGTCTACAGCAAGGATGATTGTGGTAAACTAACAAGCAAAGACACAAATAATACAAGACGCTCCAAGTAAAACACATATCATGTTGGTGAATAAAAATATAGCTCCAAGTAAATTACCGATGGAAGTGGACGAAAGAGGGGATGCCTTCCGGGGCATCCCCAAGCTTTGACTTTTTGGTGTACTTGGATTATCTTGGGGGTGCCATGGGCATCCCCAAGCTTAGGCTCTTGCCACTACTTGTTCCATAATCCATCAAAAGAATTCACCCAAAACTTGAAAACTTCACAACACAAAACTCAACAGAAATCTCGTGAGCTCCGTTACAGAAAGAAAACAAAAAGACTACTTCAAGGTACTGTAATGAACTCATTCTTTATTTATATTGGTGTTAAACCTACTGTATTCCAACTTCTCTATGGTTTATAAACTAATTTACTAGCCATAGATTCATCAAAATAAGCAAACAACACACGAAAAACAGAATCTGTCAAAAATAGAACAGTCTGTAGCAATCTGTAACTAACGCAAACTTATGGAACTCTAAAAATTCTACCAAAATAGGAAGTCCTGGAAAATTTGTTTATTGATCATCAGAAAATATAATCAACGCAAAAGCACGTTCCTGTGATTTATTATAATTATATTCGTGCGTGCAAAGTTTCTGTTTTTCAGCAGAATCAAATCAACTATCATCGTAGGTTATCCTATAGGTCCTACTTGGCACAAACACTAATTAAAACATAAAACCACATCCAAACAGAAGGTAGATGGATTATTTATTCCTAAACAGAAGCAAAAACAAAAAACACAAAATAAAATTGGGTTGCCTCCCAACAATCGCTATCGTTTAACGCCCCCTAGCTAGGCATAAAAGCAAGGATAGATCTAGGTATTGCCGTAATAATAAGATAGATCTTGAAAGCTCATCTCGTATTCCCTATGTTTGGCAGAAAGTTTTCTTTGTGGCAAGCAAAAATAATCAAAAGGGCTAAATTTAGCGGGACAAAAATCCCCAAGATCAATCACGGGAGGAACGGGTTCCTCCCTCGGCCCTTCATAGTGCACAACTATTTCATCACTGAAAGCATTCTTTTGGCAAAATCTTGTGAGCTTATACTCGAGAGAGTATCCTAGCTCATTATTTCTAAGGGCAAAATCATTATTAAGCTCGTTAATGCAATCAACTAAGACATTGATAGGGACCTTTTTTCTAAGGTTTTCATTGAAAGCGACATAGTCCGAAGATTGAAAACGTCTAATTTCCTCTTGATCATAGAGGATTGCTTCCATGGGTGGATGACCGGCGTCCACCCTATAGTGCACAAAGATTTCTTTGGCTTCTCTTATGATAAATCTGAATTCATGAGCCAAAAAGATAGTAACAGCGCGCTTATTAGAAGAGTGCTCAATATTAGAGAATTCTGAGAAAATTCTCTGTATGCAAGGGTGCATATGCATAAATTGTCTTTCAAGTTCAACCACAAGCATAGATATAGCATCCGCAAGGCTACTAGTTATATGAAGAATATAATAGCCCATGGAAGGTAAAGCACCAGCACAAGTAAAGAAATCTTGAATAACGCCTTTGCCAATGATGTTACCACTACTGATTCAAAACTTTTTGGTATGCAAGATAGGAGGTTCATCGGCCGAAGCCTCGGGATTTTTTGTATTATCATTGTTGTCCATATCAACGATAATCTCCCCAATTTCAGACATAGCAGCAAAAAAGGGTAAGGCGGAAGAAAGCAAACAAAAAGGGAAAGAAGGAGGAGATTGGGAAAGAGAGGGCAAATAAAACGGCAAGGGTGAAGTGGGGAGAGGAAAACGAGAGGCAAATGGAAAATAATGTAATGCGAGAGATAGGGATTGCGATGGGTACTTGGTATGGTTGACTTGCTTGCGTGAGCCTCCCCGGCAACGACGCCAGAAATTCTTCTTGCTACCTCTTGAGCACTGCGTTGGATTTCCCCAAAGAGGAGAGGATGATGCAGTAAAGTAGCGTAAGTATTTCCCTCAGTTTTTGAGAACCAAGGTATCAATCCAGTAGGAGACCACGCACAAGTCCCTCGTACCTACACAAAACGATAGCAATTCGCAACCAACGCTTAGGGGTTGTCAATCCCTTCACGGTCACTTACGAGAGTGAGATCTGATAGAGATAATATTTTTGGTATTTTTGATAGATAGATGCAAAGTAAAAAAGTAAAGGCAAAGTAAAAACAAAGCAAGTAAATAAAGTGATATAGGTGAGAATAGACCCGGGGGCCATAGGTTTCACTAGTGGCTTCTCTCAAGAGCATAAGTATTCTACGCTGGGTGAACAAATTACTGTTGAGCAATTGACAGAATTGAGCATAGTTATGAGTATATCTAGGCGATGATCATGTATATAGGCATCACGTCCAAAACAAGTAGATCGAAACGATTCTGCATCTACTACTGTTACTCCACTCATCGATCGCTATCCAGCATGCATCTAGAGTATTAAGTAAAAAAGAGTAATGCCATGAGCAAGATGACATGATGTAGAGGGATAAACTTATGCAATATGATAAAAAAACCATCTTGTTATCCTCGATGGCAACAATACAATACATGCCTTGCAACTCTTTCTGTCACTGAGTAAGGACACCGCAAGATTGAACCCAAAGCTAAGCACTTCTCCCATTGTAAGAACTACCAATCTAGTTGGCCAAACCAAAAAGATAATTCAAAGGGACTTGCAAAGATAACTCAATCATACATAAAAGACTTCAGAGAAGAATCAAATATTTTCCATAGATAATACTGGATCATAAACCCACAATTCATCAGTCTCAACAAACACACCGCAAAAAGAAGATTACATCGAATAGATCTCCGCGAGAGAGGGGGAGAACATTGTATTGAGATCTAAAAAGAGAGAAGAAGCCATCTAGCTACTAGCTATGGACCCGAAGGTCTAAAGTAAACTACTCACACTTCATCGGAGGGGCTATGGTGATGATGTAGAAGCCCTCCATGGTGGATGCCCCTCCAGCGGAGCTCCGGAATAGGCCCCAAGATGGGATCTCGTGGATACAGAAGGTTGGGGCGATGGAATTAGGTTTTTGGCTCCTGTTCTGATCGTTCGGGTATACGTAGGTATATATAGGAGGAAGGAGTATGTCGGTGGAGCTCCGAGGGGCCCACGAGGTTGGGGGGCGCGCCCAGGGGGGCGCCTTCTACCCTCGTGATCGCCTTTGGCACTGCTTGGAGTAGGGTCCAAGCCTCCTGGATCACGTTCGGTTGGAAAATCACGATCCCGCAGGTTTCATTCCGTTTGGACTCCGTTTGATATTCTGTTTCTTCGAAATACTGAAAAAGCCAAAAACAGCAATTCTGGGCTGGGCCTCCGGTTAATAGGTTAGTCCCAAAAGTAATATAAAAGTGGAAAATAAAGCCCAATGTAGTCCAAAACAGTAGATAAAGTAGCATGGAGCAATCAAAAATTATAGATACGTTGGAGACGTATCAATAGCCGCTTTGGAATGGAGCGATGTCGAAGGTTAACTTTTTACTTCGGAAGTTGTCGGGAGAACCGAATACAACCTCTAGTACGAGAGAGCCCGTGCAGCAGGCTTCTGGGCCTGGTACTACTCCTTTAAGGGTAGTATAGCTTTGGATAATTCTCGTTGGGTCTATCCCTATTTTGCGGACTGTGTCCTAATATATCAGATTAAGACTACTGCCGCCATCCATAAGGACTCGGGTGAGATGGTATCCGTTGATTATTGGGTTTAGCACCAAGGCAGCCGATCCTCCGTGCCGGACATTGGTCGGGCTATCCCTGTGATCAAAAGTGATTGGGCAGGTCGACCAAGGGTTGAACTTGGGGGTGACGGGCTCTATGGCGCATATGTCTCGGAGTGCGTGTTTGCTCCTCCTCTTCATGACGTGGATCATGTTCACTGTTTTGACCTCTGGTGGGAACTTTTGCTGTCCCCCAGTATTTTGCTGGCGAGGCTCATCCTCGTCTTCACTTTGTGTCTTCCTCCCCTTGTGTTCGACATTTAGCTTACCGGCCTACTTAAAAACCCAGCATTCTCTGTTGGTGTGGTTTGCAGGTTTGTCGGAGGTGCCATGAATCTGACATAATCTGTCTAGAATTTTGTTTAGGTTGGACGGTCCATCTCTGCTGCCTTTAAATGGCTTTTCCCGTTGACTGGGTCGAGAGCCCCTGAATCCGGCATTTACCGTCGTGTTGTCTGGGCTGTCCTCATTGTTTCGACGCTTACTTTTATTCCGTCGTGGTTTTCCATTACCATCCTTGACTTCATATGTGCCAGGGTCGCTGGTGCCGCTATGGGCCAGCCAACTATCTTCGCACGCGCAAAAGTGGGTCATAAGGCTTGTTAGGGCTGCCATTGTCCTCGGTTTTTCCTGGCCGAGGTGTCTGGTGAGCCATTTGTCCCGGACACTGTTTTTCAAAGCCGCTAAGGCTTCGGCGTCTGGGCAGTCGACAATCTGATTCTTCTTAGTGAGGAATCTGTTCCAAAGCTTTCAGGCTGACTCTCCGGGCTGTTGAATTATATAACTTAAATCGTCTGCATCCAGAGGTCGGACATAGGTCCCTTGAAAATTAGCCCTGAAAGCATCCTCAAGCTCTTCCCAACTTCCAATTGAGTTTTCGGGGAGGGTCTACAGCTAATGTCGAGCTGGTCCTTTCAACTTGAGGGGCGAGTATTTGATGGCGTGGAGATCATCTCCACGAGCCATATGGATATGAAGGATAAAGTCCTCAATCCAGACCCCAGGGGCTGTCGTTCCGTCTTACGCCTCTATATTCATGGGTTTGAATCCCTCTGGGAATTCGTGATCCAGCACCTCATCAGTGAAGCATAGGGGGTGCGTGGCAGCCCTGTACTTGGACGTGTCATGGTGTTCTGACGGTTGTAGAGTTTGGTTTTGATTCTGTGCTGGAGCGCGCTTCCTAGATCCGTAGATGGACCTGGTCATACCGACATCGTTAGCCGCCCTATCGCGGCCACGGGGTGGTCGATCCGGCTGATTGGCCATTTTATTTTTCGACTTTGCGGGCTCTAAAGCCTCGTCATCGAATTCAGGCAACAGCTTGCGCTTTGGATAGCTCTTCGTGTGGCGACTGCCACCGTACTTTTCTGCAGTGTCGTGCACTTTGTTCCATCTACTGTTGAGTGTATTTTGCGCGGCCTTAAGCCTTTTCTTATGCTTCTTTAGACTCCTCGCAGTGGTGGTAAGCCTTCTATGGAGGTTCTCTTGCTCCAAGCGCCTTTCCAGGATGATGTGTGCATTGTCGTCTAGACTGTTCTCCTTTTCGGAGACAGGTTGATTAGCATGACGCTCGGTGTTGCCGTGACCGGACAGCGGCTCCGTACTATGTTCGCCGTCCGCTGGCTCATCCTGCTCTATCGCTGGGTCGATGTGGTCGTTTTCTCTGGAGTCGACCAGGGTATTATTTTTTCTTGCGCTGTTATCGCTGTTGAGGCGGGATTTAGGGCGGCGCCTACATCGTCGCTTTGATTGCTTCTTGAGGGAATTATCCTTCGCCGCATCCTTCCGTTCCTTGTCGTTGTTTTCCTTGGGTGTGTCCACCATGTATATATCATATGATGAGGTGGCAGTCCAGCGCCCTATGGGCGGTGGTTCCTGTTCATCTCCTGCATCGTCGTCCATATCGTCGATGTCTTCGAAGCCGAAATCGAGCATGTCGGTTAAGTCGTCGATAGTGTCTATTAAGTGGGCGGTGGGTGGGGAACGAGTTTCTTCGTCGTATGCTTCCCACTCAAGCCGGACATAGTTCAGCCAAGGGTCTCCTGACAGGAAGAGAGACCTTAATGAATTTAGCACATCGCCGAGTGGCGAGTGCTGAAAGATATCCGCGGAGGAAAACTCCATGATCGGTGCCTAATCAGATTCGATAGGCACGGACATAGGCGGTTCGAAGCCTATGGCCGGGGACGAATCCAAGGATCCGGCAACACATGTCTCATAGGTGAAGTCGGTATTCGGCTCTATCGCCACTGAGTGTGCGGCCTCCAAGGCGGGGTCCATCCACCCGTCCTCGGTCGGCGCAATCTGCTCCGTATCGAGGGCTGGAGTAGCCGCAGGTGTGATCTCCCGAACACTGTCCGACGGCAGAGCTAAGTCATGCTCGTCATGACTGTGCGGCGCACCTGACATGGGCTCAAATCCGTCGAAGATCAAGTCTCCGCGGATGTCGGCAGTATAGTTTAAGCTTCCAAACTTGACCTGACGGCCAGGGGCATAGCTTTCGATCTCCTCTAGATGGCCAAGCGAGTTGGCCCGCAGTACGAAGCCATCGAATACGAAGATTTGTCCGGGGAGGAAAACCTCACCCTGGATCGCATCGTTGTCGATGATCGAAGGAGCCATCAAGCCCTTATGGTGACCGCACAGTGGAACTCTCAATGAAAGCACTAATGTCTGTGTCAAAACCGGCCGATCTCGGGTAGGGGGTCCCGAACTGTGCGTCTAAGGCGGATGGTAACAGGAGGCGGGGGACACAATGTTTACCCAGGTTCGGGCCCTCTCGATGGAGGTAATACCCTACTTCCTGCTTGATTGATCTTGATGATATGAGTATTACAAGAGTTGATCGACCACGAGATCGTACAGGCTAAACCCTAGAAGCTAGCCTATGATTATTATTGTTGTTGTCCTACGGACTAAACCCTCCGGTTTATATAGACACCGGAGGGGGCTAGGGTTACATAGAGTCGGTTACAAGGGAGGAGATCTACATATCCGTATTGCCAAGCTTGCCTTCCATGCCAAGGAGAGTCCCATCCGGACACGGGACGAAGTCTTCAATCTTGTATCTTCATAGTCCAACAGTCCAGCCAAAGGATATAGTCCGGCTGTCCGAGGACCCCCTAATCCAGGACTCCCTCAGTTGGGCCCCACGGCGCTCCGCCCTTGCCCTTTGGCTTCGCCTCAAAGCCAAGTTAGAGCGCGCCTTGGGCCCGGGGGCTACTGTCGGCGTCGTGGGAACGGGGGTACCCAGACTTGCCTGCCTGCGGCCCATGTCGTGGTTCCGTCGACGGCCTGGTACGGCCCAGCTTCATCAAGAGCGACTCAAGACCCTTGCGAGGGGCCAAGCCTCGCGAGGCGGACGACACCAAGACCTTCCTAGGGGCAGCCTCACTAGGTTGGCTCCCAAGGAGCGGAGATATCTATGCAAGGTGCACCTCACAAGGTTCATGTGACGTGAGCCATGACGACCAAGGCCAGGCAGACGCCAGCGGGTGCAGTGTACCGGTTTCCCCTTTGGTGCTAAGGAGGCAAGCGCAGGCGCGGAGTCCTGAAGAATCAACTAAAGGTTTCCGTATCGGTGCAACAAGACCAAGACCACCGGGATGACAGGACGGAGGTCATCGCGGAGCCAACTGGAGCGTCACCACCAGAGCCTTTTGTAGGCGAAGACTACTTTTGTCAGGATAGCTTGTACTAGTTGTCCCCCTTCAAATTTGGCCGTTGTGGGATCCCTTCCTGCCTACATTTTGGAAGAGGACCAAGGCCACTATATATAGGACTTAGCCACCACCATAGAGGAGGAGGGATCATTTAGATCACCCTGTCACCCACCAGCTCATCGAGCTCAAGAACACCTCACCTCCTGAGGCCGTTCCCACTCTGTACTAGTTCATCCTCAGCCCCTCGAGGCAATCCACCACAAAGCTGGAGTAGGATAAACTGTTGTGTCTCTTGTTCTTTGGGTTTGTCGAGCTAGGTCGTGGAATTGTTGGGTAGGCAGACTGGGGAGAGAGAGTTCTTCGCACGCACCCCAGAGTTCAAACCTCTCAAGGGTCTGCAGAACCCCGAATCCGACAATGTGTGGCGTAGATTGGCAGGATAGCGCGCACGGGGCGGCTATGATGGGCCTCCGTATGGCGCGAGGCCGCCGGATCGGGGCGATGCAGGAGTCCCGGTCAAAGCAGGGCGGTGATGGCCGGCGTATGGCAATGAGTGGGCCAACGCGCAGACGGCGGCTGGCCCTGACGGGCCGAATCGACGCGCAATATTTCATTAAATACAAAGGAGACTAACATGCATGCTATTGCATCTCAATGATTGACAGAGCATAGCAAATATGTACCCCCTCCATTCCAAAATAAGTGTCTCAACTTTGTGCAAACTTTAGTACAACATAAAAATTATGAAGAAGAATCTTCAAATCTCCCCCTATAGTGCAACTACGATAGGATTCGATCATCCTATACCAAGCATCTTTTAAGTTTTCTCCTTGTCTTTGTTTGAAGTGAAGAACTTCTAAATCAGGAGACGAAGGAAGGGATAAAAGGCTAGCCATGACAGCAAAATAAACGATCTAACACACGGACACACAAGAGGCAAGCGAAAGAAGGCGAACGGAAAAAGGGCGAACAGAAAAGAGGCGAATAAAACGCAAGGGTGAAGTGGGGGAGAGAAAATGAGAGCCAAAAGGCAAATAATGTAATGCGAGGGACAAAGAGTTTTTGATGGGTACTTGGTATGTCTTGACTTGAGTGTAGATCTCCCCGGCAACGGTGCCAGAAATCCTTATTGCTACCTCTTGAGCATGCGTTGGTTTTCCCTTGAAGAGGAAATGGTGATACAGCAAAGTAGCGTAAGTATTTCCCTCAGTTTTTGAGAACCAAGGTATCAATCCAGTAGGAGACTACACGCAAGTCGCCTAGTACCTACACAAACAAACAAGAACCTCGCAACCAACGCGATAAAGGGCTTGTCAATCCCTTCACGGTCACTTACAGAAGTGAGATCTGATAGAGATAATAAGACAAATATTTTTGGTATTTTTGTTGTATAGATTGAAAAGTAAAGGTTGCAAAATAAATGGCGACCGAAATAGCTAGTTGACGGGAATATAATATGATGTAAAGTAGACCCGGGGCCCATAGGTTTCACTAGTGGCTTCTCTCAAGATAGCATATATTACAGTGGGTGAAAAAATTACTGTCGAGTAATTGATAGAAAAGTGCATAGTTATGATGATATCTAGGCATGATCATGAACATAGACATCACATCCATGTCAAGTAGACCGAAACGAGTCTGCATCTACTACTATTACTCCACACATCGACCGCTATCCAGCATGCATCTAGAGTATTAAGTTCATAAGAACAGAGTTACGCATTAGGCAAGATGACATGATGTAGAGGGATAAACTCAAGCAATATGATATAAACCCCATCTTTTTATCCTCGATGGCAATAATACAATATGTGTCTTCCCTTGCTGTCACTGGGAAAGGACACCGCAAGATTGAACCTAAAGCTAAGCACTTCTCCCGTTGCAAGAAAGATCAATCTAGTAGGCCAAACCAAACTGATAATTCGAAGAGACTTGCAAAGATATCGAATCATGCATATAAGAATTCAGAGAAGAATCAAATATTGTTCATAGATAATCTAAATCATAAACCTACAATTCATCGGATCTCGGCAAACACACCGCAAAAAGAATTACATCGAATGGATCTCCAAGAACATCGAGGAGAACTTTGTATTGAGATCCAAAGAGAGAGAAGAAGCCATCTAGCTAATAACTATGGACCCGATGGTCTGTGGTAAACTACTCACACATCATCGGAGAGGCTATGGTGTTGATGTAGAAGCCCTCCGTGATCGAATCCCCCTGCGACAGATCGCCGGAAAAGGTCCCCAGATGGGATCTCACGGGTACAGAAGGTTGTGGCGGTGGAAAAGTGGTTCCATGGCTCCCCTGGATGTTCTTAGGGTATAAGTCTATATATAGGCGAAAGAAGTAGGTCAGTGGAGCCACGAGGGGGCCATAAGGGTGGGGGCGCACCTGCCCCCTGGGCGCGCCGCCCTACCTCGTGGCCGTCTCGTTGCTTCCTTGACCTCCACTCAAAGTCTCCTGGATTGCGTTTGTTCCAAAAAAGATCCTCATGAAGGTTTCATTCCATTTGGATTCCGTTTGATATTCCTTTTCTGTGAAACACTGAAATAGGCAAAAAACAACAATTTGCACTGGGCCTTCGATTAATAAGTTAGTCCCAAAAATAGTATAAAAGTGCATAATAGAGCCCATTAAATATACAAAATAGATAATATAATAGGATGGAACAATCAAAAATTATAGATACGTTGGAGACGTATCATTGGTTGCCCGAGTCCACGCCATCTTCATCCGGCGCTCCTCCAGCTTGAGATACGCCACCACCTTAGCGAAGGTAGGCTCCGGGATGAGGGTGAGGTTGGAGGCGGCGTTCCGAAAATCCTTGTTAAGGCCGGCGGTGAGGGTGCTGATGAGGAGCTCGTCGCCAACTGTCTCCCCGACATCGTGGAGCTCGTCGGCAAGCTTTTTGAGGCACATGCAAAAAATCGTCGATAGACGAGTCAAGCTGCTGGCACCCATAAAACTCGCAGTGGAGGAGGACCTTGCGCTGTAGCTTGTAGTCGATGAAGAGGCCACTGAGCTTGGTCCAGACAGCGTAGGCGTCGCCGTCATCATCCACCACAGTGTGGAAGAGGTCGCTGGAGATGGTGAGGTAGAACCAGCGGATGTTGGTGGCTTCGAGGATCATCAACTCCTCATCATGAATCATGAGGCTCGAGTCCACGGTGCCGTCGATGTGGCCATGGAGTAGGTACTCACGAAACACCAAGGAGAAATACTGCTTCCAAGCGGAGTAGGAGGCAATGGATTGATCAAGCACCATCGGGACACGCTCATGGATGTTGAGGTCGCAGACGAGGGTGACGTCGGGACCGACAAAGGGGTTGGAAACAGTGGAGGAGGAAGAGATCATGGCGCGGCGTGAGGTGAAGGCAGCGCGGGTTGGAGGCGGCTAGGGTTAGGGGCGGCTCGGTGGGAGGGAGGAGGCGCGGGTGGGAGGGAGGGGTTAGAAGGAGGAGGAGAAGGGTGCGGAAGCAGGGTCCAGCGGCGACCGGCGGCAGTGGTGGCGGTGTGGGAGATGCGCGGTGGGAACGGCGGCGGGTGGCGGCGACGGGAGGTGGGCGGGGCAATGACGACCTATGGCAGCGGAACAGAGGGCGCGCAACGGCGGCGGGTGGGAAAGCGGCGGCGGCGGCGCGGAGGACGCGCGGCTGTAACATCCCAAATATTCAATTTGGAATGTTATATATAGGACATCATGTACATATCATATTTTATTGCATTTCATTTTGCGATCCTCGAAATTCTAAGCAACTCAAGGACCCACGGAGAGAGTTGGGGATTTCACTGTTTCATATTTGAATTTTCTCAAATATAAAAAACAAGGATCGTTTTGGTTTTAATTATTTTTTCTCTCCAAATATATTTCATATTAAAATATATGAGAGGAGATAATATGACTTCTCCAAAATAATTGGAATATTGGAGGAAAATGTTAAAATCAAATAAATTATTTTATTTGGATTTTATCGGTATTTTATTTGAATTAGAAAAAAAATGCATTTTTCAAAATTGCATTTTTAGGTCAAGAAAATGTTCACTTTGTTCTAAATATTCTATTTAGACGGTGAAAATTTGTTTTGGTATTTTTAGATTTTTATTTTATTTTCTAGGATTTTTTCGGCGAAATATGTTTAAAAAAAAGTCAAACCAACCTAATGGGCCGTGGCCGACCCGGACTCCCCCCCGCCCAGGCGTTATAAGCCGGCCCCCCTGCCCAGCTGCCCACCCCCGCCGCAGCCCACCCCACCGCCAAACCCTAGCCGCCGCCTCGCCCGCGCCGCCGCCGACCGCCACCGCCGTCGACGGAGCCTCTCCGGAGTTGCCGTGTTTTTTTCGGTTTTTTAGGTAAACCCTAGATCTAGATCTAGATCCATTTTTTTAGTTTCCCAGGTTTAATTTATTAGATCGGTTTTTCTTTGTCGGTTTGTTTATTTAGCGGATGTTCGTCCAAACATTCGTTTTAGCGAACGTTGTTCGTCGGTTAGGTTTAGACAGTGAACGTTCGTTCGTTAGTCTTTTCTTTTTATTTTATTTTCGGCCAGGGACCTATCCCCGATTATTTTTATCGCAGATTAGCGCCTGATCTTCAAACGCTCGCCCTTTCTTAACCGTTTGTCCAAATCCAATGAAACCAACGCCAAAAATATTTGTCTTGAAACCCTCTTTCTGTTTAATCAACTTGAACAAGGTTTTGACAATTTTAAAATGTGGTTTCAAGCAGATTTGTTTTTGAAGTTCTTTTGATCATAGTTTCAGTTCTGTAGCTCCGATTCGATTGATTCTTTTTGTAGATCGAATCTCTTCAGTTGAGTTTTCATATTCGATCTTCTTATTCGAGATTTACCCGTGCATCTCTGCTTGAGTGCTTATGTATGCTATTGTTTGTTTGCGCTAGAATTCCCGGAGTGCGCAACGTGCTACTATGAGTCACTAGGTTTTGCGGATCATCAGCAAGGCAAGTAACACTTTGATCATACCCCTTTTACCCTGTTTTTTATGCATTAGTTTCAACCCTCAAACATTGCATGAGTAGGATTTCTTAACTTGTGGGTTTGGGAAGTAGATGATGAGGTAGAACCTATTACCCTTTTATTATCAAACCCTGGGACTTACTTCTACGTTATGCTACTTATTGCCATGATATGCTTGTAGGCGTGGATTGGGTTTGAGAGTATCCATGATAGATGTGAGATTATTAATTAATTGTTCACTTAAGGTGGCTACTTAAACACACATCTGGGTGGATTGGTTGCGGGCACCTGGGGATATACCAGTGCTGTCCTTTTTGGTTCGCCACCCAGGCTCAAAGGGATCATAAGATTATTCATGCTGGAAACTTCCGTGTGCAGCCACAAGCCATTATGGGCTCTGGCATAGTCGAGTAAGTTGTGGGAAACCTTTCCATGATGGGCTAGCAGATGTAGGGGATTGTAGGTGTACCGGCCTATCTATCGGTTAAGGGGACCTCTTCAGAAAAACTGTGTCTCGGTCATCTGTTTCTCAAACATCATGCAGTGCGAGAAATTCAACGGATGAGATCGAGTCTTGTGGGGAAAAGTGCACAAACCTCTACAGAGTGTACAAACGAATCATGGTTAGCCGTGTCCCCGGTTATGGACATCTTGAGTATGTGGTTCTTGGATTATCATGTGGATCTCATCACTCTAAATTAATTTGTTGGGATGATAGTTACTTTTAATTGGGATTGAGATGGGGTTACCATTCTCAATGTTTATCAACTACCATGATAGTTAAATAAAATACATTCCTTTGTTGTAGGGAAAAATTGGCTTTTCACAAAAACATTATAACCACTACAAAAAAATACACTTCCATGATGATACGTGTTTGTCACAGTAGGTCGCGTTTTTTGTCATGCATGTACATCCATGACAAATTTATGACAGAATCAAGATAGTCATACATGTGCTGTCGTAGAAGTGTTCCATGACATTACCAAAATTATCATCACGGAAGTGTCCACTTCCATGACGATAAATCGCGCGTCACAGAAGTGCTTTCGTCAAGGGTGACCGACACGTGGCATCCACCATAACGGAACACCGTTAAGCCATCAGGTCAGGTTTTGGATCCGATAACCCATTAATAACCCCGACCAATGGGGATTTTCCACGTGTAAAATCATCATTGGCCGGAGGAAACATGTGACGGCTCATCGTTGGGGCAGATGTCATCCACTCATTGTACAGAAGGCGCCTATGATACGTCGACACATGGCACGGCCCAAAGAGGCCCATTCCTGTGAAAAGGCCGGCCTGTTTGACTTGGTCAAAAGGTGGCGGGCCGGCCCATGTAAAGCCTATTAATGGCTTGTTCGCATATAGCCCATTTATAGCCCGCTAACCCAAGGCTCGTTACGCCCTATCCGAATTAGGCCCAATAGCGTCATCTGGGCCACCCAATATGATTCCAGCCTGTTTTCACTTCTGGCCCATGTATGGCCCATGACGTCTTTCGGCCCATATGAGGCCATATATAAATCTTGGCCTATTAACGACCCATGGTGAAACTGGCCCGTAATGAACAGTGTATCACTTTACACCCATTAACGGCCCGTGGTGAAACTGGCCCGTAATGAACAGTGCATCACTTTATACCCATTAATGGCCCGTTATTCCGTTGGGCCGTTTCCAGCCCATGTTATCTTTCGGCCTTCTCAGAGCCCATTTATTTTTGGGCTCATTTCCAGCATTAGTTTACTTACGGTCCGTTACTATCATTTTCTGCTTGTGGGCCAAATTCAGCCCGTGGTTACAGTCGGCCCATTTGTGGTCCGTTAATACGTTGGGCTGTTTTCATAGCGTCATCAAATACGGCCTATTAATGATGGCCCATTATGGTCGGCCCATGAACGGACAATTCCAATTCTAGCTCGTTTACGGCCATAATGCGGCCTGTTATTGGCCCATGTTTGGCCAATCGACCATACTGTCTGTATAAGGCCCATTGATGATACGGCCCATAGAAGGCCCATTGTTTCTACGGCCCGTAGAAGGCCCATTGTTTCTATGGCCCGTAGAAGGCCCACTGTTTCTACGGCCCGTAGAAGGCCCACTGTTTCTACGGCCCGTAGGAGGCCCAGTGTCACTGCAGTAAATATTAGCCCATGGTTATTGTGGTCCAGTTTTAAAAAATAGGTTATTGCGGCCACTAGCAAACCGCGGAAAAAGAACTGCAATGACTACAAGCAAACAAATAAACAAGACAACAAGGAAATAAATAAGCAAGCAACTTACGCTAGGTTATCACGGCTATCACACCTATTATATCTACTAGGCATCAAAGTTCGCCACCAGTGCAAATAAACATGCAGACAAAAGAATATACAAAACTGAGAGCACTTCAGAAGGCACTAGGCCTGGCCAGGTCGGGCCCCCCAAACAGCTGAAGAAGCTGAGTAGACCTCAGTTGTGTCAATGATAGATGCATTAACACTAGATTTAAGGCATGATGGTGCGCACGACAGTCCTCTGACATCTTCATTGCATCTTTGACTTCAAGTCGGAGCTGAGCCGAAGCAAGCCTTTCCGCTTTAAGTTGAGACTGAAGAAGTCGAACTGATTGAGGCAGCGACTACACAGAGGTTGTCTCACACCTGCTGGTGAGTAGCTTCAACTCACTATCTTCATCAAGACAGGACCTTGGGGTCATCTCTATGTCCTCAAGATGGTTTGGCTCACTATCTTCCCTAAAGTTCTGCCTGGTGTAAGAGATACGAGTCTGAAAGAGAAACAAGGAGACACGTAACAGGTTTCACAATTATATAAGCAAATAAATGGATCTGTTCTGCATAAGGAACATGTTTTTACAACTACAATTTGGAACTGGTAGTTGTTGCAAACATCCAATCAGATGTAAACAACAAAGCAAGCAGCAGTGGAGGAAATGATGCCTATCCAAATCTATACTAGAACAAAGTTTGAAGGCTTGAGAAGGATGAACTTACATTACATGTTAACACGGGCTGGACAAAGCCCTTCTCCATGTTGATGGAAGGATAATTCAATAAATTCCCCAAAGAAAATTCTTTATAAGCGTTGCCATTATTCTACATTTTGCAAAGAGTAAATATAGATCAAATAATATTGGAAGAAATAGAGGATAATGAAGCTCAGGTGCAGACTGATGATACATAATCAAATAGCAATTAATTAAGTACAGCATTACAAGGCAAAAGGGAGAGAGGTACTGACAAGAGCAATGCAAAGCCCATTATTGTTTTGAGATCGTATGATCCTTTGAGCAAGGAGATTCATCTGAAATTAGTTTTCATACAAGAGAGAAGGTAAGGCACAAGTAGAAATTTAGGAGTTCAAATTTTGAATTGATATCATAGACAGTACCTGACGCTGGGCTCCCAGCAGTTCTCATAGGGGTTTGGCCACTGGAGTAGGGGTAAAGTGTGGTACAGTTGGGCCTGTGTTTTCTGTGGCTGCTGATCTATCTGATTTAACAGGTATCACTACCTTTTCCAAATACCTAGTTTGTACTCCTTGAGGACCTGCACTCACCCTCTTCCTTTTGTGCATCTATTACGAAAGAACAACATTTGACTAGAAAAACATAGTGTGACGACACATGGAATAGGTACAGAAAATGGATGGGTATGGCATATACTCATATATGATGCTTAAACTAAGCAGATGGTGTAACAAAGTAGAAGTAATGCAAGAGGTCAGATGCAAAATATGTGCGACCAATACAACTTTGCAAAGTTAGAGCAAGCACCTTGATGGGTGAATAAGATAGGACATCCTCCACCATGCCAAGTTTGTTAGCCAGTGGATTGTTCCGCAATATTCCTCTCATGCGCCCATTCTCATATTCATTTTGATAATGTTCAATATCTGACATGCATGAAAACATAAAAACAAGTGAGATTTTCTTTGTAATGCAGAAGTGATTCTAATCCAATACTGCCTCCCTGTAAACCCCTTTGTGCTATCTCTGCAATTCTTTTAAAAGATGCCATGCATGCTGTGATTTGTTGTGTGCATTAATATAATGTGGCCTACTACTCAAAATATGAGAGCTCCAGAAGTGATGACACTTCATAGATGATAGCTTCAACATATAGTAAAGAAGAACAAGTCGACCTGACCTGACAGATTCAAAATATACTAAGGGAGAACAACTCAACCTGACCAGTCGACCGCAAGAGAAGAGTATCATCTTAAAGAAGAGCAGAAGAGCAACCAGATTGAAGATATTACAAGTCTTTCAATACAATGTCGGTTGGCCACCCATGATGAACCAGAGAGCACAGAGAAATACTATTCTTTCCGGTCTCTCCATATGTGGCTCACATGCATTTCGAAACTAAAGTAGGAACATTTAGCTAACCAATTAAACATCTCTCAGTTTTACTATTGTCAGCAATAATATCAGATATGAATTTGTACGACTAAGCTTGTTTAGCTCGATGGGTGGAGCAGTGCTATTACGACATGAACCACATAGGCTGATTGTGGTCATCATAAAATGGGGAAAACATAAGCATGATGAGTACAGTGTTGACCGTGGCAGTGGGATGGCAGATCTGAAGCTACAAACCGCGCAAAGGGTAGGTAGCAACCGATGTTTGCTTTGAAATAACAACTAAGATTTGGTATGGACAAGAAAGTATGGTCAACAAGTGACAAAGAAATGCAATTATATTGTCTCTCTATATGTCGCGACATGCATTTGGAAACTCAAGTGGGACCTTTAGCTAACCAATTAAATGTGTCGGTTAACTAATATCAGTATCATATCACAATCATATTTGAACAACTAAGCTTTCGAATTCTGAGTGTTGTGTTGTTTAGCTTGAAGGGTGGAGTAATGCTAGTACGACAGAAAGCACCTACGCAGATCATAGTAGAGTAGATAAAAGGGGAAAACCCTAAGCATCAAGAGAAAAATCAGGAAAGTGGAACTAGCTGGACCAGTGGGTGGCGCACATGCTTTTCGAAACGAATATCGGAACATTAGGTGACCAATTAAACGTTCTCTGTTTTAGTGATATGAGCATCATATCAAATTCGTATTTCAACACGTAAGCTTTGGGTTGAGATCTTGAGGAGTGGCGCTAGCACGACACGAAGCACCTATGATGATGGTAGTGAATATAAAGGGGGGAAACCATAAGCTTTACCAGTGCCCGTGCCATGGCGGATCTGAAGGTGCAAACCGGACAAAGCTACTTCGCAACCAATGTTTGCTTACAACTAGCCACTACGATTTGGTACGGACAAGAAAAGTACAGTAAACAAATTATGATCTATTTTCCGGGTGAGATCAATAACTTAAGCACATATGGAAGAGTACCACCTCTCTTTCGACACCGTGTAGGCCTATGCTGATACGTTGAGGGTGCTGCAGGTGCGATGGCTGTCGGCGGCGGGGTAGAAGACTTTAGACGGCAGACGGTCGGGTCGGGGGATATATCCTGTTGCCATGGAGGAGGTGGTCATAGGAGCGGCAACGGTAAGGTGGACGATGGCGCCGATGAAGCGAGAGGAGGCGATGAAAGGATCCTGGTCCAGCGCCGTGGATGAGAGACGTCCATCTCTTGCAGTGGACGACGGGGTAGGGGTAGCGGCTCTAGCAAGGTGGAGGATAGGGTGGCGGACGGAGGAGGCTGGCTGCAGTGCGGAGGTTGTCGTGCCGCCGACAGTGTATGAATGGGGAAATGGAGGGGAGGGGATCTCAAACTTTGGGACGCGCTTCTCTGAAATGGGGGAAAGTTACGAACTTATCCCCAGTATAAAATTTCAGACATCGCGTCGGTTGGGGATAGGACGGTAATCTCGCATCTCCCTAATATTTGCCGGCAACTATTTCGGGCGAGGAGAGGGTGTTTTGCCGCCCACGGTTGGCGCCCATGGTGTATGAACGGGGCTGACAGGTAGGGCGGTTGTGTCACGTCTGATGAAAGTTACACATCTGCCCCTATTTAAAATATTAGCCTACATCGATTTCGGACGAGGAGAGTTTGTTTTGCCGCCTACCGTGTATGAATGGGGAAATGGAAGAACAGACACATGTCTTTCGGACGAGCTTGAATCAAATGTGTTTTGCCGCCCACGTTTGGCGTCCACCGTTTCTGAATGGGCTCAGAGGCTGTCGTGTCACGTCTGATTGAAGTTACTAGTCTACCCCTATCGACAGCAGTGTAAATCCGGTCGATAAGGATGTCAAGTGTCAGGGGTAGACGGTAATTTCCATCTAGCAAACACTTGCTTCGGGCAGCCTACAAATTATAGTGGGTGTTTAGCCGCTTCGTTCAAAACTTGGGAGAATTAGCATTCACGTTTGCCCTGGGACCTGGCAAACTAAATTCAAATCCAATTTGTATTCGATTACAAATATCCACAGATAATTATACGTTTTGTTATTTATTTCTTCAAAACCACAACAAAGATTTATTCCACCTTTATATATGATTATAATTTAGAAATGTCGTGATCCTCGAATTCAGTAGGTTGGATACACTCTGAGTCAAACAGTTATTTCATCCAATACAATATGCTCACACGAAAAACAGTTCACCTTATGTCAATCATACAAGTACTGAGGATTACCTCGCCTAAAAAATTCGGATCATTACAACACATGGACAACATAGGGGGTCTTGCAAGATAATCCATTTAGAGACATGACACAACATGCAAGTACAAAAATCTAATGACAATTTCAACTGGTATCTAAAGAAGAACCAGGATTACCTTGGGCTTCAGATAGCAGAAACAACAGGACCTCCTCCGTCTTCAAATGCAACAGTCTTACTTCCTCCAATTCTTGGGTTGCTTGCATAATGCGTGCCGCTAATTCTGTAATTTCCAGCCTCAAGATAAAGATTACCTCATTCATGGCAGCCACACCATCTCTTTCTGCCTCTAGTAGAGCCTCAAGCACTATAATATATGTGCTTAGACTGCTCTCCGGCGGTGTTGCCTCTGAACTGCTACCATCTGGTAACATGGATGGCGCACTTCTTCCACAAATAGATTCTGGGGTTGTACATTATGTCCTAGTGTGAGTGTTGCATGTTGCATGCATGCATGGGGCTTACTACCTCCCATTGACATGTTCATATTTCAAGCTTCCTCTGTTCCCTCCATATGGTGATACTCCCTCTATTCCCAAATAGTATGGAGTAAAACCCTCCCTCTGTTCCCAAATACGGAGTATTTGTCTTTCCACAGATTTCAACAAGTGACTAGGTACGGAGCAAAATGAGTGAAGTGAGCGTAGAGGCATAGGGATACTGTAGAAAGGAAGTCCTTGCGATCCATTATTCCCCATCTCGATCAGAGAGAACTATTCACCTAGTGTTCGTAGTGAAGTGACAATACACGCTGCAGCAGATGGGACACGTAATTAATAAGCTGAACTAGCGTGTTGGTGTTACTAAATCAGCCTTACCCAGTACTGCCATCATGTTTGCCAGTAGAGCATGCTTCCGCAAATATGCCTACGCACCTCTGTCCTCCATTAACTGAGATATGGGCCTTGTTGTGGTAGACCCACATGTCATCGGTGTAACTATTTACACTCCGAAGGACGGTATATCCTGGTAGTAGTACTAGTAGAATTGAGATTGAATGCACTTTCTTCCCCGTCTTCCACTCTTCTTCCTCCTCTCTTCCCCATCGTCGGCCGCACACCATTTACCCCCGCTCACTGCTCGCCCGCCCGCGCCATCTTCCTTGGTAGCTCGTGCGTACCATATCCCCCCGCTCACTGCTCGGCCACACGAGGAGAAGCTTCTTTGCTCGCCCGCCCGAATCCACTTCCCCGCTGGCTCACAGGCACCGAAAACCCCAATGGCAGAACTGACTGACACGCAGAGCCGCGATTGGAATTCCCTCCCCGATGTTCTCTTGGAGCAGATCTGTAGTCGTATGGACCTACACAGCACCGTCCGTCTGGCCGCATGCTCGTTGTCTTTGTACCGACTACTCGTCTGCAACCGGCCGGCTCTTTTCAACACACCCTGCTTGCTGATGCCCGATCCTCGCGGGTGGCCCAGACACCGACTTGACGATCCTACGGAGGTTGCCGTGGTGCCCCTCGACATGCTACCACTACCCGTCCACCTGTCCTTCATGCGCGGCCACTACTGGGCGGGCATGAAGGCCAATTGGATCGTCCTCATCCACCACACTGGTAGTCCGTGGCGTCTTGTGGATATCTACACCCAGCAAGAGATCACCCTTCCATCGGTTGATACCGCCGCCATTGAGCCTCGCGGCCCGCCGGACACTCCTGCCTACTACGCACGAGACGCGTCAAGCTTTTGGCTCGACCTCTGTTTGTAGAAAGTTGTAATCTGCGAAGTGCCCACACCATCAGAAGACTACATGGATTACAAGCGCATTGCCTTGTTCAACATGGGATTAGTCTATCTGGAATCCGGTCGCCATACATGGTTATGGCTCATCATCAATCCTGTTGAGGCAACATTTCTGTCTGATGCTATAGTGCATGATGGCATCGTTTACACGGTCGACGCACAAATTGGTTGCCTATACTGGTGGAATCTATCGTCGTGTAATTGTCCTATCTCATCTCATCTTTACCTTATGAATACGACTGCCTGATCATTTGTTACAAATTTAGAATGCATAGCATGTCTATAACCACATCATTGCTATATGTTCCTCTCATTTCCTAGATTTTTATGACCACACATGTTATTTTTAGAGTTGATATGAGAACAATTGGCATCTATTGATTGTTAGAATACATATTATGAGCATAACATCATGATTGCTATATGTTACTCTTGTTTACAAGATTTTTATAACAACGCATGTTATTGCTTAGAGTTGATATGAGAACAGTAGTAGTAAGTGCTATGGTAGAATATGAGTAGGCGCTGTCATAGCTGTTTTCCTCTCATTGTTACATGATGTTTGAACCATGACATATTGCTAGAATATGAAAGCCATTGGCTTATTTTTTTAACTTGGGGTATGATTATGACAACGGCATTGCAATTCTCTGTCTATGATATGTGTCACTATTATAATAATCTTAATTCCACACATACTCTGAACATGATTGTTTATTTTTGTCCTTTCGGTCTCCAGTTTGAATTGTTGCAGCAGACGCAAATGCGCTGGCTTCATGATTCCAGGACCTGGAATCATACCAGCCGATGGGTGGTGGTTTATCGCTCGTTCAACTGACGGCGGTCATTTGATGCTCATTCTCACGTACCAAATTGACCAAACCATTACATCAAACCACATGCAGTACAATGCGTGGGGCGTTCGTGACATTGATGGCTATGGCTGCTTCATGTTCGAGAAAGATCCCAGCTTAGTTGGGCCAGGCGTATTCAACTAGAGGCGGGTTTACAGCCTCGGCAACCACTCCTTGTTCCTCGGGCTCAATTATCCGATCATCCAACCAATCATCGATCATATCACAGGCGATGATTACTATGCTATGCAACTTCCATTCGCGAGGGGGCTGTGTTTACACATCATACCATGGGTTTCATGAATCACCATATCCATAGATTCATCGACACAGCTTGTTGCCAAATAATCTTCAGTGTGTGAAAGGCATCAAGCTTCCATGTGATGGATGGCTCTTGCAAACCCGACATGCAGCGATGTGGTTCATGCCAACGGCAAATATGCACAACTTGATTCGCGCTGATATCTAGACTGAGCCATGTATTCTGCTGCTGTAGCATGACCCTCTTTTGCTGGATATTATGTACTGTTGTTAGTTTGAAGCACTCCTATGGTTTGAAGGATAGATACCTTCCTGGGATCAAGTGCATCCTAACTCACCTGTGTAGGATGTATTGATAATGATCATGGAGATGTTGTGCAGAAACCATATATATATATATATATATCAGTTAGGCTTCAAGCGCATACTTGTTAGTTAAACCTATGTATAAATTGTGACACTAAATACGACTAGTAAGTAGTACAGTAGCAGTACTAGTATACGTCGGTCAAATTATGCATCATGTCCACACATTGAATTGACGTGACAACACGCTGCGCGTGAGGTGACACAAGAATCCCGGCGGCGTGTTCGGGTATTCTGGACTTCACATTTAGAGTACCACTTATCTGTCAAAATCTTTCATCATTCACTTAAAACAGTCGATTGATCATACATTGAGTACCATATAACTGGAATTACCGATGCAAGTCGAAGAAGGATTGGCCGGTGCTGCCGGCTGGCGTTAAGTTCGATCCCACGGATCAGGAGCTGATCGAGCACCTTGAGGCCAAAGTGAGTGCTGAAAGCGCGAGATTTCAGTCTCTCATCGATTTGTTCATACCAACCATCGACAGCGAGCACAGCATATGCTACACCCAACCTGAGAAACTTCTAGGTCAGACATCGATCGGCCGTCTACTTGCACAAACATATTCCTTTGTTTATAGCTCTATTTTTCTTTTTAGACGCAGACCTAGTGAAGCAATTACAATTTGACAGTTAATAAAAAGTGAAACAAGTGACTGCAACATGCCAAAGATGTTATGAAAATGCCAACTAGGTACACTAAAACCTGTATTCCATAATACTACGGGTATCACAGTGAGTGGCCTAAGGAAGCATTTCTTCCAGTGCAATTCCAGGGCGTTCAAAAGGGGCACGTGTGGACGCGTCGCAAGATACAGTCGGAGTGCGGCATGCACGCGATGTGGCACAAGACCGGCAATACCTTGCCGGTGATGGTCAACGGCCGGCAGACGGGCAGCAAAAAAGGTTCTGGTGCTGCACACCAACAAGAACTTGGACCAGCAGAGGACTAACTGGGTGATGCACGAGTACCACCTCGGGGACCTGGAGCAAGAGAAGGAGTGGGAGCTGGTCCTCTGCAAGATTTTCTACCAGACGAACACTAGGGCCAGGAGTAAAAAGATTATAAGTTAGTTTGGTATTGGTAGTTGTACTACCTTGTCGTCTGCAAGTTGGTATTGTTGTTAACGATCTTTTGGTATGAAATTGCATTTGCTTCCAACCATCATGCCGAGGGTCTACGTCGATATAAAGTTGAATCATTTGTTTCGAAATGAATTTTCAGGCACCTGATTTTTATTTGATGGGTAGCATAAGCACCCGCCGTTCGAATTCCCAGTTCTCCAACTTTTTCAAAACAAGTGCATGCACTTATTATCACGATAAAAAGACAATATCCGTGTTGCATCCCAGTTATTAGTCTGTACTTGCAGAATTCTCTTGTTTATTGAGCATGTATATTGTTTTTTCAGGTCGAGCAAATTTCAACTGGGCTGTAGACTGCCCAGGGTTGGTTTTGTTTTTAACAGGCCCAGCCCATGACGACAACGGCACACAAAGATCCAGCAGGTATCTACTAGCCGCTGGCCCGCCAGCATTAGTTATATTTTGTCTTACAACATCCGCAGGCAGTTTTTTTTTACTGAATCAAACACATAGCCCAGTTCTATTTTCCTCTTGAAACGCATGTCCTACATCCGTTTTCTAATATCTACCTATAGTTTTAATAGTTCATATACACGTATCATTATATTGAAAACACATAAAATTCCATTTTCATATTTACATCCTTATTTTTGTTGTTTTTTTCCACCCAGCGCTGATTTTTTTACCACTGGTTTTCCCTTAAACCAACTCAATTGTCCCACGTCTTATTTGCTTACAAAAACAAAACGATTTTTTTGGCAAATCAATAAGTTCTTAAAAAAATGTTTATCATTTCGGGATTACAACAGTTAGGACTCCACCGAAATATGCAAAATAAGGTTGAACTTTTTGACCGTGGTCCTGGGCAGAAAATGGGCTGTAATAAATTACTCAAGAATTAGCAAATGGGCTGCAAATTATAAAAAATAGCAAATGGGCTTTATGTTGTCTGCCATAGATTTGGAGGCTGACTTGTGGGCCTATTAACTTCATGTGTACACAAGGTTTCTCAAAAAAGAAAGTTAGTCAACAATCGACTCTACCAGCGTCAGACCATTAGATGTCAATCTAACGGCAATCATGCTTCTTCAGTCTCTGATCTTCCTGCCCCAGCCGCCCAAACCAGCGCCATCGGAACCGCCTGCTCCCGCCTCCCATGGCCGGCAGTGCTGCCGGGCAGGTCTCACGGCCCCATCATACTCGCATCCCTGGCCTGTCTATCCCTCTACTCACCCACACCTCCTGTTATTTTCCGGCGACGACAGCCGAACCAGTCAACCCTCGTACTCTCCACCGCGTGGGCAGCCACTGCCATGTCTTCCCCGTCTCCGTGTCGTTCCCTTCGTAGGCCTCGCCGTCGTCCACCGCCCTAGTGCTCTTGGCGCGGCGTGGTCAACTATGTCCATCCAATGGCCGTAGTGCTTCTTCAACATCTGGTCTTCTTGCCCCAGCCGCCCAAATCAGCGCCGGTCGTGCCGCATGCTCCTGCCTCCCGTGGCCGGCTGTGCTGCCGCGGAGGCCTCACCGTCCCCATACTACTCCCACCGCTGGCCAGGCCATCCCTCCACTCACCCACTCCTCCTGTTATTCTGCGGTGACGGCAGCCTCACACCGCAGCCGAACCAGTGAACCCAAGTACTCCTCTCCGCGTGGGCATCCACTGCCACGTCTTCCCCGTCTCCGCGTCGTCCCCTTCCTAGGCCTCACAGTCGTCCACCGCCCTGGTGCTCTCGGCGTGGCGTGGTCAATATGTTCAACGATCGACTTCCATCGGGAGAGTACTGTACGTGGAGAGGCTAACAGCTGGGTCCATGGCCACAACCCAGTTTTTTTGTGATTTGCCAAGTAAGTCGCTTTGTCAGGCCTGTTGGGCTGCAAATCTTTCAAGACAAGGAGAGCTTCATTCGGCTGGCCGAGAAAATGGCCTACCAGTAATGAGAAATGGGTTGTACATTTTTAAAACACATCAAACCGGCAATTAGTTTCAAATATCTTTTTTTCATTTCGAGATTTTAAATTACATTAATTTTTATGCATGGAGAATTTGCTGGATTTTATATTGATATACATTTATTTTTAAATCAGTTTGAATGTGAGTCGAAATTTCGGGATTAAAAATAGTTCGAACCGCACCGAAATATGCAAAATTTTGTATAATTTTTTAACCGTGGCCACAATATGGGCTGTAATGCTAACAAAAAGAATATGGGCACCAAAAAACCTTAAGAATTAGCAAATGGGCTATGAATTATTAGAAATAATGGCAGATGGGTTGTATGCTGTTTTCCACAGATTTGAGGCTTTGCTAAAAAAAGGTTGACGCACAAGCAATGATTGTTCGATGTCCATCGAACGGACGCCGTGCTTCTTCTATCTCTGCTCTTCCTGCTTTAGCCGCTCAAACAAGCGCCAGCGGGACTGCCTGCTCCCTCCTCCCCGCGGTCGGCTCTGCTGCCGCGCAGGCCTCACCGCCCCACCATACTCCCATCGCTGGCCTAGCCATCCCTCTACTCACCCACACCTGCTATTATTCTTCGGCGATGGCAAACGAACCAGTAAACCCTCATACAGTCGTACTCCCCTCCGCGTGGGAAACAACTGCCGAGTCTTCCCTGCCTCCGTGTCGTTCCCTTCCTAGGCCTCGCCGTCGTCCACCGCCCTGGTGCTCTCGGCGCAGCCTGGTCAACGTGGCCAATGACCGACATGCATCTGAAGTGGACTGTACGTGGAGAGGCCGACAGCTGGGTCCACGACCGCACGCAAGGAAATGCCTCCTTATTATGCGCAAAATAATGATCCCTCCACCTGACATCAGGGACCCATCGAAAGGGCCTCTGTATTTCGCAAAAAAAAACGTTACCGCCGCTGACAGCTCAGACCCACCAGCTATATCTTCGCACGCAAGGAAGTGCCTCTTTATTACCCACAAAAAAATTGAATACTCCCCCTGTTAGCTGGGACCCAGTATAGTGGCAGGCTGACTTGTGGGCCTACTAAGTTGATGGGGACGAAGGGCTTTGTCAACTTAGTCAATATGCACGATTCTAGCTCCAGTGACCGTACGATGTCCATCCAACGGTCGTAGTGCTTCTTCAACCTCTGGTCTTCTTGCTCCAGCCGCCCAAACCAGCGCTGGTCGTGCCTCATGCTCCTGCCTCTTGTGGTCGGCTGCGATGCGGAGGAGGCCTCAGCGCCCCTACTACTCCCACCGCTGGCCAGGCCATCCCTCTACTCACCCACACCCCCTTTTATTCTGCGGCGACGGCAGGCTCACACCGCAGAGAACCAGTGAACCCTCGTACTCCTCTACGTGTGGGCATCCACTGCCGCGTCTACCCCGGCTCCGTGTTGTCCCCTTCCTAGGCCTCGCCGTCGTCCACCGCCCTGGTGCTCTCGGCACGGTGTGGTCAACGTGGTCAAGGAACGGCTTCCATCGGACGTGGACTGTATGTGGACAGGCTGACAGCTGGGTCCACGGCCGCAGCAAGGAAGTGCCTCCTTATTATGTGCAAAATAATTATTCCTCCACCTGACAGCGGGGACCCACCGGACGAGACATTGTATTTCACAAAAAAACGTTTGCCCCTGACTGCTGGGACCCACCAGCTACATCTTCGCACGCAAGGAAGTGCATCCGGGCAAAAAAAAACAATTCGCACCCCTGACTGCTGGGACCCACCAGCTACATCTTCACACGCAAGGAAGTGCCTGACAGACGGGACCCACCTGGTCGAAGCGTACGTAGCGTTGTCATTCTGGTCGCGAACATGTACGTACATACTGGTCGATGTAGAGGCGCGCACGTGTCGTAGTAGAGGCGCGCACGTGTCGTAGTAGAGGCGCGCACGTAGCATGTACACGTACGTACAGCGGCCAGGGTGCAAGAAAGAAAATACGGCCATGTATGTGTACATACGGGCGGGGTCTCGAACGCCTACTCGCGCATACGTACGGCCAAGGCTCGTGTACATGGCTGGGTCGGAACGGAGAAACAACGTCGTCGTCGTGTTCATGGGGAGGCAACGGAACGCGTCGTGTTCATGGGGAGGCAACGGAATGCTTCGTGTTCATCGGGAGGCAACGGAACGCGTGGGAGCCAACCGGCTGGGTCGGAACAGAATGTGTGGTCGTGTTCATCGGGAGGGCTTGGACGGAACAGGCGATGGAAATGAGGCCTGGCGTACCGCGGAACCGAGGAAACGGACCTCCCACGGTCGAAACGGGGGTCCTGTTGATCGGGAGGGGTGTGGCGTACCGCAAAACAGAGGAAGCGGACCTCCTACGGTCAAAACGGGGGTCCTGTTGAACGGGAGGGGTGTGGCGTACCACAAAACGGGCGAAACGGACCTCCTACGGTCTAAACGGGGGTCCTGTTGATTGGGAGGGGTGTGGCGTACCGCAAAACGGACGAAACGGACTTGTGTTGGAGCGCTACGGTCGAAACGGGGGTCTTGTTCATCGGGAGGGGTGTGGCGTACCACCAAACGGGACTCCACGGGATACTGTTCATCTCCACCGTCGAATTCCTCCAGCCTCCACGAGCTGCCGTCGACCTCCTCCAGCCTCCACGGGCTCCTGTTCATCCAGCTTCCACCACGCGCTACTCCACCGGCTACTGTTCAACCACCCCTCCACCTCCTACTGTTCATCCAGCCCTCCACACCACGGGGTCCTGTTCAACCACCCCTCCACGGGCACCCCTCCATCATCTACTGTTCATCCAGCCCTCCACACCACGGGGTCCTGTTCAACCACCCCTCCACG